>NC_086320.1:6660365-6971266 GCF_036172605.1 Pelobates fuscus | reverse complement strand
CACAGACACTAGGGAACATAGAGACACATGGGGACACCGACACTGAGAGACACATGATATCACAGACACTAGGGAACATAGTGACACATGGGGACACAGACACTGAGAGACACATGATATCACAGACACTAGGGAACACAGAGACACATTGGGACACAGACACTGAGAGACACATGATATCACAGACACTAGGGAACACAGTGACACATGGGGACACAGACACTGAGAGACACATGATATCACAGACACTAGGGAACACAGAGACACATGGGGACACACACTGAGAGACACATGATATCACAGACACTAGGGAACACAGAGACACATTGGGACACAGACACTGAGAGACACATGATATCACAGACACTAGGGAACATAATGACACATGGGGACACAGACACTGAGAGACACATGATATCACAGACACTAGGGAACACGGAGACACATGGGGACACAGACACTGAGAGACACATGATATCACAGACACTAGGGAACATAATGACACATGGGGACACAGACACTGAGAGACACATGATATCACAGACACTAGGGAACACGGAGACACATGGGGACACAGACACTGAGAGACACATGATATCACAGACACTAGGGAACATAATGACACATGGGGACACAGACACTGAGAGACACATGATATCACAGACACTAGGGAACACGGAGACACATGGGGACACAGACACTGAGAGACACATGATATCACAGACACTAGGGAACATAATGACACATGGGGACACAGACACTGAGAGACACATGATATCACAGACACTAAGGAACACAGAGACACATGGAGACACAGACACTGAGAGACACATTGGGGCGAAACCAACCTCGCCACTGGGCCCTGGAGAAGCCTGGTTGCTAGCCTCCTGCCCAGTGATTATGGTCCCTGGAAGGTATTGCCCTTTAAGGGACTGAATTGGGGCTTATGGACTGCTACCATAATGTACTGACCCTTTAAGAACTACTTTTGGGCATGTGGATTGTATAATACTGTCCCTAGCCCTTTAAATACTTTGGGGACAGATTGGTACTTTTGTATATGGCACTTCAGACACAGTCGAAGCTGTCGAAGTTACCGAAGTTGTCGAAGTTGTCGGTATCGGACAAAGGACCACGTGGCGGCGGCCATTTTAACTTCGAACACCGCCGACCCTTAACATCAACTCCACTTCGACACTTCGACCAAAGTCGAAGTACAGGCACACTTCGAATGGGACTTAGCCGTTTTTATGCCAGGAATTGACCGACCGCACAGCCCAAATCTATGGAACTGTTTTGGGCAAGAAAATGTGCTGGCGGTCGGTCATAAAAGGACTTCCGTGTAACTTTGGATCCACTGGAGGGATTTGCCTGAATTTTGGAAGTGTTTATGTTTAAAGTATGCTGAGTCTGAATATGTGATTTGTATGTGAATGTGATGTATGGTTTTGAAGTTACAGATATTGTGTAAAAGTTATGTTTTAAACTGTATAATAAGGGGATTATCTCTCAGGCTAAGGGGAGGGGATGTGTGGGTTGTACCATATCTCGGATTGGTTATTTTATGCCTCCCCCTGGGTGTGGCCTGTATGTGTGAGATGGAAATAAAAGCCAGGCTGGATGAGCCAGTCGAGAGTTCCTGTTTTACCCTCAAAGTGAAGTGTCGTCTCATTATTGGGGGAAGGATTTATTGCACGCTGTTCCAGTTGACTGCTAGGAGTGCAAGCCTTTTCGTATGGTTCCTATTCAACTGTCTACAGCATTCAGAGGCTTGAGAGCATTCATATGCTTCTCAGATTCGGTGGTTGTGGTGTCTGCTGCAGTGCTTGAAGTCCTCAGGAGCGCTAGGAGCATCCTTTAACGGAGGTACCCAGTCGGGGTGCCAGGCGATCCGTTACATTGGTGGCAGCGGTGGGATGGCGTCCTAGTGTGAGGTAAAGCAGCTCGGAGACACAGTTCATTTGGATTACAAAGGGAGGGCAACGCTAGTACCCGTACAGCGCCCCTATCCACAAAAGAAGCAACTTCAGCAGAGCAAGCATGGCGCCTGGCTACACTCAGGAGTGGTTGGACAGACTGGTTGCCATACGGCTGGCTTTCTTTGGACCCAACCCCTCTGAGAAAACTGTGCAGTCCATAAGGAAATCAACGGCAGAGCTCCTGCAGGACCTAGCAGACAAAAAGGGAGCTGAAGGTGTCGTCCTTCCTCCCCAGCGGCAGTCTACGGGTCAGGGAGAGGAGCCTGTTACCCCCTCTCCCCAGCGGCAGTCTACGGTTCAGGGAGAGGAGCCTGTTATCCCCTCTCCCCAGCGGCAGCTTAGCGCACCAAGGGGAGACAGTAAGCCCCACACCAGCGCAGATGGGACCGTGGTCTCTGCGCCCAAGTTACAGGGAGCTGAAGGGGCCGTCCTCCCTCCCCAGCGGCAGTGTGATTTGTTGGGAATTGGGAGCCCAGCCTCCATTCCCCAGCGGCAGTGTGAATTGCAGGGAATTGGGAGCCCAGTCTCCATTCCCCAGCAGCAGGCTGAGTTACAGGGGACAGAGGTAGTTGGTCCTACCCCCCAGCAGCAGCATGATTTTTTGGGAATAGAGAGCCCAGTCTCCTTTCCCCAGTGGCAGAGTGTCCAGCAGGGAATAGAGAGCCCAGTCTCCTTTCCCCAGCAGCAGGACACTGCATTGGGAGGAGAGACAGTCGGTCTCCCTCCACAAAGACTGAAAGTATGCATGGGAGAGGAGATTGTTACCACCTCTCCCCAGCGGCAGAGTGTTCTAATGGGAGAGGAGCTGGTTACCACCTCTCCCCAGCGGCAGCTTAATGTACCAGGGGGAGACTGTAAGCCCCACAACTGTGCACATGGGACTGTGGTCTCTGCACCTACAGCACAGGGGTAAGGACAGTCAGTCCTGTCCCCCAGCAACAAGGCTGCTTAGCCAAAGGGGAGACAGTCGGTCTCCCCCTCCAACAGCGGAGCTATGTATCCAAAGGGGAGACAGTCGGTCTCCAGCAGCAGAGCTGTGCAGCTAAAGAGGAGACAGTCGGTCTCCAGCAACCAGGCTCCAACCAGACTACTCCCGTGGTAGTGCTGGCACCAGGGCAGAGTACCGCTGGTCTCTGCCCACTCAGCAACCCACCAAAACAGCCTACCAGTCCCCCACACAGCCGTGGTGAGGCACCGGGACCTGGACAAGTTTTTCCCTTACTCAGGTGTAGTAACCATTTATTGTGGGTGGGCTGTACTGCTGTTTCTGTTTTGTGGGTGGGCTGCTGGACTAACAAGGGCACTGACCGGCAGGGGGTCAGATACCCTGTTAGTCTGTTTGGAAAAGGGGAGATATGTGGCGAAACCAACCTCGCCACTGGGCCCTGGAGAAGCCTGGTTGCTAGCCTCCTGCCCAGTGATTATGGTCCCTGGAAGGTATTGCCCTTTAAGGGACTGAATTGGGGCTTATGGACTGCTACCATAATGTACTGACCCTTTAAGAACTACTTTTGGGCATGTGGATTGTATAATACTGTCCCTAGCCCTTTAAATACTTTGTGGACAGATTGGTACTTTTGTATATGGCACTTCAGACACAGTCGAAGCTGTCGAAGCTGTCGAAGTTGTCGAAGTTGTCGAAGTGGCCGGTATCGGACAAAGGACCACGTGGCGGCGGCCATTTTAACTTCGAACACCGCCGACCCTTAACATCAACTCCACTTCGACACTTCGACCAAAGTCGAAGTACAGGCACACTTCGAATGGGACTTAGCCGTTTTTATGCCAGGAATTGACCGACCGCACAGCCCAAATCTATGGAACTGTTTTGGGCAAGAAAATGTGCTGGCGGTCGGTCATAAAAGGACTTCCGTGTAACTTTTGATCCACTGGAGGGATTTGCCTGAATTTTGGAAGTGTTTATGTTTAAAGTATGCTGAGTCTGAATATGTGATTTGTATGTGAATGTGATGTATGGTTTTGAAGTTACAGATATTGTGTAAAAGTTATGTTTTAAACTGTATAATAAGGGGATTATCTCTCAGACTAAGGGAAGGGGATGTGTGGGTTGTACCATATCTCGGATTGGTTATTTTATGCCTCCCCCTGGGTGTGGCCTGTATGTGTGAGATGGAAATAAAAGCCAGGCTGGATGAGCCAGTCGAGAGTTCCTGTTTTACCCTCAAAGTGAAGTGTCGTCTCATTATTGGGGGAAGAATTTATTGCACGCTGTTCCAGTTGACTGCTAGGAGTGCAAACCTATTCGTATGGTTCCTATTCAACTGTCTACAGCATTCAGAGGCTTGAGAGCATTCATATGCTTCTCAGATTCGGTGGTTGTGGTGTCTGCTGCAGTGCTTGAAGTCCTCAGGAGCGCTAGGAGCATCCTTTAACGGAGGTACCCAGTCGGGGTGCCAGGCGATCCGTTACACACATGATATCACAGACACTAGGGAACACAGAGACACATGTGGACACAGACATATGGGGACACTAAGAGACCTGGGGACACAGAAACTGTAGGAGACATAGGGTCCCTACAACACTAGGGGACACTGGGAGACATGGAGGCAGTGGGAGCAATCCATCTATAAAACAGAATCAATCTCTATGTAGTTTTTGATGATTTTATAGAATGTTCTCTTATGTCACTCCTTGTGATTTTTTTCCAAGAAAGGTGGCAACCCTATCCCCAGCCTTTCTTACCTGGATCTGATCTTGCTGCTCTCGAAAGTCTGAAGATTCCTTGCTGTTTAGAGAAAGCAGGGACACCACGGCCTCAGTCTCTGCCATCCAGGGGAGAACTTCGTCCTCTACCTCTGAGAGCTGGGTGAGGAGGGACAGCACGTGTTCCAGGCAGGCAGTCGAAGCGGAACCTTGTGCCACCACCCTGGGGGTCATTTCCCTGAGGGACGTAACCGGCTCCTGCAGAAAAAAGATCTTAGTAAGGAGGCGTGATGGGTGGGCATATCACAAGACTCACTGAAAATATGGGCAGAGATCACCTGAGATGTCAGCTGGAGTGAAATCAAATTATGGCAGTCAAGGAGAGATAGGGAATATGGTATACAGCATCAGGTTATAATAAACAAAAATATACGGGAAAGCAGAGGTGAAAGGGACAGTGTATCTCACTGAAGTGGTTATAGTGTCTGGAGTGCCCTCTACTGGAAAGTGGTGAATGGAGGGACAGTGCCTGGGGAAGTGGTTATAGTGCCTACAGTGTCCCTTTTAGGGGATCTATGGTACTGATGTTGAGATTAAGATTGTTCCGGTAAGATATATTAACCAGTCTCATCGTCACTCACCCGCAGCCGCTCTTGGATGGATTGAGGACATAACGCTAGCAGTGCGTCTGAGATAGAGAGCAGCCTCTCAGTAATCCCTGTGTGCTGCAGCATGTCCATCGATAGTACCTGTAACGAATGCAGCGTCACACAACATGCACGCAATGCAGAACATACACAATGTAACAGATCTGTGCGCAGGCTGCAACACTGCCTCCATTTGAAAAAGCATCTAAGGTTGTATCATCTTAACGGCTTCTGATCAGCGGTAAATAAAGTCAAAGCCTGGCATATTTACATTTTAATGTAGTGGTTTTGGTGGAGAGATTCTGTCCCTTTTATTTGGTATCGTAGAACATTGCTGTTTCTGTAGCGGCTGGCAGACAGACAGCCTTGGGATGACACTAAACGCCACTAATGCTTCTTATAGATAAACATTGGATTCTGTGCATCTCTATGAGAAGTATTGGACTGGACCAGAGATCACAAATATCACGGTGGGAGGATCAGACTATTACAAGGACACTGACTCGGCACTAGCAAATTTAACAGCTTTTTGTAGCTTTTTTTTTATTCTTTATTTATTGTTTTTTTTTTTATTTCAGTGAAATGCAATGACAATAAACAAAGAAGAAAGTACATAATAAACAGCAGTAGGTTGGAACCTCACACACTCAAAAGTCAGAGGACACAGGAAACACAGTAACAAATATGTCAGAACTACAAAACTTGGATATCCATAGAAACATCGAATGTGACGGCAGATAAGAACCATTCAGCCCATCTAGTCTGCCCAATATTTCTAAATACTTACATTAGTCCCTGGCCTTATCTTATAGTTAGGATAGCCTTATGCCTATCCCACGCATGCTTAACCCCTTAAGGACACATGACATGTGTGACATGTAATGATTCCCTTTTATTCCAGAAGTTTGGTCCTTAAGGGGTTTTTAAACTCCTTTACTGTGTTAACCTCTACCACTTCAGCTGGAAGGCTATTCCATGCATCCACTACCCTCTCAGTAAAGTAATACTTCCTGGTATTATTTTTAAACCTTTGTCCCTCTAATTTAAGACTATGTCCTCTTGTTGTGGTAGTTTTTCTTCTTTTAAATATAGTCTCCTCCTTTACTGTGTTGATTCCCATTATGTATTTAAATGTTTCTATCATATCCCCCCTGTCTCGTCTTTCCTCCAAGCTATACATGTTAAGATCCTTTAACCTTTCCTGGTAAGTTTTATCCTGCAATCCATGAACCAGTTTAGTCGCCCTTCTCTGACCTCTCTCTAAGGTATCAATATCCTTCAGAAGATACGGTCTCCAGTACTGCGTACAATACTCCAAGTGAGGTCTCACCAGTGTTCTGTACAATGGCATGAGCACTTCCCTCTTTCTACTGCTAATACCTCTCCTTATACAACCAAGCATTCTGCTAGCATTTCCTGCTGCTTCCTATTACATTGTCTGCCTGCCTTTAAGTCATCAGACATAATCACCCCTAAATCCCTTTCCTCAGATGTTGAGGTTAGGACTCTATCAAATATTCTGTACTCTGCCCTTGGGTTTTTAAGTCAAAAATGTCTGCTGCCACAACTCTGACCATGTTTCTTATTTACCTAAATCATTTGCCATCTGGCTTATCCCTCCTGAAACATCAACCCTGTTACATATCTTAGTATCATCAGCAAAAATACATTATTATTATTATTATTATTATTATTATTATTATTGCCATTTATATACCTTACCATCAAGACCTTCTGCAATATCACTAATAAAAATATTAAAGAGAATGGGTCCAAATACAGATCCCTGAGGTACCCCACTGGTGACAAGCCCAAGCTTCGAATATACTCCATTGACTACAACGCTCTGTTGCCTATCACTCAGCCACTGCCTTACCCATTCAACAATATTGGAATCCAAACTTAAAGATTGCAGTTTATTGATAAGCCTTCTATGTGCAACAGTGTCAAAAGCCTTACTGAAATCTAGGTAAGCAATGTCTACTGCACCACCCTGATCTATAATTTTAGTTAACCAATCAAAAAAATCAATAAGATTAGTTTGGCATGATCTCCCTGAAGTAAACCCATGTTGTCTTTGATCTTGAAATCCATGTGATTTTAGATGTTCAACAATCCTATCCTTTAACATGGTTTCCATTACGTTTCCCACTACTGAAGTAAGGCTTACTGGCCTATAGTTGCCCAACTCCTCCCTACTACCTTTCTTGTGAATGGGCACAACATTCGCCAACTTTCAATCTTCTGAGACTACTCCTGTTATCAATGATTGGTTAAATAAATCTGTTAATGGTTTTGCTAGTACACCACTAAGCTCTTTTAATAACTTTGGGTGTATTCCATCAGGTCCCATTGACTTATTTGTCCTTTTTCCTAACTCCTTTCCTTCATTTTCATCTGTAAATACTGAACAAAAATATTCATTAAGGCAATGACAATGTATCAATACATGTTACAAAACAAACATATCCTCTCTTTTTTTGTAACATGTATTGATACATTGTTATTTTTTTATTGCGGTCACTGAGGAAGTTCATACAGAACGAAACGCGTAGGACCTTTTTTCTGCTATATATATCCTATGCTGAATAGTGACTGCTATTTTTTTATTGAATAAATGTCCACGTTTTTTACCCTTATCCGTGGAAGTCATGTATTGGATCAAACATCTGGAGGTGATAAGAGGGATTTGTTGGCCCCCACTACATCGGGGGAGGCACCCTAAGAACGCCTAAACCTGTCTACATCTAGTGAGTGTATACATTGCTGCGCACTATTTAGTGTTCTTACAGTATTACACTATATTTTGTTTAATGTCCTTTTTGTAGATTTACACAGCCGTATCCCGAACTGTTTCTGTTGTGGTTTTCAAAGCAAATGCTGGAGTCTGTGAATATTCAAGCAATATAATTACCAAGACTTTGAAAGTTTTCTACATATCATAGAACGTGTTTAGTTGGTATTTGCAGATACCCGCTGGGTGGAAAGCGGATGTATATTTACAATTAAATGTCAGAAATGGTAAGACTCTCAGTATGATAGCATGTTGTGAATATCATTGTATTGTACAGCGCCCCCTGCAGACGAGCACAGATAGATAGAGATGGAGGAATACACCACCTTGTGCTCCAGTAGCTGAGCTTGTACAGTTTGTACATCGAGCTGGACATGGCTGAGTTGCTCCAGGCGTTCCTCTGTCTTAGAAAGGTGGGCACGCTCCGACTGTACAACTTGCTCCAGCTAGACAGACACAACGAGAAACAAAATAACTGCACTGATGCACAGGTTCATTATCAGGTCTGCATCCAATGTAAGAAAGAGGGTTAGAAGGACTCAGGACCGTTTGAAGGAATTTGGGGGCCCCAAGCAAAATGGACATGGAGGCCACCCCACTCCCGTCCCCTCCACTCCACTCCCTCCCACACGCACGCAAAGCCTACAGGATCCACAGCATAGCCATACAGTTTAAGTTCACCCACACTTTATATAAATAAAAAAGGTTTACAGTGCAAATACTGCTGTAGCATATAATGTGCATAAAATTTGAACATTTTCAACAATTGAACATTTGCAAAAAACACCACTGTACCATAAAATCAAATATACATTAAAAAAGTGCACAATAACTAAATCCAACATACTTAACCCCTTAACGATGAGGGGATTGCCATAACGACAAGTGACGGACCTTGTCCGTCACCCGTTAAAATTAACCCCGGATCGCGGCTTAATGGTGCTCTGGTCTGCCTCTGTATTAGAGGCAGACCGGGAGCACTGGATCGCGCTGTCCCAGCACATGTGCTCGCTCTGACAGCATGTCAGAGCGAGCACATGTGCTGTGTATACTCACCTTCCGCCTCCCTGCACTTCCGGGTTCACTGTGAAGTGCAGGGAGACGAATCAACAGTGATCCTGCCCCCTGTGTAAAAAAAAAGTTAAATTAAAATCCCACCCCCCTTTACCCATTTTAATAAAAAAGTAACCCTTTCCCTGCCAATTGATCACTGACTACAGTGATTAATTGGCAGGGATTGCATTTTACTATTATCTGATTTTTTTTTTTTAAGCCCTGAGGGTTAATTCTTTATTTTATTTTTTTAAATTTATTTTATTAATTAATTTAAATATTTTAAAATTATATATTTAGCTAGCTGGGGAGGGTGGAAGTTAGTGGGGAATTGGGGGATTTGGTGTTAGGCTAACTAGGGGTTAACATTGAAAAAAAGTTTTAAAATAAGCTTTGAAAAGTTAAAAATTAAGATAAAAAAAGTTGTAATAACGTTTAAGTAAAAAAAAAAAAAAAAACACCCCCCTTTTCCCGGCCTAATTAAAATTAACTCCTTCCCTGCCAGTCGATCACTGCCTACAGTGATCAAAATACAGATCACAGTATTATACTGTGATCTCATTTTTTTTTAACCCCTGACGATTAACTTTTATTTATTTTTTAACCCTCAGGGGTTAAATTTATTTAATTAACTAATTTAAATATTGTATAATTAAATATTTTGCTAGCTGGGGTGGGTGGGAGTTATGGGAAAATGGGGAATTTACTGTTAGTGCTGCTTACTGCTATTTAGGGGTTAACAGTAAAAAAAACGCTTAGAAAAATGTTAAATCTGGAAAAAAAAAGTTTTAAGGAAGTTTAGGAAAGTTTAAAAAAATTAATAAGCAAAACAAAAGTTTAAAAAATAGTTTTAAAAAGTAAAAAAAGTTTTAAAAAGTTACACAATACATTTAAAAACGCTCATTACCACTACACCTGGAACAAGAGAAAAAAATGATCCCACGCTAAGGTTCAAAATATGCCTTTTGAATTACCCCAGGGTGTATTCTTTAATAAATAGTATGTGTTTGTGGGGAAGTTTCAATAACCAACCATCTAAACTACTCCAAATTGGAACATGGACACAGCGTAAAACTTCAAAGTTAGAAAAAAACTAAATGGCTGCGTCTCAAATGTGCCCCTTCAACATCCACATATACCTGGCAAAGGTACATACGGGGGTATTGCTGTACTCAGACCACATAGCTGAGCAACATATAAGGTATTATACAGTCGTAGCACACATAAGGTTTGCAAAATATACTGTGAAAACTCACTTTGTGTGTCAAAAAGGCAAGTGTAATTACCACTACACCTGGTACAAGCTAGCGGAAAAATGATCCCACGCTAAGGTTCAAAATATGCCTTTTGAAATACCCTGGGATGTCTTCTTTAAGAAATGGTATGGCTTTATGGGGTATTTGGATTATATAGCCTGGTAAAATACTCTAAAATGGGACATGGGCACAGCGTAAAAATTTAAAGTTTGAAAAAAACTGGAATGTCTGTGTCCCAAATGTGCCCCTCCGATGTCCACATATACCTGGCAAAGGTACATACGGGGGTATTTTTGTACTCAGCCGACATAGCTGAAAAAAATTAGGCCCGGGCATCTTTCAATCAGAGCGGCCCCCTAAGAAGGGGGCGGGGCCAGAGAGGGTGTGTTTTGTCATCACTAATGACAATCACGCCCCCTCTCAAAGTGAGCATGTTGGTTCAATACACAGAGCCCCGCTGAAGAGCTCTGGCATTAGAAAAAGGCCCTGTATTTGTTCTGCGCAGGGCAAGCAAATTTAATAACATGCTTGCGATGTTTTTGCTTTTAAATTGTCTCTGGTGTCTCCACAGGTGAGATACCAGAGGACAAAAGGGCCAGGAAAGTGTATGGTGCATGTGGGATTGCATGTGTGTAGAGTGTGGTGTGGTATTGTGTAAATAGGTCAATTTAATTTGTGTTTGTGGTGTAATATGTGTGTGTATAGGGGGCATAGTGTTATAGGGGATGTAGAGAGTGTGTGCATACGGGTTGTAGTGTGTGTGTAGGAGACGTAGTGTGTGTAGGGGTTGTAGAGAGGGTGTGTTTAGAGAATGTTGTATGTGTTTGCTGACAAGGAATGTAGTGTGTGTGTAGGTGGTGCAGTGTGTGTGTGTGTAGGAGATCTAGTGTGTAAATGACCAAGAGTGTGTATAGGAGATTCTGTTTGTGTGTGTGTGTGTGTATATAGAGGATTAAGAGTGCATATAGGGTAAGGGATCTAGCGTGTATCTGGAGCGTAATGTGTGTAGTGGTGCAGTGTGAGGGGTGCTGTAGTGTGTGTGTGTTGTGTGTGTATATATATATATATATATATATTTGGACGTATTGTATGTGTGAGGGGCGCAGTGTGTGTGTATGTAAGAGGGGTGCTGTGTGTGAGGGTGTTTTTATCTGCCATCACATTCTAGGTTTCTAATTTTCTTTGTCTTTTAACTCACTGAGGGTTATTTTATATAAAATATATATATATATATATATATATATATATATATATATATGTGTGTGTGTGTGAGCGAGGGTGATGTCTGTCTGAGGGTGATGTGTGTGAGTGAGGGTGCTGTGTGTGAGTGAGGGTGCTGTGTGTGAGTGAGGGTGCGCTCTGTGTGTCTGGGTGCGCTCTGTGTGTCTGGGTGCGGTGTGTGTGTCTGGGTGCGGTGTGTGTGTTTGGGTGATGTGTGTGTGTTTGGGTGCTGTGTGTGTGTTTGGGTGCTGTGTGTGTGTTTGAGTGCTGTGTGTGTGTGTCTGGGGGTGCTGTGTGTGTGTCTGGTGGTGCTGTGTGTGTGTCTGGGTGCTGTGTGTGTGGCTGGGGGTGATGTGTGTGTGAGGGGGCTGTTAGTGTCAGGACCCCGCGGGCGGCTGCAAGGGGAGGCTGCAGTCCGCTCGCGGCACTCACCCTCCAGCCGTCCACGGTCCCCTTCCTGCCAGGTGTTCGGCGGGCGGCATCCTCCCAGCCACGGGTGCCGTCCGCGTCTTCTTCCGGGTCCCCCAGTGGCAGCATGCATGACGCTGCACGCTGGGAGACCGGCCAATTTGTTACACGCCGGGGTCAGTCACCTGACCCGGCGTTAAAGGCACAGTGCCTCAATCACAGTGGGAGGTTTAGATATCTCCCACGTGTGATTGTTAATTCTGATTGGAAATTAGCCAATCAGAATTAACCTTCTGGTTTATATACTTACCTTTCCTGTTCCTCCCTGCCCTGTTGTGGTCTTTGCTTTATAGTATTGATTCTGAACGTGTGATTTCTGGTTACGTACTCTCTGGCTTGTTATACTGTCTTTGTGACTTTCTCCTACCCTTTGACCTCGGCTTGTTTCTCGTTATTCTGTTTTCTGGTTCCCCTTACTCGGCTTGTCTCCTGACTATTCTGTGTGTGCTTAGCCCGGCCACTCTAAGGACCGGTACTGCACACTTTCTGTGTGTGTGTCTGTGTGTATGTTAGCGTGTTGGGTTCCCCGAATCGTGACATTACAACAGGGCCATAATGGAACCTGCTGACATACCACAGCTCCTAGTTAATCAGGAGGCTAGAATGGATGGCTTGGACCACCGCATGGATCAGTTTGCTCCAGCTTTGCAAACCATACTGGCTCGCACTGCACACTTGCAGCCTGCCGTTCAGGAGGTGGCTGCTGCTGTGCCCGAGCCCATTCCCACTCCGGCACCCGTTCCTGCCCATGTAGTGCATATGACGCCGCCACAGCGCTACAGCGGTGACCCGGCATTGTGTCGTGGTTTCCTCAACCAAATTGACATCCATTTGGTGATGAATCCACGTTCCTATCCCACTGACAGATCTAAAATAGCCTTTTTGATAAACCACTTGTCAGGGAGAGCTTTAGCATGGGCTAATCCCATGTGGGAGAATGCTTCCCCAATGTCCTTTGCAGACTTTTTGACCGCTTTCAAACGCACATTTGATCAACCCGGCAGGGTTGCTTCTGCTGGCAAAGCTCTGCTTAGGGTCCGACAGGTTAACAGATCTGTAGCGGATTACACTATCGAATTCCGCACTCTAGCAGCTGAGGTGGTTTGGAATAATGATGCCCTCGTTACAGCCTTTCAGGAGGGTTTGGCCGCTTACATCCTGGACGAAATAGCCTCCAGGGAATTGCCTGTCCTTCTGGATGATCTTATAGATTATATCATCCGTATTGATAATCGTATTAGAGAGAGACGTAGTCAGAGGCGTATGTATACCCAGATGTTACCTGCTTTACCCAGTACTGCGTTACTGGCATTACCCCCTTCTAGCCAACCTCCCCCTGAAACCTTGCAATTGGGTGTTACTGGGTTAACTGAGGTAGAAAAATCATACCGAAGAAGGGAAGGGTTATGCCTTTACTGTGGGAAAAGGGGACATCTTCTAAGAACCTGCCCTGAATTGCGGGGAAAACTGCAGCACCCAAGGCCTATAGAGGGGTCGGCCTCGGGTGTTATGTCGTTTACCCCTCACGTCCCCATTACTAGACCGTTTATTACGGTTACCCTTTTTGTTGGTAATACTACCGTGATTACCAAAGCCTTGATAGATTCAGGGGCTGCTGACAATCTTATGGATGAGAGTTTTGCTAAAACCGCATCTTTGACTCTGATCCAAAAGGTCACTCCCTTGGCTGTGGAGGCCATAGATGGTAGACCACTGGAGAAACCTCTGGTGACCCATGAGACCAAAGAACTGGTTATGTCTGTGGGTGCCTTGCACAAGGAAAGATTGTCCTTTCAAATAATCAACTCCCCTACAGCCTCTGTCGTTTTGGGCTTCCCCTGGTTGGTTAAACACAATCCGATGATTGATTGGGGTTGTTTGGAGATTCTCTCCTGGGGGAAATCTTGTCAAAGGGAATGTATGACTCGTGTTTGTCCTGTTGGCTTGCTTAATGTACCCACAGCCAAACCACTTTCTGTTAATGTTCCTCCTGAGTATGCGGACCTAGCTATGGTGTTTGAAAAAAGGGAGGCAGATAAACTACCACCGCACCGTGAATATGATTGTGCCATAAACCTCTTACCTGGTACTATGCCGCCTAGGGGTAAGGTATACCCTCTTTCTGAAAAAGAGAACCAGGTAATGGAGGAGTACATAAAGGAAGCCTTAAGTAAAGGTTTTATCAGAAGGTCTTCCTCTCCTGCTGGGGCTGGTTTCTTTTTTGTTGCCAAAAAGGAGGGTGACCTACGGCCTTGTATAGACTACAGGGGCCTGAACAATATAACGATTAAAAATGCCTACCCTATTCCCCTCATCACGGAGTTATTTGACCGGGTCAAAGGTTCTAAATACTTCACTAAATTAGACCTCAGGGGGGCTTATAACCTTGTTCGTATAAAGGAGAATGATGAGTGGAAAACAGCATTCAATACACGTAGCGGACATTACGAGTATCTAGTCATGCCTTTTGGACTGTGTAATGCTCCCGCTGTGTTTCAGGACCTAATAAACGATGTCCTCAGGGATCTATTGCATGTCTGTGCCGTGGTGTACCTTGACGACATCCTTGTATATTCCCCTGATTTGCAGACACATCATAATCATGTTAGGATGGTGCTGAAAAGGTTATTACAGAACGGACTTTATTGTAAATTAGAAAAATGTTTGTTCGATCAGACCTCGGTGCAATTTCTAGGATATATAATTTCCGAACAGGGTTTCAGTATGGATCCTGCTAAGTTAGAAGCCATACTATCCTGGCCGCTTCCCCAAGGTCTTAAGGCTATCCAGCGTTTTATAGGATTTGCCAACTATTACAGGAAATTTATAAGAAACTTTTCACCACTTATCTCCCCTATAACGAAGCTGACTAAGAAAGGTCTACACCCTAGGGTTTGGACTCCTGAAGCCCTTAAGGCCTTCGAAACTCTCAAGAAGGCATTTGCCTCTGCTCCAGTACTACGCCACCCTGATCCTTCCCTTCCCTTTGTTATGGAAGTGGACGCTTCTGAATCAGGCGTGGGAGCAGTACTGTCACAGAGATCATCGTATGACGAACCCCTCCATCCCTGTTGCTACTTTTCAAAAAGGTTATCTGATCCAGAAAAGAATTACGATGTTGGGAACAGGGAACTATTAGCTATTGTGTTGGCTTTTAAGGAATGGAGGTACTTATTAGAGGGTTCTAGACACAAAGTGATGGTTATAACAGATCATAAGAACCTCTCCTATATAGCTGATGCTAGAAGGTTGTCCGCCCGGCAGGCTAGATGGTCTCTATTCCTTTCACGCTTCCAATACGTGATTACCTATAGACCTGGTTGCCGTAATGCCAAAGCTGACGCTATCTCTCGACAGTATGAACCTCTAGAATCTGTTAACCCGACCCCTGAACCTATTGTACCTGCGTCTCAGATAATAGCTGCTACCCGTTTGGTTGTTTCGTCTCTTGTTCTTGATAATATTAAAACATACCAAACTCAAGCACCCCCTGAGACGCCTGTTGGCAGACTATACGTTAAAGTGAATGACAGAAAGAAGTTATTAACTTTATTTCACACCGCCAAAACTGCTGGTCATCCAGGGGTTACCAAGACTTATAAGGGCCTCCTTCAACAGTTCTGGTGGCCTTCACTCAAACGAGACGTGGTGGATTTTGTGCAGGCTTGTCGGGTCTGTACGCAGTGTAAGTCCCCTAATGTGAGACCCCAGGGTCTCCTGATGCCTCTATCGATACCCAAGAAACCATGGACCCACTTATCCATGGATTTTATTGTGGACCTTCCTCCTTCTGATGGTCAGACAGTGATATTAACTGTGACGGATAGGTTCTCTAAAATGGCGCACTTTATTCCGCTTAAGAAACTGCCTTCTGCGATTCAGCTTGCTCAGGTGTTTGCCAAGGAAGTGTTCCGCTTGCATGGGGTACCTGAGGATATTGTATCTGACAGGGGTCCTCAATTTGTCTCTCGGTTTTGGAGGGGTTTTTGTGCTGAGATGGGGGTCTCCTTGTCGTTTACTTCCTCCTATCACCCGCAGTCTAATGGTGCAGCCGAACGTGCTAATCAGTCTGTGGAGTTGTATTTGCGCTGCTTCACTAATGCGCACCAGGATGACTGGTCTCGCCTCCTTCCGTGGGCTGAATTTGCCAGGAATACGGTGTCTCATTCGTCTACTGGCTTAAGTCCTTTTGAGGTTGCTTATGGGTTTCGGCCTTCCGTCCTTCCCGGTGCGTTCTCCGACAAGGGCATGCCCGCTTTGGACCAGCACCTCGCCTCTTTGCGGAAGATGTGGGATCAGGTCCATGTTGCGCTGTCCCGTTCGGCGGCTGCTCAGAAGAAGTTTGCTGATCGCCATAGGGGTGCGGCCCCTTCCTATGTTCCGGGTGATAGGGTATGGTTGTCCTCTAGGAACCTCCGCCTCAAGGTTCCCTCGATGAAGTTCGCTCCCAGGTTCCTTGGTCCCTACAAGGTGTTACGTAGGGTTAACCCCGTTTCCTACTCCCTGGACTTGCCCTCTTCCATGCGCATTCCGAACACGTTTCACGTTTCGCTTTTGAAGCCCTTGCTTTGCAACCGGTTCTCTCGTCCCCTCGGGCGGCCTGTTTCCCCTCGCGCTGTCCCCAGTGATGTGTACGAAGTGGCTGCCCTTCTCGACTCTCGCGTTTCTAGGGGTCGGCTGCAGTATCTGGTGGATTGGAAGGGGTACGGCCCTGAGGACCGGTCGTGGGTTTCGTGCTCTGATCTGCACGCTCCCTCTTTGATCCGCTCCTTTCATGCCCGGTTTCCTTTGAAGCCTTCTGCTTCCCGCCCTCTGGGCGGTCTTCGAGGGGGGGGTGATGTCAGGACCCCGCGGGCGGCTGCAAGGGGAGGCTGCAGTCCGCTCGCGGCACTCACCCTCCAGCCGTCCACGGTCCCCTTCCTGCCAGGTGTTCGGCGGGCGGCATCCTCCCAGCCACGGGTGCCGTCCGCGTCTTCTTCCGGGTCCCCCAGTGGCAGCATGCATGACGCTGCACGCTGGGAGACCGGCCAATTTGTTACACGCCGGGGTCAGTCACCTGACCCGGCGTTAAAGGCACAGTGCCTCAATCACAGTGGGAGGTTTAGATATCTCCCACGTGTGATTGTTAATTCTGATTGGAAATTAGCCAATCAGAATTAACCTTCTGGTTTATATACTTACCTTTCCTGTTCCTCCCTGCCCTGTTGTGGTCTTTGCTTTATAGTATTGATTCTGAACGTGTGATTTCTGGTTACGTACTCTCTGGCTTGTTATACTGTCTTTGTGACTTTCTCCTACCCTTTGACCTCGGCTTGTTTCTCGTTATTCTGTTTTCTGGTTCCCCTTACTCGGCTTGTCTCCTGACTATTCTGTGTGTGCTTAGCCCGGCCACTCTAAGGACCGGTACTGCACACTTTCTGTGTGTGTGTCTGTGTGTATGTTAGCGTGTTGGGTTCCCCGAATCGTGACAGTTAGTGTTATTTTTTTATTTAAATGCAAGTTTTTTTTTATTAAATAAAAAAAATCACACTAACAGCCCCCTCACACACACACATCACCCCCAGCCACACACACATCACCCCCAGACACACACACATCACCCCCAGACACACACATAGCACCCAGACACACACACAGCACCCAGACACACACACAGCACCCCCAGACACACACACAGCACCCCCAGACACACACAGCACCCCCAGACACACACAGCACCCCCAGACACACATGTGGTGCTGTGTTTGTGTCTGGGGGTGCTGTGTGTGTCTGGGGGTGCTGTGTGTGTCTGGGGGTGCTGTGTGTGTGCCTGGGGGTGCTGTGTTTGTGTCGGGGTGCTGTGTTTGTGTCGGGGTGCTGTGTTTGTGTCGGGGTGCTGTGTGTGTCTGGGGGTGCTGTGTGTGTGTCTGGGGGGTGCTGTGTGTGTGTCTGGGGGTGCTGTGTGTGTGTCTGGGGGTGATGTGTGTGTGTCTGGGGGTGATGTGTGTGTGTCTGGGGGTGATGTGTGTGTGTCTGGGGGTGATGTGTGTGTGTCTGGGGGTGCTGTGTGTGTGTCTGGGTGCTGTGTGTGTCTGGGGGTGATGTGTGTGTGGCTGGGGGTGATGTGTGTGTGAGGGGGCTGTTAGTGTTGTTTTTTTATTTAAATGCAAGTATTTTTTGTATTAAATAAAAAAATCACACTAACAGCCCCCTCACACACACACATCACCCCCAGCCACACACACATCACCCCCAGACACACACAGCACCCCCAGACACACACACAGCACCCCCAGACACACACACATCACCCCCAGACACACACAGCACCCCCAGACACACACATAGCACCCAGACACACACACACAGCACCCCCAGACACACATGTGGTGCTGTGTTTGTGTCTGGGGGTGCTGTGTGTGTCTGGGGGTGATGTGTGTGAGGGGGCTTTTAGTGTGATTTTTTTATTTAAAATGTATTTTTTTATTAATAATTTAAAAAAAAAAAAGTTATATCCCCCCCCCCCCTCCCCCCCTCCTTACCTTTATCCTGGGAGGGGATGGGGGGATCCGTGCTGCCGTGCTGCCATGCTTCCTTCCCTCCTTCCCTGGTGGTCCAGTGGTGAGAGTGAACTCTAGCCCCTGCAGGCTAGAGTTCACTCTCGCGAGATCTGAGCGTTGCCGCGGTAACCGCGGCAACGCTCAGACCTCGCGAGAGGACCCGGCGGAGCTGCTGGATAGAGCTCCGCCGGTCCTCTCTCCTGCCTCTCTCCCCCACACCCCAGCAAGCGGCCGCCTGGAAGTGTCTCTGGGTCGGTAAAGGGAGATCTTTGATCTCCCCACCGGCCCATGGAGACACACAGCAGGGCCGGCGCTCGGATAGCGCTGGCCCTGCAGGGGCTGGCAGGGGAGATCCTGTGATCTCCCCTGCCGGCCTCGGCCCCACGGCCATCGCGGCCCACCGGGCATTTGCCCGGTATGCCCGATGGCCAGTCCGGGCCTGGTGCAAACTACAAAAACGCTTATTACCACTACACTTGGTACAAGCTAGCGTAAAAATGATCCCACGCTAAGGTTCAAAATATGCCTTTTGAAATACCCTGGGGTGTCTACTTTAAGAAATTGTAGGCCTTTGTGGGGTAGTTTGAATTTAAAACCTGCGAAGATGCTTGGAAATTGCACATAGGCCCAGCGTCAAAATTCAAAGTTCGGTAAAAACTGATATGGCTTGGTCTCCTATATGGCACTGTAGCTTCACGAAATAGTGCCAAAGACATTCATTGGGGGTGTCTTTTTACTCAGAAGACTTAGTTGAGTATAATTTGGGGGTTTTAGTGGCACATATGAAATATACAAAATGCCCAGCAAAAATGCAATCCGTATGTAAAAAGTGGCCAAAATGATTATTTACCACATACTTTGGCATATATTGGTGAAAAAATGGGGGCATGCTAAGGCACAATATGCACCTTATGAGATACCCTGGAGTGTCTACTTTTACAAATGGTAGGCCTTTGTGGTTTTTTTTTGAACAGTCAAACTACTATAATACCCCAAATGGAAGCATAGGCTCATTAAATACGTCTCTCAAAATTCTACTGTGAATACTGAAAAGGACAGGTCTCCTATATGGCACTGTAGCTTCACGAAATAGTGCCAAAGACATACAATGGGGGTGTCCTTTTACTCAGAAGACTTAGCTGAGCATAATTTGGGGGGTTTGAACTTAGTGGCACATATGAAATATACAAAATGCCCAGCAAAAATGTAATCCGTATGTAAAAAATGCACAAAATTATTTTTTACCACATACTTTGGCATATATTGGTGAAAAAAATGGGGGTATGTTAAGGCAGAATATGCACCTTATGAGATACCCTGGAGTGTCTACTTTTACAAATGGTAGGCCTTTGTGGGGTTTTTTGAACAGTCAAACTACTTTAATACCCTATCACTCTCAAAATTCTACTGTGAGTACTGAAACGGACAGGTCTCCTATATGGCACTGTAGCTTCACGAAATAGTGCCAAAGACATACAATGGGGGTACCGTTGTACTCAGCAGAAGTAACTGAACACATAATAAAACTTTGCACAGGAATAGCACACACCAACTTTACAAAATACACATGAGAAGTTCTTTGTTATAAGTTTGTGTGCGAAAACCCCCAAAAAACACAATTTTACTCCAATGTTTAGCAGAGGTTGGCGGTAAAATGGCTACGTAGAAAGTGTCAAAACAACCTTAGGTAAATGGCCTGTGATGTCTACTTTATATAAATATATACTTTTGTGTGGCAATTTTGTTTTCTTTTATGTCTATTAGGCTTACAAGACAAACATACCAAATTCTAAAATCACTCCACATTAAAAGTTTATTTTACTCCTTGTGCTTTGTGACCTGTAACTACCAAAAAAAACCTTAAAATCCCAGACACATTATATATTCTGTAAATCAGAACAACTAAATGAATTTATTTTTAATTACTTTCCTTAACCTGCACTAATTGTGCACACATTATTAAAAAAAAACACAAAATGTTCCGGCCAGACTGACAGGAAGTGCACACTGAGTGCTCACTTCCTTTCAGTCCGCCTGGGAACAGGAAACTGAATCTCCTGTACCGCGCGGTACCCGGCCGGACTGACAGCCAGAAGGAAGAGGAGCTCGGCCACACTACAGGGAAGGGAAGGACGGAGGTGACAAGAGAGGAGTGCTGCAGCCGCCGGCGGCTCTCTATAGAGCGCTCAGGCGGCTGCAGCCTTATAGGAAACACTGGCTCTGCTTGAGGCCCCGGGCCAGCTCGGGGCCCCAAGCAATTGCTTGGTTTGCCTGCCCGGTAGCGATGGGCCTGGAAGGACTCATGGGAGAGGTTCCTGAGGCAAGGTGGGCTTATAGAACGTGTGAGGAGATCACTATAGTCAAGCAAGCAGGGTATGTCGGCCAACATGTGAACTAACAGAAATGGAAGAATAGAACATTCAAATAAAAAGTCCTTTGTCGAGCTGAGCAGAATGTGACTTCACTCTGAGTTAAGTAGATTTACATATTTTATTGTGGTATTTTTTGTAGCATTTTCATTTTGCTGTAAAGGTCACCAAACCTGGAACATGTTTGTTCATTTAACATGTGGGAGGATTTAGGATGTGCTGCTACAAAGGGCATTAATCCAGGAAGCACCTCCAGTGGCCATCCTAGGAGTGGCCACTGCAGGTATTCTTAAGGGGGACTGTAAACACTGCCTTTTCTCTGAAGTGTTTGCATGAAAATGCCTGAAAACAATGATTATACTCACCAGAACAACTACATTAAGCTGTATTTGTTCTGGTGACTATAGTGTCCCTTTAATATAATTAGTGTAATACCTTCTCCATGTCACTGGCACTGAGTGTGGTTTGCTCCGTTCCTCCCTCAGTCGCGCACACCAGCTTCTCCATACGTCCCAACCATAGAGATACGTCTTCCTGAGATGGGTCAAGTTGAGACCTGGCTTCTAGAGTTTGCTCAAGTCGTTGCAGGATGTCTCCAGCGCTCTGGGCAATGATAATATATCGAACCTTCAGAGTATTCATCTTCTCCTGGCTGAGCTGTGCTTCTTCCCCTGGATAACAGGAGTACTCATTGTCTTGGCATCTCTTACATATTATGAATTCTTATATTCACCTTCGTGATCTCTTCTGTAATCTCCACTGAGACTAAATTCCCTTCTTTTGTTATCAATCTGTCCCTTATTTCCTTTGACTTAGTCACTGTCTCTTTCATATATCTGCATTGTCATTGATGGGATGATTCTATAGACCCATTCCCATGACCAATGGAACCCTTTAACCATCGAAGTTTTGCTAATCCTACCTGCTATCTACTGAGATTAATAAGAACCTCCCAGAAAATTTGCCTTTATTTTACTATTTACGGTATCACCTACCTGTTACTAACTCCAACAGCATCTGTCCCTTTTCCAAAACCTTGTCAAGGTCTCCTGGCTTAGAATGGATGTCTTTGCATAGAAGCTGTTGTCAATGACACAAAGAGTGATTACTTAATCCTGACTGATATTCTATGTAGGAATCGTAATGTAATGTAAAACAAAATAATGGAAAGAATGGAGAGAAAACGATATATCTGATCTTTACCGAGGAGCTTTATAATTGAAATGGTAAATAAGAACACAGCAGATTAGATGGACATCTTGTGAACATACCTGGGCCTCTGTGTAAGCCTCCTTGATCTGTTTTTTTGGACCACTGGCGCGCCACAGATCTGCCAACTTTCGTTCCATGGCACCCAGCCAGTCCTGGAAAGTGTCTAGTGATTCCTGGAAGCCTTGTGCCACCGGAGTGATCTGCTCCAACTGACGGTACCTTAGACAATGACAGCCATGATATACTCCATTAATCAGAGAAAACTTACAGGAGATTTATTTCAATCTGAATTCATTTCTGAGGCACTGTCATCACTTTTATCGAAAGAGTGAAACAGTTCCAGAGAGGATGACCTATCTCAATTTAATATTCTAACTCTTTATGTTTAGAAAGGGACAGCAATATCCAATTATTGTTATAATTTGTATCTATTGAATAGTAGTGGTATGTTAGGCTATTGCAAAAATGTTGGTAGAATATGTTGATAAAATGAGTGTTGGGTTGAAGTTAAAAGGGTCAAATAAAGGCATGTAGCGGGTTTAACATTGCAAACCGTTTAGATAAAACGTCCCCTGAGCACTAAAGCCAACATGCCGCATACGGATGTGGCCCTGTAATGGCTGGGGTGGCTCATGAAACCACTTTCACATTTAAAGTCAAATGAAATCTCCAGGGGGGGCGGGGCCGGGCCGCCAAGTCGCATGGCAGCAGAATAATTTGGCTCCGAGCTGGAGCCCTGAAAAAGGGCAGATAACCTACTTTTAAAATGCCCCAAAGCTGGAATGCTCGCTGGGACATAATGGGGAATCATCTAAGCTTTCGAAAGATACCGATCTGCAGCCAAATACCCACCAGCAGCACCGAGATTAATGAGACCGGCCTAGGCACCATCTCCGGCCTGAACAAGTATAGTGGCTGACCTGGACCCGTTACCCGACCGCCTGGCCAGGTGAGCGAGCACCCCAGATGCAGAACCATTGATGGGGGGTTCACATGGACGAGAGAGGCGGCCCACCCCCCCTCCAGGTCGGAGGGGATAATTCCGGCCACATGGAGGCTGCATGCCCCGGAACGGAAACCACCGCCTGGGACACACGCTGACCTCCACTACAGGCACAGGCCACACAAATGTGGCCCGCCTGATAACTACACTTGGAATTAAGGGACACTTATTACCCACGCTACCTTCACCAAGGGGGACTGTCATGAGCGGCCCGCGCGGGCCCGGCAGGGCCGGGCGCCGGACGGATCTTCCATGCTGTGGCCTTGACCGCTGGAGAGGTGGGTGCCCAGGTCTCCGGGTCTGAGGGGTCCCCGGAGGGCCCAGTCCCCTGCGCCGTGAGCCCGGTGGGGCGGGATAGCGCCGCCCCCCTCGACGAACCGGTGGTCGTGGGGGGTGGACACCGGCTTCAAGCATGTGGCCGGCACCGGGCGAGACGTTGGAACACACACCTCAAGGGACCCGCATGGAGCTGGGGAGGTGCAGGGAGCGGACGACCAGAGGACTTTTGTGGTGGGGTCCAACGGACAGTTTGTGCTCCTGAGTGCCCACGGAACTGTGGGGGACCTGACCGGTGAGCAGAGATCGGCATGGGAAGAGGGAAGGAGGCCTGGCACCCCAGGGACAGTGCGGTAGCAGTGCCATGAGAGCCCCCCCCACTCCTTCTAGACAGCCATGAAGAATGACAGGGCCACCATGTTGTGGTATAGCTCACGTCTTCATTTCCACGTTCGCATACACTATCTAAATGATTTACGTTAATAAGCAAGTGGTTAATATAACTGTGTGAGTGGTTAACATAAATTTGCATGTCCTCACAGAATGTAAGGAATGTTGGCCAAATTCTATAATTATCTAAGTATTTTTGATGAGCAGCAATGCCCCTAGAGGCCAAAGTACGATAACAAGTAACAACGCACAGTGGAATAAAGCTTAATGCCCATGGCGTACTTACTAGCAGAGGCGCAGTTATAATGCCAACAGTTAGGAAACGGGGTATACCCAAAGTACTGTCAAAGCAACCCTGACTTGCCTATGTTATAACACATTAATAAGGGACTAAGTTTCCCACCAGAGCAAAAATACTCTACAAAATACATGGAAATACAAACACATACTAAATTATAATAGCTGTGCATGACCAGACCAAACGCAATGAAATGCACGCTACCAAAAACGTGTATGCCTGCTACAATGCTCACGCCTTGATAAATCCGCCTCTGTGTATGCCTTTTTTCATGTGCTAAAATTAGCGCCCCTACGTAGGCGAACACCGGCTCTACTTAAATAGCCAGGCTGTTGCATTGAGTGACGAATATTAACAGGCTTAAATCTAGGCATAGAAATGACCTTGCTCATTAAGACATATATATATATATATATATATAAGTTACCAGCCTTAACTTCCAGGCATGCCTATTCTGTGATTAACTAACCGCTGTTATAATGTTAATAGATAGGATTTATCATTACATCAAGAGACCTGACTAATGTAATACTCCTGCCATATAGGATTACCGTACTATATGTTTAACCGGATATATCAGCTTCTATACAATGCATACAGTTTTGTTTTTGTTTTCTTCGCCTTATTAGTTTTCTTCAAATCTCTCATCAAGATATATCTGTGTTCACAAAGCGCTGTTATTAGATACTTAACCATGTAGCTTAACATCCACGTGCAGCTAGCATAACATGTTACGTTAGTTCATTATGTACAGACGGGGCTGTAATACATGCAAATGCGTTCCTGCAAAGTTTATGTACGTTCAAATGTTCTGATCAAATCGCCTCTGCGCAGGCGATAACCCGCATTCGCTTAAATGAACCGATACTTAAGCCTCTGCGTAGGCGACTGTTCGCTTTAATGAAAATCTATCTGATATGAGAACTCAAGACTCGATACCAATAAACAAATTTAAAACAAATGAAATCTCCAGTACGTTTTTATGAAATAGATAGTTTCTGAATATTTGTACGTTAACTGGAAAGTCATTACAATATGCAGTTTTGTGTATAGAACCCTGCTGGGTTATTTTCATGAATTTAGTCGGTAAGAAATAGCCAATGTTATTTTGCCCCGGTTTTAGCGAATGACCCTGTGTATCCCTTCCACACTGTAATTCATAACTGACAAATCTGGCATTGCTCATGGCTCCCAGAGGATTTCAATAAATGGTCTCACCTGGATTCTGATTGCTGTAGAAGAGAGTCCCACCGATCCTGGAGCTGTGAGAGGGGGTCTCCATGCCCCTCATGGACCACGTCCTGAATGGGGAGGGGTTGAGTTGGAGTATTCCTGTCCCATAAGAATCTTTCTATTCTGGGTCTCCTTTCCTGTATCAGTCGCTGAAGAAGCTGCCCCATATTAATATAAATTATTTGGTTATTGACAGGCAGCAACTATTGGGAAACATTCCGAGAACTGGACATTTACCATGGAAACCACAAGAATTGTATTACTTTTAGTGGATTCTATTTTGTCATTGTGTCAATCATGTCACATGTAACATGTTAATAAAGTTCCATCCTCACATGGGTCCTAAACCTACAATTTTATCACCAGTGGGTGCTATCCTGGAACTGAGACCAAGTTCTGGCCTCATCTACACTAAACTCCCAGTATGTGCTGCCTGGTTCCTGGACCCGAGTCCAGGAACCAGGCAGCAGGAACCAGGCCCCCCTACACTCTTCAACTGGAATGAGCTGTCTGATTCCTAGAACTGAGACCAAATTCTAGCCTCCCCTACATGTCTTGCCCAGAATGAGTTGTCTGGTTCCTAGAACTGAGACCAAGTTCTAGTTTCCTCTACACTCCTCACCTAGAATGAGCTGCCTGGTTCCTGGAATCGGGTCCAAGTTCTAGCCCCCATACAGTCCTCGACCCAGAATAAGTTGTCTGGTTCCAGGAACTGAGACCAAGTTCTAGCCTCCCCTACACTCCTCACCTAGAATGATCTGCCTGGTTCCTGGAACCAAGTCCAAGTTTTAGCCTCCACTACACTCCTCGCCCAGAATGAGCGGTCTGGTACTTGGAACAGAGACCAAGTTCTAGGCTGCCTTACACTTCTCACCCAGAATGAGCTGTCTGGTTCCTGGAACTGAGACCAAGTTATAGGCTCCTTTACATTCCTCAACCAGAATGCGCAGCTTGGCTCCTGAAACACCTTACTGTTCTTAGATGTATAGATTATATTGAAAGTAAATAATGGTTCTGTAAGTATGTGATTTATGCCATTTAGGCTCTTTTATTGCACACAAGAAGTCATTACGAGGCCCTTGGACTTAGATCTCATGTTGTACTGTATGGGGAGATCAGGATACCATACACCACACCGTGTGGGCAGCAGAGTCACTGCATGTGCTGCGTCCTCATTTGTACTCAAGTTTAATAATTAGATGCCCTCTTAGGGGAATGGTCAACTAATCCCATCCTAAAAGCAGATTAATAGTGTCCTCACAATACACATGGGACAAACAGGAAATCCCAGCAATTCAGCTAGACTCCATTACCATTTCAATAGTTCTCACCTCGTCCAGCGAGGGCATTGTGAATGGAGTGCTCTGATTATTTCCCAGGGGTGACTTGATACAAACACTAAGACAGGAGGTGGCTGCGTGGTGGTTCCCAGTTTAGATAACATGAAGATGTGTATTCATTCATTGACTTTTAATAATTAGCTATATTGCAGGTCTCTCCCTGGCTCTCTATGGGTGTTAAATAAATATTGATTTGAAGATTAGAGGCTCCCATATGCTCTCTCTATCCTTGGCCTGAGATACCAGGATCCTCACATAACAGCAAAACAGATTTGTAAAAGGTAAAAAACATCATTGATTCCTATTACATTTCCTCCTATGGATACAGTCATAGTCTTTAGGGTAATGTCCACGGGTGTGCATATTTAGGCCGCAGTGTATATAGTCTGGTGTGGCCCTTACTTGGGGCTCACAGCTGTCAGCACTAATGTTGGGTTCACATGTAGACGTCACATGGTGCATGTGAGTCAGGTAATACGCCATTATCGACCCTGTAATAGTGTATATACACCTATCTGCCTCTAGTCTTTTTGATTAATGACTGTTGGATTAAAAACTGTTATTTTATTCACCGTTATGTCTCCCAGTCATGAGTTAATGTGTGATAGTGACTGGTTGTATTCATACAAATATACAAATGGACCAATTAAACCCATAAAATCCTCTTCTCCAGAATATTCATTTCTGATTTCTGAGCCATTTTTATGCTGAACAGACAAAAATACAGGAACAGATTCTGATGTCAGGAACATATTGGAAGGGCCAGCCATGGCTATGCCAGTCCTGGCTCTGCCCATCCAGAGATATGTGGGTGAAAGTCTATGGTATAATGCAATTACTGCAGCCTATCAATCAATGAAAAAGACCTCACAGCGGGCAAGCTGGCACCAGCTGCCCTCAGGGTGCCCATTCATGCCAAGGCTAATTACTTGGCGAGCAGCTCTCTCCACGCCTATAATAAAGATGGTCATTATTTTCTCATCTTTCACGAAGCCATCCTGCGGTTTCTTACAGTTATCCCCTGCCCAGTAACGTTACAGAAAATCCCACAAAACACACTGGCCAGACTGGTACCCGAGGTGATGATAATAAGGCAGGACGTCCAATCAGGAGGGCGCAGATTGTCCCAAATTCCGATACAAATCACATGGAAACATCACCCAGACTTTGTATTACACCTACATAGCATCCCGGCACAGCCAAACTTTCTATTACACCTACATAGCATCCCAGCACAGCCAGACTTTCTATTACACCTACATACCATCCCGGCACAGCCAGACTTTGTATTACACCTACATAGCATCCCGGCACAGCCAGACTTTGTATTACACCTACATAGCATCCCGGCACAGCCAGACTTTCTATTACACCTACATAGCATCCCGGCACAGCCAGACTTTCTATAACACCTACATGGCATCCCGGCACAGCCAGACTTTCTATTACACCTACATAGCATCCAGGCACAGCCAGACTTTCTATTACACCTACATAGCATCCCGGCACAGCCAGACTTTCTATTACACCTACATAGCATCCCGGCACAGCCAGACTTTCTATAACACCTACATGGCATCCCGGCACAGCCAGACTTTCTATTACACCTACATAGCATCCAGGCACAGCCAGACTTTCTATTACACCTACATAGCATCCCGGCGGAGCCAGACTTTCTATTACACCTACATAGCATCCCGGCACAGCCAGACTTTCTATTACACCTACATAGCATCCAGGCACAGACAGACTTTCTATTACACCTACATAGCATCCCGGCACAGCCAAACTTTCTATTACACCTACATAGCATCCCGGCACAGCCAGACTTTCTATTACACCTATATAGCATTCTGACACAGCCAGACTTTCTATTATACCTACATAGCATGCCGGCACAGCCAGACTTTCTATTACACCTACATAGCATCCCGGCACAGCCAGACTTTCTATTACACCTACATAGCATCTCGGCACAGCCAGACTTTCTATTACAACTACATAGCATCATGGCACAGCCAAACTTTCTATTACACCTACATAGCATCCCGGCACAGCCAAACTTTCTATTACACCTACATAGCATCCCGGCACAGCCAGACTTTCTATTACACCTACATAGCATCCAGGCACAGACAGACTTTCTATTACACCTACATAGCATCCCGGCACAGCCAAACTTTCTATTACACCTACATAGCATCCCGGCACAGCCAGACTTTCTATTACACCTACATAGCATCCCGGCACAGCCAGACTTTCTATTACACCTATATAGCATTCTGACACAGCCAGACTTTCTATTATACCTACATAGCATGCCGGCACAGCCAGACTTTCTATTATACCTACATAGCATCCCGGCACAGCCAAACTTTCTATTACACCTACATAGCATCTCGGCACAGCCAGACTTTCTATTACAACTACATAGCATCATGGCACAGCCAAACTTTCTATTACACCTACATAGAATCCCGGCACAGCCAAACTTTCTATTACACCTACATAGCATCCCGGCACAGCCAGACTTTCTATTACACCTACATAGCATCCCGGCACAGCCAAACTTTCTATTACACCTACATAGCATCCCGGAACAGCCAAACTTTCTATTACACCTACATAGCATACCGGCACAGCCAGACTTTCTATTACACCTACATAGCATACCGGCACAGCCAGACTTTCTAGTACACCTACATAGCATCCCGGCACAGCCAGACTTTGTATTAAACCTACATAGCATCCCGGCACAGCCAGACTTTCTATTACACCTACATAGCATCCCGGCACAGCCAGACTTTCTATAACACCTACATGGCATCCCGGCACAGCCAGACTTTCTATTACACCTACATAGCATCCAGGCACAGCCAGACTTTCTATTACACCTACATAGCATCCCGGCACAGCCAGACTTTCTATTACACCTACATAGCATCCCGGCACAGCCAGACTTTCTATAACACCTACATGGCATCCCGGCACAGCCAGACTTTCTATTACACCTACATAGCATCCAGGCACAGCCAGACTTTCTATTACACCTACATAGCATCCCGGCGGAGCCAGACTTTCTATTACACCTACATAGCATCCCGGCACAGCCAGACTTTCTATTACACCTACATAGCATCCAGGCACAGACAGACTTTCTATTACACCTACATAGCATCCCGGCACAGCCAAACTTTCTATTACACCTACATAGCATCCCGGCACAGCCAGACTTTCTATTACACCTATATAGCATTCTGACACAGCCAGACTTTCTATTATACCTACATAGCATGCCGGCACAGCCAGACTTTCTATTACACCTACATAGCATCCCGGCACAGCCAGACTTTCTATTACACCTACATAGCATCTCGGCACAGCCAGACTTTCTATTACAACTACATAGCATCATGGCACAGCCAAACTTTCTATTACACCTACATAGCATCCCGGCACAGCCAAACTTTCTATTACACCTACATAGCATCCCGGCACAGCCAGACTTTCTATTACACCTACATAGCATCCAGGCACAGACAGACTTTCTATTACACCTACATAGCATCCCGGCACAGCCAAACTTTCTATTACACCTACATAGCATCCCGGCACAGCCAGACTTTCTATTACACCTACATAGCATCCCGGCACAGCCAGACTTTCTATTACACCTATATAGCATTCTGACACAGCCAGACTTTCTATTATACCTACATAGCATGCCGGCACAGCCAGACTTTCTATTATACCTACATAGCATCCCGGCACAGCCAAACTTTCTATTACACCTACATAGCATCTCGGCACAGCCAGACTTTCTATTACAACTACATAGCATCATGGCACAGCCAAACTTTCTATTACACCTACATAGAATCCCGGCACAGCCAAACTTTCTATTACACCTACATAGCATCCCGGCACAGCCAGACTTTCTATTACACCTACATAGCATCCCGGCACAGCCAAACTTTCTATTACACCTACATAGCATCCCGGAACAGCCAAACTTTCTATTACACCTACATAGCATACCGGCACAGCCAGACTTTCTATTACACCTACATAGCATACCGGCACAGCCAGACTTTCTAGTACACCTACATAGCATCCCGGCACAGCCAGACTTTCTATTACACCTACATAGCATACCGGCACAGCCAGACTTTCTATTACACCTACATAGCATCCCGGCACAGCCAGACTTTCTATTACACCTACATAGCATCCCGGCACAGCCAAACTTTCTATTACACCTACATAGCATTCTGACACAGCCAAACTTTCTATTACACCTACATAGCATCCCGGAACAGCCAGACTTTCTATTACACCTACATAGCATACCGGCACAGCCAGACTTTCTATTACACCTACATAGCATCCCGGCCCAGCCAGACTTTCTATTACACCTACATAGCATTCTGACACAGCCAAACTTTCTATTACACCTACATAGCATCCCGGAACAGCCAGACTTTCTATTACACCTACATAGCATCCCGGCACAGACAGACTTTCTATTACACCTACATAGCATCCCGGTACAGCCAAACTTTCTATTACACCTACATAGCATCCCGGCACAGCAAGACTTTCTATTACACCTACATAGCATTCTGACACAGCCAGACTTTCTATTACACCTACATAGCATCCCGGCACAGCCAGACTTTCTATTACACCTACATAGCATCCCGGCACAGCCAGACTTTCTATTACACCTACATAGCATCTCGGCACAGCCATACTTTCTATTACACCTACATAGCATACCGGAACAGCCAGACTTTCTATTACACCTACATAGCATCCCGGAACAGCCAGACTTTCTATTACACCTACATAGCATCTCGGCACAGCCAGACTTTCTATTACACCTACATAGCATCCCGGCCCAGCCAGACTTTCTATTACACCTACATAGCATCCCGGCACAGCCAGACTTTCTATTACACCTACATAGCATCCCGGCACAGTCAGACTTTCTAGTACACCTACATAGCATCCCGGCACAGCCAGACTTTCTATTACACCTACATAGCATCCCGGCACAGCCAAACTTTCTATTTCACCTACATAGCATCCCGGCACAGCCAGACTTTCTATTACACCTACATAGCATCCCGGCACAGCCAGACTTTCTATTACACCTACATAGCATCCCGGCACAGCCAGACTTTCTATTACACCTACATAGCATACCGGCACAGCCAGACTTTCTATTACACCTACATAGCATCCCGGCACAGCCAGACTTTCTATTATACCTACATAGCATCCCGGCACAGCCAAACTTTCTATTACACCTACATAGCATCTCGGCACAGCCAGACTTTCTATTACAACTACATAGCATCATGGCACAGCCAAACTTTCTATTACACCTACATAGCATCCCGGCACAGCCAAACTTTCTATTACACCTACATAGCATCCCGGCACAGCCAGACTTTCTATTACACCTACATAGCATCCCGGCACAGCCAAACTTTCTATTACACCTACATAGCATCCCGGAACAGCCAAACTTTCTATTACACCTACATAGCATACCGGCACAGCCAGACTTTCTATTACACCTACATAGCATACCGGCACAGCCAGACTTTCTAGTACACCTACATAGCATCCCGGCACAGCCAGACTTTCTATTACACCTACATAGCATACGGCACAGCCAGACTTTCTATTACACCTACATAGCATCCCGGCACAGCCAGACTTTCTATTACACCTACATAGCATCCCGGCACAGCCAAACTTTCTATTACACCTACATAGCATTCTGACACAGCCAAACTTTCTATTACACCTACATAGCATCCCGGAACAGCCAGACTTTCTATTACACCTACATAGCATACCGGCACAGCCAGACTTTCTATTACACCTACATAGCATCCCGGCCCAGCCAGACTTTCTATTACACCTACATAGCATTCTGACACAGCCAAACTTTCTATTACACCTACATAGCATCCCGGAACAGCCAGACTTTCTATTACACCTACATAGCATCCCGGCACAGACAGACTTTCTATTACACCTACATAGCATCCCGGTACAGTCAAACTTTCTATTACACCTACATAGCATCCCGGCACAGCCAGACTTTCTATTACACCTACATAGCATTCTGACACAGCCAGACTTTCTATTTCACCTACATAGCATCCCGGCACAGCCAGACTTTCTATTACACCTACATAGCATCCCGGCACAGCCAGACTTTCTATTACACCTACATAGCACCCCGGCACAGCCAGACTTTCTATTACACCTACATAGCATCCCGGTACAGCCAAACTTTCTATTACACCTACATAGCATCCCGGCACAGCCAGACTTTCTATTACACCTACATGGCATCCTGGCACAGCCAGACTTTCTATTACACCTACATAGCATCCCGGCACAGCCAGACTTTCTATTACACCTACATAGCATCCCGGCACAGCCAGACTTTCTATTACACCTACATAGCATCATGGCACAGACAGACTTTCTATTACACCTACATAGCATCCCGGCACAGCCAGACTTTCTATTACACCTACATAGCATCCCGGCACAGCCAAACTTTCTATTACACCTACATAGCATCCCGGCACAGCCAAACTTTCTATTACACCTACATAGCATCCTGGAACAGCCAGACTTTCTATTATACCTACATAGCATCCCGGCACAGCCAGACTTTCTATTACACCTACATAGCATCCCGGCACAGCCAGACTTTCTATTACACCTACATAGCATCCCGGCACAGCCAAACTTTCTATTACACCTACATAGCATCCCGGCACAGCCAGACTTTCTATTACACCTACATAGCATCCTGGAACAGCCAGACTTTCTATTACACCTACATAGCATCCCGGCACAGCCAGACTTTCTATTACACCTACATAGCATCCCGGCACAGCCAGACTTTCTATTACACCTACATAGCATCCCGGCACAGCCAGACTTTCTAATACACCTACATAGCATCCCGGTACAGCCAAACTTTCTATTACACCTACATAGCATCCCGGCACAGACAGACTTTCTATTACACCTACATAGCATCCTGGCACAGCCAGACTTTCTATTACACCTACATAGCATCCCGGCACAGACAGACTTTCTATTACACCTACATAGCATCCCGGCACAGCCAGACTTTCTATTACACCTACATAGCATCCCGGCACAGCCAGACTTTCTATTACACCTACATAGCATACCGGCACAGCCAGACTTTCTATTACACCTACATAGCATCCTGGCACAGCCAGACTTTCTATTATACCTACATAGCATCCCGGCACAGCCAAACTTTCTATTACACCTACATAGCATCTCGGCACAGCCAGACTTTCTATTACACCTACATAGCATCCCGGCACAGCCAGACTTTCTATTACACCTACATAGCATCCCGGCACAGCCAGACTTTCTATTACACCTACATAGCATACCGGCACAGCCAGACTTTCTATTACACCTACATAGCATCCCGGCACAGCCAGACTTTCTATTATACCTACATAGCATCCCGGCACAGCCAAACTTTCTATTACACCTACATAGCATCTCGGCACAGCCAGACTTTCTATTACAACTACATAGCATCATGGCACAGCCAAACTTTCTATTACACCTACATAGCATCCCGGCACAGCCAAACTTTCTATTACACCTACATAGCATCCCGGCACAGCCAGACTTTCTATTACACCTACATAGCATCCCGGCACAGCCAAACTTTCTATTACACCTACATAGCATCCCGGCACAGCCAGACTTTCTATTACACCTACATAGCATACCGGCACAGCCAGACTTTCTATTACACCTACATAGCATCCTGGCACAGCCAGACTTTCTATTATACCTACATAGCATCCCGGCACAGCCAAACTTTCTATTACACCTACATAGCATCTCGGCACAGCCAGACTTTCTATTACAACTACATAGCATCATGGCACAGCCAAACTTTCTATTACACCTACATAGCATCCCGGCACAGCCAAACTTTCTATTACACCTACATAGCATCCCGGCACAGCCAGACTTTCTATTACACCTACATAGCATCCCGGCACAGCCAAACTTTCTATTACACCTACATAGCATCCCGGAACAGCCAAACTTTCTATTACACCTACATAGCATACCGGCAAAGCCAGACTTTCTATTACACCTACATAGCATACCGGCACAGCCAGACTTTCTAGTACACCTACATAGCATCCCGGCACAGACAGACTTTCTATTACACCTACATAGCATACCGGCACAGCCAGACTTTCTATTACACCTACATAGCATCCCGGCACAGCCAGACTTTCTATTACACCTACATAGCATCCCGGCACAGCCAAACTTTCTATTACACCTACATAGCATTCTGACACAGCCAAACTTTCTATTACACCTACATAGCATCCCGGAACAGCCAGACTTTCTATTACACCTACATAGCATACCGGCACAGCCAGACTTTCTATTACACCTACATAGCATCCCGGCCCAGCCAGACTTTCTATTACACCTACATAGCATTCTGACACAGCCAAACTTTCTATTACACCTACATAGCATCCCGGAACAGCCAGACTTTCTATTACACCTACATAGCATCCCGGCACAGACAGACTTTCTATTACACCTACATAGCATCCCGGTACAGCCAAACTTTCTATTACACCTACATAGCATCCCGGCACAGCCAGACTTTCTATTACACCTACATAGCATTCTGACACAGCCAGACTTTCTATTACACCTACATAGCATCCCGGCACAGCCAGACTTTCTATTACACCTACATAGCATCCCGGCACAGCCAGACTTTCTATTACACCTACATAGCATCTCGGCACAGCCATACTTTCTATTACACCTACATAGCATACCGGAACAGCCAGACTTTCTATTACACCTACATAGCATCCCGGAACAGCCAGACTTTCTATTACACCTACATAGCATCTCGGCACAGCCGGACTTTCTATTACACCTACATAGCATCCCGGCCCTGCCAGACTTTCTATTACACCTACATAGCATCCCGGCACAGCCAGACTTTCTATTACACCTACATAGCATCCCGGCACAGCCAGACTTTCTAGTACACCTACATAGCATCCCGGCACAGCCAGACTTTCTATTACACCTACATAGCATCCCGGCACAGCCAAACTTTCTATTTCACCTACATAGCATCCCGGCACAGCCAGACTTTCTATTACACCTACATAGCATCCCGGCACAGCCAGACTTTCTATTACACCTACATAGCATCCCGGCACAGCCAGACTTTCTATTACACCTACATAGCATACCGGCACAGCCAGACTTTCTATTACACCTACATAGCATCCCGGCACAGCCAGACTTTCTATTATACCTACATAGCATCCCGGCACAGCCAAACTTTCTATTACACCTACATAGCATCTCGGCACAGCCAGACTTTCTATTACAACTACATAGCATCATGGCACAGCCAAACTTTCTATTACACCTACATAGCATCCCGGCACAGCCAAACTTTCTATTACACCTACATAGCATCCCGGCACAGCCAGACTTTCTATTACACCTACATAGCATCCCGGCACAGCCAAACTTTCTATTACACCTACATAGCATCCCGGAACAGCCAAACTTTCTATTACACCTACATAGCATACCGGCACAGCCAGACGTTCTATTACACCTACATAGCATACCGGCACAGCCAGACTTTCTAGTACACCTACATAGCATCCCGGCACAGCCAGACTTTCTATTACACCTACATAGCATCTCGGCACAGCCGGACTTTCTATTACACCTACATAGCATCCCGGCCCTGCCAGACTTTCTATTACACCTACATAGCATCCCGGCACAGCCAGACTTTCTATTACACCTACATAGCATCCCGGCACAGCCAGACTTTCTAGTACACCTACATAGCATCCCGGCACAGCCAGACTTTCTATTACACCTACATAGCATCCCGGCACAGCCAAACTTTCTATTTCACCTACATAGCATCCCGGCACAGCCAGACTTTCTATTACACCTACATAGCATCCCGGCACAGCCAGACTTTCTATTACACCTACATAGCATCCCGGCACAGCCAGACTTTCTATTACACCTACATAGCATACCGGCACAGCCAGACTTTCTATTACACCTACATAGCATCCCGGCACAGCCAGACTTTCTATTATACCTACATAGCATCCCGGCACAGCCAAACTTTCTATTACACCTACATAGCATCTCGGCACAGCCAGACTTTCTATTACAACTACATAGCATCATGGCACAGCCAAACTTTCTATTACACCTACATAGCATCCCGGCACAGCCAAACTTTCTATTACACCTACATAGCATCCCGGCACAGCCAGACTTTCTATTACACCTACATAGCATCCCGGCACAGCCAAACTTTCTATTACACCTACATAGCATCCCGGAACAGCCAAACTTTCTATTACACCTACATAGCATACCGGCACAGCCAGACGTTCTATTACACCTACATAGCATACCGGCACAGCCAGACTTTCTAGTACACCTACATAGCATCCCGGCACAGCCAGACTTTCTATTACACCTACATAGCATACCGGCACAGCCAGACTTTCTATTACACCTACATAGCATCCCGGCACAGCCAGACTTTCTATTACACCTACATAGCATCCCGGCACAGCCAAACATTCTATTACACCTACATAGCATTCTGACACAGCCAAACTTTCTATTACACCTACATAGCATCCCGGAAAAGCCAGACTTTCTATTACACCTACATAGCATACCGGCACAGCCAGACTTTCTATTACACCTACATAGCATCCCGGCCCAGCCAGACTTTCTATTACACCTACATAGCATTCTGACACAGCCAAACTTTCTATTACACCTACATAGCATCCCGGAACAGCCAGACTTTCTATTACACCTACATAGCATCCCGGCACAGACAGACTTTCTATTACACCTACATAGCATCCCGGTACAGCCAAACTTTCTATTACACCTACATAGCATCCCGGCACAGCCAGACTTTCTATTACACCTACATAGCATTCTGACACAGCCAGACTTTCTATTTCACCTACATAGCATCCCGGCACAGCCAGACTTTCTATTACACCTACATAGCATCCCGGCACAGCCAGTCTTTCTATTACACCTACATAGCATACCGGCACAGCCAGACTTTCTATTACACCTACATAGCATCCCGGCACAGCCAGACTTTCTATTACACCTACATAGCATCCCGGCACAGCCAGACTTTCTATTACACCTACATAGCACCCCGGCACAGCCAGACTTTCTATTACACCTACATAGCATCCCGGTACAGCCAAACTTTCTATTACACCTACATAGCATCCCGGCACAGCCAGACTTTCTATTACACCTACATAGCATCCTGGCACAGCCAGACTTTCTATTACACCTACATAGCATCCCGGCACAGCCAGACTTTCTATTACACCTACATAGCATCCCGGCACAGCCAGACTTTCTATTACACCTACATAGCATCATGGCACAGACAGACTTTCTATTACACCTACATAGCATCCCGGCACAGCCAGACTTTCTATTACACCTACATAGCATCCCGGCACAGCCAAACTTTCTATTAAACCTACATAGCATCCCGGCACAGCCAAACTTTCTATTACACCTACATAGCATCCTGGAACAGCCAGACTTTCTATTATACCTACATAGCATCCCGGCACAGCCAGACTTTCTATTACACCTACATAGCATCCCGGCACAGCCAGACTTTCTATTACACCTACATAGCATCCCGGCACAGCCAAACTTTCTATTACACCTACATAGCATCCCGGCACAGCCAGACTTTCTATTACACCTACATAGCATCCTGGAACAGCCAGACTTTCTATTACACCTACATAGCATCCCGGCACAGCCAGACTTTCTATTACACCTACATAGGATCCCGGCACAGCCAGACTTTCTATTACACCTACATAGCATCCCGGCACAGCCAGACTTTCTAATACACCTACATAGCATCCCGGTACAGCCAAACTTTCTATTACACCTACATAGCATCCCGGCACAGACAGACTTTCTATTACACCTACATAGCATCCTGGCACAGCCAGACTTTCTATTACACCTACATAGCATCCCGGCACAGACAGACTTTCTATTACACCTACATAGCATCCCGGCACAGCCAGACTTTCTATTACACCTACATAGCATCCCGGCACAGCCAGACTTTCTATTACACCTACATAGCATACCGGCACAGCCAGACTTTCTATTACACCTACATAGCATCCTGGCACAGCCAGACTTTCTATTATACCTACATAGCATCCCGGCACAGCCAAACTTTCTATTACACCTACATAGCATCTCGGCACAGCCAGACTTTCTATTACAACTACATAGCATCATGGCACAGCCAAACTTTCTATTACACCTACATAGCATCCCGGCACAGCCAAACTTTCTATTACACCTACATAGCATCCCGGCACAGCCAGACTTTCTATTACACCTACATAGCATCCCGGCACAGCCAAACTTTCTATTACACCTACATAGCATCCCGGAACAGCCAAACTTTCTATTACACCTACATAGCATACCGGCACAGCCAGACTTTCTATTACACCTACATAGCATACCGGCACAGCCAGACTTTCTAGTACACCTACATAGCATCCCGGCACAGACAGACTTTCTATTACACCTACATAGCATACCGGCACAGCCAGACTTTCTATTACACCTACATAGCATCCCGGCACAGCCAGACTTTCTATTACACCTACATAGCATCCCGGCACAGCCAAACTTTCTATTACACCTACATAGCATTCTGACACAGCCAAACTTTCTATTACACCTACATAGCATCCCGGAACAGCCAGACTTTCTATTACACCTACATAGCATACCAGCACAGCCAGACTTTCTATTACACCTACATAGCATCCCGGCCCAGCCAGACTTTCTATTACACCTACATAGCATTCTGACACAGCCAAACTTTCTATTACACCTACATAGCATCCCGGAACAGCCAGACTTTCTATTACACCTACATAGCATCCCGGCACAGACAGACTTTCTATTACACCTACATAGCATCCCGGTACAGCCAAACTTTCTATTACACCTACATAGCATCCCGGCACAGCCAGACTTTCTATTACACCTACATAGCATTCTGACACAGCCAGACTTTCTATTACACCTACATAGCATCCCGGCACAGCCAGACTTTCTATTACACCTACATAGCATCCCGGCACAGCCAGACTTTCTATTACACCTACATAGCATCTCGGCACAGCCATACTTTCTATTACACCTACATAGCATACCGGAACAGCCAGACTTTCTATTACACCTACATAGCATCCCTGAACAGCCAGACTTTCTATTACACCTACATAGCATCTCGGCACAGCCAGACTTTCTATTACACCTACATAGCATCCCGGCCCAGACAGACTTTCTATTACACCTACATAGCATCCCGGCACAGCCAGACTTTCTATTACACCTACATAGCATCCCGGCACAGCCAGACTTTCTAGTACACCTACATAGCATCCCGGCACAGCCAGACTTTCTATTACACCTACATAGCATCCCGGCACAGCCAAACTTTCTATTTCACCTACATAGCATCCCGGCACAGCCAGACTTTCTATTACACCTACATAGCATCCCGGCACAGCCAGACTTTCTATTACACCTACATAGCATACCGGCACAGCCAGACTTTCTATTACACCTACATAGCATCCCGGCACAGCCAGACTTTCTATTACACCTACATAGCATCCCGGCACAGCCAGACTTTCTATTACACCTACATAGCATCCCGGCACAGCCAGACTTTCTATTACACCTACATAGCATCCCGGTACAGCCAAACTTTCTATTACACCTACATAGCATCCCGGCACAGCCAGACTTTCTATTACACCTACATAGCATCCTGGCACAGCCAGACTTTCTATTACACCTACATAGCATCCCGGCACAGCCAGACTTTCTATTACACCTACATAGCATCCCGGCACAGCCAGACTTTCTATTACACCTACATAGCATCATGGCACAGACAGACTTTCTATTACACCTACATAGCATCCCGGCACAGCCAGACTTTCTATTACACCTACATAGCATCCCGGCACAGCCAAACTTTCTATTACACCTACATAGCATCCCGGCACAGCCAAACTTTCTATTACACCTACATAGCATCCTGGAACAGCCAGACTTTCTATTACACCTACATAGCATCCCGGCACAGCCAGACTTTCTATTACACCTACATAGCATCCCGGCACAGCCAGACTTTCTATTACACCTACATAGCATCCCGGCACAGCCAAACTTTCTATTACACCTACATAGCATCCCGGCACAGCCAGACTTTCTATTACACCTACATAGCATCCTGGAACAGCCAGACTTTCTATTACACCTACATAGCATCCCGGCACAGCCAGACTTTCTATTACACCTACATAGCATCCCGGCACAGCCAGACTTTCTATTACACCTACATAGCATCCCGGCACAGCCAGACTTTCTAATACACCTACATAGCATCCCGGTACAGCCAAACTTTCTATTACACCTACATAGCATCCCGGCACAGACAGACTTTCTATTACACCTACATAGCATCCTGGCACAGCCAGACTTTCTATTACACCTACATAGCATCCCGGCACAGCCAGACTTTCTAATACACCTACATAGCATCCCGGCACAGCCAGACTTTCTATTACACCTACATAGCATCATGGCACAGCCAGACTTTCTATTACACCTACATAGCATTCTGGCCCAGCCAGACTTTCTATTACACCTACATAGCATCCCGGCACAGCCAGACTTTCTATTACACCTACATAGCATACCGGAACAGCCAGACTTTCTATTACACCTACAAAGCATCCCGGCCCAGCCAGACTTTCTATTACACCTACATAGCATCCCGGCACAGCCAGACTTTCTAGTACACCTACATAGCATCCCGGCACAGCCAGACTTTCTATTACACCTACATAGCATCCCGGCACAGCCAGACTTTCTATTACACCTATATAGCATTCTGACACAGCCAGACTTTCTATTATACCTACATAGCATGCCGGCACAGCCAGACTTTCTATTACACCTACATAGCATCCCGGCACAGCCAGACTTTCTATTATACCTACATAGCATCCCGGCACAGCCAAACTTTCTATTACACCTACATAGCATCTCGGCACAGCCAGACTTTCTATTACAACTACATAGCATCATGGCACAGCCAAACTTTCTATTACACCTACATAGCATCCCGGCACAGCCAAACTTTCTATTACACCTACATAGCATCCCGGCACAGCCAGACTTTCTATTACACCTACATAGCATCCCGGCACAGCCAAACTTTCTATTACACCTACATAGCATCCCGGAACAGCTAAACTTTCTATTACACCTACATAGCATACCGGCACAGCCAGACTTTCTATTACACCTACATAGCATACCGGCACAGCCAGACTTTCTATTACACCTACATAGCATCCCGGCACAGCCAGACTTTCTATTACACCTACATAGCATACCGGCACAGCCAGACTTTCTATTACACCTACATAGCATCCCGGCACAGCCAGACTCTCTATTACACCTACATAGCATCCCGGCACAGCCAAACTTTCTATTACACCTACATAGCATTCTGACACAGCCAAACTTTCTATTACACCTACATAGCATCCCGGAACAGCCAGACTTTCTATTACACCTACATAGCATACCGGCACAGCCAGACTTTCTATTACACCTACATAGCATCCCGGCCCAGCCAGACTTTCTATTACACCTACATAGCATTCTGACACAGCCAAACTTTCTATTACACCTACATAGCATTCTGACACAGCCAAACTTTCTATTACACCTACATAGCATCCCGGAACAGCCAGACTTTCTATTACACCTACATAGCATACCGGCACAGCCAGACTTTCTATTACACCTACATAGCATCCCGGCCCAGCCAGACTTTCTATTACACCTACATAGCATCCCGGCACAGCCAGACTTTCTATTACACCTACATAGCATCCCGGCACAGCCAAACTTTCTATTACACCTACATAGCATTCTGACACAGCCAAACTTTCTATTACACCTACATAGCATCCTGGAACAGCCAGACTTTCTATTACACCTACATAGCATACCGGCACAGCCAGACTTTCTATTACACCTACATAGCATCCCGGCACAGCCAGACTTTCTATTACACCTACATAGCATCCCGGCACAGCCAAACTTTCTATTACACCTACATAGCATTCTGACACAGCCAAACTTTCTATTACACCTACATAGCATCCCGGAACAGCCAGACTTTCTATTACACCTACATAGCATACCGGCACAGCCAGACTTTCTATTACACCTACATAGCATCCCGGCCCAGCCAGACTTTCTATTACACCTACATAGCATTCTGACACAGCCAAACTTTCTATTACACCTACATAGCATCCCGGAACAGCCAGACTTTCTATTATACCTACATAGCATCCCGGCACAGACAGACTTTCTATTACACCTACATAGCATCCCGGTACAGCCAAACTTTCTATTACACCTACATAGCATCCCGGCACAGCCAGACTTTCTATTACACCTACATAGCATTCTGACACAGCCAGACTTTCTATTACACCTACATAGCATCCCGGCACAGCCAGACTTTCTATTACACCTACATAGCATCCCGGCACAGCCAGACTTTCTATTACACCTACATAGCATCTCGGCACAGCCATACTTTCTATTACACCTACATAGCATACCGGAACAGCCAGACTTTCTATTACACCTACATAGCATCCCGGAACAGCCAGACTTTCTATTACACCTACATAGCATCTCGGCACAGCCAGACTTTCTATTACACCTACATAGCATCCCGGCCCAGACAGACTTTCTATTACACCTACATAGCATCCCGGCACAGCCAGACTTTCTATTACACCTACATAGCATCCCGGCACAGCCAGACTTTCTAGTACACCTACATAGCATCCCGGCACAGCCAGACTTTCTATTACACCTACATAGCATCCCGGCACAGCCAAACTTTCTATTTCACCTACATAGCATCCCGGCACAGCCAGACTTTCTATTACACCTACATAGCATCCCGGCACAGCCAGACTTTCTATTACACCTACATAGCATACCGGCACAGCCAGACTTTCTATTACACCTACATAGCATCCCGGCACAGCCAGACTTTCTATTACACCTACATAGCATCCCGGCACAGCCAGACTTTCTATTACACCTACATAGCATCCCGGCACAGACAGACTTTCTATTACACCTACATAGCATCCCGGTACAGCCAAACTTTCTATTACACCTACATAGCATCCCGGCACAGCCAGACTTTCTATTACACCTACATAGCATCCTGGCACAGCCAGACTTTCTATTACACCTACATAGTATCCCGGCACAGCCAGACTTTCTATTACACCTACATAGCATCCCGGCACAGCCAGACTTTCTATTACACCTACATAGCATCCTGGCACAGCCAGACTTTCTATTACACCTACATAGTATCCCGGCACAGCCAGACTTTCTATTACACCTACATAGCATCCCGGCACAGCCAGACTTTCTATTACACCTACATAGCATCCCGGCACAGCCAGACTTTCTATTACACCTACATAGCATCCCGGCACAGCCAAACTTTCTATTACACCTACATAGCATCCCGGCACAGCCAAACTTTCTATTACACCTACATAGCATCCTGGAACAGCCAGACTTTCTATTACACCTACATAGCATCCCGGCACAGCCAGACTTTCTATTACACCTACATAGCATCCCGGCACAGCCAGACTTTCTATTACACCTACATAGCATCCCGGCACAGCCAAACTTTCTATTACACCTACATAGCATCCCGGCACAGCCAGACTTTCTATTACACCTACATAGCATCCTGGAACAGCCAGACTTTCTATTACACCTACATAGCATCCCGGCACAGCCAGACTTTCTATTACACCTACATAGCATCCCGGCACAGCCAGACTTTCTATTACACCTACATAGCATCCCGGCACAGCCAGACTTTCTAATACACCTACATAGCATCCCGGTACAGCCAAACTTTCTATTACACCTACATAGCATCCCGGCACAGACAGACTTTCTATTACACCTACATAGCATCCTGGCACAGCCAGACTTTCTATTACACCTACATAGCATCCCGGCACAGCCAGACTTTCTAATACACCTACATAGCATCCCGGCACAGCCAGACTTTCTATTACACCTACATAGCATCATGGCACAGCCAGACTTTCTATTACACCTACATAGCATTCTGGCCCAGCCAGACTTTCTATTACACCTACATAGCATCCCGGCACAGCCAGACTTTCTATTACACCTACATAGCATACCGGAACAGCCAGACTTTCTATTACACCTACATAGCATCCCGGCCCAGCCAGACTTTCTATTACACCTACATAGCATCCCGGCACAGACAGACTTTCTAGTACACCTACATAGCATCCCGGCACAGCCAGACTTTCTATTACACCTACATAGCATCCCGGCACAGCCAGACTTTCTATTACACCTATATAGCATTCTGACACAGCCAGACTTTCTATTATACCTACATAGCATGCCGGCACAGCCAGACTTTCTATTACACCTACATAGCATCCCGGCACAGCCAGACTTTCTATTATACCTACATAGCATCCCGGCACAGCCAAACTTTCTATTACACCTACATAGCATCTCGGCACAGCCAGACTTTCTATTACAACTACATAGCATCATGGCACAGCCAAACTTTCTATTACACCTACATAGCATCCCGGCACAGCCAAACTTTCTATTACACCTACATAGCATCCCGGCACAGCCAGACTTTCTATTACACCTACATAGCATCCCGGCACAGCCAAACTTTCTATTACACCTACATAGCATCCCGGAACAGCCAAACTTTCTATTACACCTACATAGCATACCGGCACAGCCAGACTTTCTATTACACCTACATAGCATACCGGCACAGCCAGACTTTCTATTACACCTACATAGCATCCCGGCACAGCCAGACTTTCTATTACACCTACATAGCATACCGGCACAGCCAGACTTTCTATTACACCTACATAGCATCCCGGCACAGCCAGACTTTCTATTACACCTACATAGCATCCCGGCACAGCCAAACTTTCTATTACACCTACATAGCATTCTGACACAGCCAAACTTTCTATTACACCTACATAGCATCCCGGAACAGCCAGACTTTCTATTACACCTACATAGCATACCGGCACAGCCAGACTTTCTATTACACCTACATAGCATCCCGGCCCAGCCAGACTTTCTATTACACCTACATAGCATTCTGACACAGCCAAACTTTCTATTACACCTACATAGCATCCCGGAACAGCCAGACTTTCTATTACACCTACATAGCATCCCGGCACAGACAGACTTTCTATTACACCTACATAGCATCCCGGTACAGCCAAACTTTCTATTACACCTACATAGCATCCCGGCACAGCCAGACTTTCTATTACACCTACATAGCATTCTGACACAGCCAGACTTTCTATTACACCTACATAGCATCCCGGCACAGCCAGACTTTCTATTACACCTACATAGCATCCCGGCACAGCCAGACTTTCTATTACACCTACATAGCATCTCGGCACAGCCATACTTTCTATTACACCTACATAGCATACCGGAACAGCCAGACTTTCTATTACACCTACATAGCATCCCGGAACAGCCAGACTTTCTATTACACCTACATAGCATCTCGGCACAACCAGACTTTCTATTACACCTACATAGCATCCCGGCCCAGCCAGACTTTCTATTACACCTACATAGCACCCCGGCACAGCCAGACTTTCTATTACACCTACATAGCATCCCGGCACAGCCAGACTTTCTAGTACACCTACATAGCATCCCGGCACAGCCAGACTTTCTATTACACCTACATAGCATCCCGGCACAGCCAAACTTTCTATTTCACCTACATAGCATCCCGGCACAGCCAGACTTTCTATTACACCTACATAGCATCCCGGCACAGCCAGCCTTTCTATTACACCTACATAGCATACCGGCACAGCCAGACTTTCTATTACACCTACATAGCATCCCGGCACAGACAGACTTTCTATTACACCTACATAGCATCCCGGCACAGCCAGACTTTCTATTACACCTACATAGCATCCCGGCACAGCCAGACTTTCTATTACACCTACATAGCATCCCGGTACAGCCAAACTTTCTATTACACCTACATAGCATCCCGGCACAGCCAGACTTTCTATTACACCTACATAGCATCCTGGCACAGCCAGACTTTCTATTACACCTACATAGCATCCCGGCACAGCCAGACTTTCTATTACACCTACATAGCATCCCGGCACAGCCAGACTTTCTATTACACCTACATAGCATCATGGCACAGACAGACTTTCTATTACACCTACATAGCATCCCGGCACAGCCAGACTTTCTATTACACCTACATAGCATCCCGGCACAGCCAAACTTTCTATTACACCTACATAGCATCCCGGCACAGCCAAACTTTCTATTACACCTACATAGCATCCTGGAACAGCCAGACTTTCTATTACACCTACATAGCATCCCGGCACAGCCAGACTTTCTATTACACCTACATAGCATCCCGGCACAGCCAGACTTTCTATTACACCTACATAGCATCCCGGCACAGCCAAACTTTCTATTACACCTACATAGCATCCCGGCACAGCCAGACTTTCTAGTACACCTACATAGCATCCCGGCACAGCCAGACTTTCTATTACACCTACATAGCATCCCGGCACAGCCAGACTTTCTATTACACCTATATAGCATTCTGACACAGCCAGACTTTCTATTACACCTACATAGCATCCCGGCACAGACAGACTTTCTATTACACCTACATAGCATCCCGGCACAGCCAGACTTTCTATTACACCTACATAGCATCCCGGCACAGCCAGACTTTCTATTACACCTACATAGCATACCGGCACAGCCAGACTTTCTAGTACACCTACATAGCATCCCGGCACAGCCAGACTTTCTATTACACCTACATAGCATCCCGGCACAGCCAGACTTTCTATTACACCTATATAGCATTCTGACACAGCCAGACTTTCTATTACACCTACATAGCATCCCGGCACAGACAGACTTTCTATTACACCTACATAGCATCCCGGCACAGCCAGACTTTCTATTACACCTACATAGCATCCCGGCACAGCCAGACTTTCTATTACACCTACATAGCATACCGGCACAGCCAGACTTTCTATTACACCTACATAGCATCCTGGCACAGCCAGACTTTCTATTATACCTACATAGCATCCCGGCACAGCCAAACTTTCTATTACACCTACATAGCATCTCGGCACAGCCAGACTTTCTATTACAACTACATAGCATCATGGCACAGCCAAACTTTCTATTACACCTACATAGCATCCCGGCACAGCCAAACTTTCTATTACACCTACATAGCATCCCGGCACAGCCAGACTTTCTATTACACCTACATAGCATCCCGGCACAGCCAAACTTTCTATTACACCTACATAGCATCCCGGAACAGCCAAACTTTCTATTACACCTACATAGCATACCGGCACAGCCAGACTTTCTATTACACCTACATAGCATACCGGCACAGCCAGACTTTCTAGTACACCTACATAGCATCCCGGCACAGACAGACTTTCTATTACACCTACATAGCATACCGGCACAGCCAGACTTTCTATTACACCTACATAGCATCCCGGCACAGCCAGACTTTCTATTACACCTACATAGCATCCCGGCACAGCCAAACTTTCTATTACACCTACATAGCATTCTGACACAGCCAAACTTTCTATTACACCTACATAGCATCCCGGAACAGCCAGACTTTCTATTACACCTACATAGCATACCGGCACAGCCAGACTTTCTATTACACCTACATAGCATCCCGGCCCAGCCAGACTTTCTATTACACCTACATAGCATTCTGACACAGCCAAACTTTCTATTACACCTACATAGCATCCCGGAACAGCCAGACTTTCTATTACACCTACATAGCATCCCGGCACAGACAGACTTTCTATTACACCTACATAGCATCCCGGTACAGCCAAACTTTCTATTACACCTACATAGCATCCCGGCACAGCCAGACTTTCTATTACACCTACATAGCATTCTGACACAGCCAGACTTTCTATTACACCTACATAGCATCCCGGCACAGCCAGACTTTCTATTACACCTACATAGCATCCCGGCACAGCCAGACTTTCTATTACACCTACATAGCATCTCGGCACAGCCATACTTTCTATTACACCTACATAGCATACCGGAACAGCCAGACTTTCTATTACACCTACATAGCATCCCGGAACAGCCAGACTTTCTATTACACCTACATAGCATCTCGGCACAGCCGGACTTTCTATTACACCTACATAGCATCCCGGCCCTGCCAGACTTTCTATTACACCTACATAGCATCCCGGCACAGCCAGACTTTCTATTACACCTACATAGCATCCCGGCACAGCCAGACTTTCTAGTACACCTACATAGCATCCCGGCACAGCCAGACTTTCTATTACACCTACATAGCATCCCGGCACAGCCAAACTTTCTATTTCACCTACATAGCATCCCGGCACAGCCAGACTTTCTATTACACCTACATAGCATCCCGGCACAGCCAGACTTTCTATTACACCTACATAGCATCCCGGCACAGCCAGACTTTCTATTACACCTACATAGCATACCGGCACAGCCAGACTTTCTATTACACCTACATAGCATCCCGGCACAGCCAGACTTTCTATTATACCTACATAGCATCCCGGCACAGCCAAACTTTCTATTACACCTACATAGCATCTCGGCACAGCCAGACTTTCTATTACAACTACATAGCATCATGGCACAGCCAAACTTTCTATTACACCTACATAGCATCCCGGCACAGCCAAACTTTCTATTACACCTACATAGCATCCCGGCACAGCCAGACTTTCTATTACACCTACATAGCATCCCGGCACAGCCAAACTTTCTATTACACCTACATAGCATCCCGGCACAGCCAGACTTTCTATTACACCTACATAGCATACCGGCACAGCCAGACTTTCTATTACACCTACATAGCATCCTGGCACAGCCAGACTTTCTATTATACCTACATAGCATCCCGGCACAGCCAAACTTTCTATTACACCTACATAGCATCTCGGCACAGCCAGACTTTCTATTACAACTACATAGCATCATGGCACAGCCAAACTTTCTATTACACCTACATAGCATCCCGGCACAGCCAAACTTTCTATTACACCTACATAGCATCCCGGCACAGCCAGACTTTCTATTACACCTACATAGCATCCCGGCACAGCCAAACTTTCTATTACACCTACATAGCATCCCGGAACAGCCAAACTTTCTATTACACCTACATAGCATACCGGCAAAGCCAGACTTTCTATTACACCTACATAGCATACCGGCACAGCCAGACTTTCTAGTACACCTACATAGCATCCCGGCACAGACAGACTTTCTATTACACCTACATAGCATACCGGCACAGCCAGACTTTCTATTACACCTACATAGCATCCCGGCACAGCCAGACTTTCTATTACACCTACATAGCATCCCGGCACAGCCAAACTTTCTATTACACCTACATAGCATTCTGACACAGCCAAACTTTCTATTACACCTACATAGCATCCCGGAACAGCCAGACTTTCTATTACACCTACATAGCATACCGGCACAGCCAGACTTTCTATTACACCTACATAGCATCCCGGCCCAGCCAGACTTTCTATTACACCTACATAGCATTCTGACACAGCCAAACTTTCTATTACACCTACATAGCATCCCGGAACAGCCAGACTTTCTATTACACCTACATAGCATCCCGGCACAGACAGACTTTCTATTACACCTACATAGCATCCCGGTACAGCCAAACTTTCTATTACACCTACATAGCATCCCGGCACAGCCAGACTTTCTATTACACCTACATAGCATTCTGACACAGCCAGACTTTCTATTACACCTACATAGCATCCCGGCACAGCCAGACTTTCTATTACACCTACATAGCATCCCGGCACAGCCAGACTTTCTATTACACCTACATAGCATCTCGGCACAGCCATACTTTCTATTACACCTACATAGCATACCGGAACAGCCAGACTTTCTATTACACCTACATAGCATCCCGGAACAGCCAGACTTTCTATTACACCTACATAGCATCTCGGCACAGCCGGACTTTCTATTACACCTACATAGCATCCCGGCCCTGCCAGACTTTCTATTACACCTACATAGCATCCCGGCACAGCCAGACTTTCTATTACACCTACATAGCATCCCGGCACAGCCAGACTTTCTAGTACACCTACATAGCATCCCGGCACAGCCAGACTTTCTATTACACCTACATAGCATCCCGGCACAGCCAAACTTTCTATTTCACCTACATAGCATCCCGGCACAGCCAGACTTTCTATTACACCTACATAGCATCCCGGCACAGCCAGACTTTCTATTACACCTACATAGCATCCCGGCACAGCCAGACTTTCTATTACACCTACATAGCATACCGGCACAGCCAGACTTTCTATTACACCTACATAGCATCCCGGCACAGCCAGACTTTCTATTATACCTACATAGCATCCCGGCACAGCCAAACTTTCTATTACACCTACATAGCATCTCGGCACAGCCAGACTTTCTATTACAACTACATAGCATCATGGCACAGCCAAACTTTCTATTACACCTACATAGCATCCCGGCACAGCCAAACTTTCTATTACACCTACATAGCATCCCGGCACAGCCAGACTTTCTATTACACCTACATAGCATCCCGGCACAGCCAAACTTTCTATTACACCTACATAGCATCCCGGAACAGCCAAACTTTCTATTACACCTACATAGCATACCGGCACAGCCAGACGTTCTATTACACCTACATATCATACCGGCACAGCCAGACTTTCTAGTACACCTACATAGCATCCCGGCACAGCCAGACTTTCTATTACACCTACATAGCATCTCGGCACAGACGGACTTTCTATTACACCTACATAGCATCCCGGCCCTGCCAGACTTTCTATTACACCTACATAGCATCCCGGCACAGCCAGACTTTCTATTACACCTACATAGCATCCCGGCACAGCCAGACTTTCTAGTACACCTACATAGCATCCCGGCACAGCCAGACTTTCTATTACACCTACATAGCATCCCGGCACAGCCAAACTTTCTATTTCACCTACATAGCATCCCGGCACAGCCAGACTTTCTATTACACCTACATAGCATCCCGGCACAGCCAGACTTTCTATTACACCTACATAGCATCCCGGCACAGCCAGACTTTCTATTACACCTACATAGCATACCGGCACAGCCAGACTTTCTATTACACCTACATAGCATCCCGGCACAGCCAGACTTTCTATTATACCTACATAGCATCCCGGCACAGCCAAACTTTCTATTACACCTACATAGCATCTCGGCACAGCCAGACTTTCTATTACAACTACATAGCATCATGGCACAGCCAAACTTTCTATTACACCTACATAGCATCCCGGCACAGCCAAACTTTCTATTACACCTACATAGCATCCCGGCACAGCCAGACTTTCTATTACACCTACATAGCATCCCGGCACAGCCAAACTTTCTATTACACCTACATAGCATCCCGGAACAGCCAAACTTTCTATTACACCTACATAGCATACCGGCACAGCCAGACGTTCTATTACACCTACATAGCATACCGGCACAGCCAGACTTTCTAGTACACCTACATAGCATCCCGGCACAGCCAGACTTTCTATTACACCTACATAGCATACCGGCACAGCCAGACTTTCTATTACACCTACATAGCATCCCGGCACAGCCAGACTTTCTATTACACCTACATAGCATCCCGGCACAGCCAAACTTTCTATTACACCTACATAGCATTCTGACACAGCCAAACTTTCTATTACACCTACATAGCATCCCGGAAAAGCCAGACTTTCTATTACACCTACATAGCATACCGGCACAGCCAGACTTTCTATTACACCTACATAGCATCCCGGCCCAGCCAGACTTTCTATTACACCTACATAGCATTCTGACACAGCCAAACTTTCTATTACACCTACATAGCATCCCGGAACAGCCAGACTTTCTATTACACCTACATAGCATCCCGGCACAGACAGACTTTCTATTACACCTACATAGCATCCCGGTACAGCCAAACTTTCTATTACACCTACATAGCATCCCGGCACAGCCAGACTTTCTATTACACCTACATAGCATTCTGACACAGCCAGACTTTCTATTTCACCTACATAGCATCCCGGCACAGCCAGACTTTCTATTACACCTACATAGCATCCCGGCACAGCCAGTCTTTCTATTACACCTACATAGCATACCGGCACAGCCAGACTTTCTATTACACCTACATAGCATCCCGGCACAGCCAGACTTTCTATTACACCTACATAGCATCCCGGCACAGCCAGACTTTCTATTACACCTACATAGCACCCCGGCACAGCCAGACTTTCTATTACACCTACATAGCATCCCGGTACAGCCAAACTTTCTATTACACCTACATAGCATCCCGGCACAGCCAGACTTTCTATTACACCTACATAGCATCCTGGCACAGCCAGACTTTCTATTACACCTACATAGCATCCCGGCACAGCCAGACTTTCTATTACACCTACATAGCATCCCGGCACAGCCAGACTTTCTATTACACCTACATAGCATCATGGCACAGACAGACTTTCTATTACACCTACATAGCATCCCGGCACAGCCAGACTTTCTATTACACCTACATAGCATCCCGGCACAGCCAAACTTTCTATTAAACCTACATAGCATCCCGGCACAGCCAAACTTTCTATTACACCTACATAGCATCCTGGAACAGCCAGACTTTCTATTATACCTACATAGCATCCCGGCACAGCCAGACTTTCTATTACACCTACATAGCATCCCGGCACAGCCAGACTTTCTATTACACCTACATAGCATCCCGGCACAGCCAAACTTTCTATTACACCTACATAGCATCCCGGCACAGCCAGACTTTCTATTACACCTACATAGCATCCTGGAACAGCCAGACTTTCTATTACACCTACATAGCATCCCGGCACAGCCAGACTTTCTATTACACCTACATAGGATCCCGGCACAGCCAGACTTTCTATTACACCTACATAGCATCCCGGCACAGCCAGACTTTCTAATACACCTACATAGCATCCCGGTACAGCCAAACTTTCTATTACACCTACATAGCATCCCGGCACAGACAGACTTTCTATTACACCTACATAGCATCCTGGCACAGCCAGACTTTCTATTACACCTACATAGCATCCCGGCACAGACAGACTTTCTATTACACCTACATAGCATCCCGGCACAGCCAGACTTTCTATTACACCTACATAGCATCCCGGCACAGCCAGACTTTCTATTACACCTACATAGCATACCGGCACAGCCAGACTTTCTATTACACCTACATAGCATCCTGGCACAGCCAGACTTTCTATTATACCTACATAGCATCCCGGCACAGCCAAACTTTCTATTACACCTACATAGCATCTCGGCACAGCCAGACTTTCTATTACAACTACATAGCATCATGGCACAGCCAAACTTTCTATTACACCTACATAGCATCCCGGCACAGCCAAACTTTCTATTACACCTACATAGCATCCCGGCACAGCCAGACTTTCTATTACACCTACATAGCATCCCGGCACAGCCAAACTTTCTATTACACCTACATAGCATCCCGGAACAGCCAAACTTTCTATTACACCTACATAGCATACCGGCACAGCCAGACTTTCTATTACACCTACATAGCATACCGGCACAGCCAGACTTTCTAGTACACCTACATAGCATCCCGGCACAGACAGACTTTCTATTACACCTACATAGCATACCGGCACAGCCAGACTTTCTATTACACCTACATAGCATCCCGGCACAGCCAGACTTTCTATTACACCTACATAGCATCCCGGCACAGCCAAACTTTCTATTACACCTACATAGCATTCTGACACAGCCAAACTTTCTATTACACCTACATAGCATCCCGGAACAGCCAGACTTTCTATTACACCTACATAGCATACCGGCACAGCCAGACTTTCTATTACACCTACATAGCATCCCGGCCCAGCCAGACTTTCTATTACACCTACATAGCATTCTGACACAGCCAAACTTTCTATTACACCTACATAGCATCCCGGAACAGCCAGACTTTCTATTACACCTACATAGCATCCCGGCACAGACAGACTTTCTATTACACCTACATAGCATCCCGGTACAGCCAAACTTTCTATTACACCTACATAGCATCCCGGCACAGCCAGACTTTCTATTACACCTACATAGCATTCTGACACAGCCAGACTTTCTATTACACCTACATAGCATCCCGGCACAGCCAGACTTTCTATTACACCTACATAGCATCCCGGCACAGCCAGACTTTCTATTACACCTACATAGCATCTCGGCACAGCCATACTTTCTATTACACCTACATAGCATACCGGAACAGCCAGACTTTCTATTACACCTACATAGCATCCCGGAACAGCCAGACTTTCTATTACACCTACATAGCATCTCGGCACAGCCATACTTTCTATTACACCTACATAGCATCCCGGCCCAGACAGACTTTCTATTACACCTACATAGCATCCCGGCACAGCCAGACTTTCTATTACACCTACATAGCATCCCGGCACAGCCAGACTTTCTAGTACACCTACATAGCATCCCGGCACAGCCAGACTTTCTATTACACCTACATAGCATCCCGGCACAGCCAAACTTTCTATTTCACCTACATAGCATCCCGGCACAGCCAGACTTTCTATTACACCTACATAGCATCCCGGCACAGCCAGACTTTCTATTACACCTACATAGCATACCGGCACAGCCAGACTTTCTATTACACCTACATAGCATCCCGGCACAGCCAGACTTTCTATTACACCTACATAGCATCCCGGCACAGCCAGACTTTCTATTACACCTACATAGCATCCCGGCACAGCCAGACTTTCTATTACACCTACATAGCATCCCGGTACAGCCAAACTTTCTATTACACCTACATAGCATCCCGGCACAGCCAGACTTTCTATTACACCTACATAGCATCCTGGCACAGCCAGACTTTCTATTACACCTACATAGCATCCCGGCACAGCCAGACTTTCTATTACACCTACATAGCATCCCGGCACAGCCAGACTTTCTATTACACCTACATAGCATCATGGCACAGACAGACTTTCTATTACACCTACATAGCATCCCGGCACAGCCAGACTTTCTATTACACCTACATAGCATCCCGGCACAGCCAAACTTTCTATTACACCTACATAGCATCCCGGCACAGCCAAACTTTCTATTACACCTACATAGCATCCTGGAACAGCCAGACTTTCTATTACACCTACATAGCATCCCGGCACAGCCAGACTTTCTATTACACCTACATAGCATCCCGGCACAGCCAGACTTTCTATTACACCTACATAGCATCCCGGCACAGCCAAACTTTCTATTACACCTACATAGCATCCCGGCACAGCCAGACTTTCTATTACACCTACATAGCATCCTGGAACAGCCAGACTTTCTATTACACCTACATAGCATCCCGGCACAGCCAGACTTTCTATTACACCTACATAGCATCCCGGCACAGCCAGACTTTCTATTACACCTACATAGCATCCCGGCACAGCCAGACTTTCTAATACACCTACATAGCATCCCGGTACAGCCAAACTTTCTATTACACCTACATAGCATCCCGGCACAGACAGACTTTCTATTACACCTACATAGCATCCTGGCACAGCCAGACTTTCTATTACACCTACATAGCATCCCGGCACAGCCAGACTTTCTAATACACCTACATAGCATCCCGGCACAGCCAGACTTTCTATTACACCTACATAGCATCATGGCACAGCCAGACTTTCTATTACACCTACATAGCATTCTGGCCCAGCCAGACTTTCTATTACACCTACATAGCATCCCGGCACAGCCAGACTTTCTATTACATCTACATAGCATACCGGAACAGCCAGACTTTCTATTACACCTACATAGCATCCCGGCCCAGCCAGACTTTCTATTACACCTACATAGCATCCCGGCACAGCCAGACTTTCTAGTACACCTACATAGCATCCCGGCACAGCCAGACTTTCTATTACACCTACATAGCATCCCGGCACAGCCAGACTTTCTATTACACCTATATAGCATTCTGACACAGCCAGACTTTCTATTATACCTACATAGCATGCCGGCACAGCCAGACTTTCTATTACACCTACATAGCATCCCGGCACAGCCAGACTTTCTATTATACCTACATAGCATCCCGGCACAGCCAAACTTTCTATTACACCTACATAGCATCTCGGCACAGCCAGACTTTCTATTACAACTACATAGCATCATGGCACAGCCAAACTTTCTATTACACCTACATAGCATCCCGGCACAGCCAAACTTTCTATTACACCTACATAGCATCCCGGCACAGCCAGACTTTCTATTACACCTACATAGCATCCCGGCACAGCCAAACTTTCTATTACACCTACATAGCATCCCGGAACAGCTAAACTTTCTATTACACCTACATAGCATACCGGCACAGCCAGACTTTCTATTACACCTACATAGCATACCGGCACAGCCAGACTTTCTATTACACCTACATAGCATCCCGGCACAGCCAGACTTTCTATTACACCTACATAGCATACCGGCACAGCCAGACTTTCTATTACACCTACATAGCATCCCGGCACAGCCAGACTTCCTATTACACCTACATAGCATACCGGCACAGCCAGACTTTCTATTACACCTACATAGCATCCCGGCACAGCCAAACTTTCTATTACACCTACATAGCATTCTGACACAGCCAAACTTTCTATTACACCTACATAGCATCCCGGAACAGCCAGACTTTCTATTACACCTACATAGCATACCGGCACAGCCAGACTTTCTATTACACCTACATAGCATCCCGGCCCAGCCAGACTTTCTATTACACCTACATAGCATTCTGACACAGCCAAACTTTCTATTACACCTACATAGCATTCTGACACAGCCAAACTTTCTATTACACCTACATAGCATCCCGGAACAGCCAGACTTTCTATTACACCTACATAGCATACCGGCACAGCCAGACTTTCTATTACACCTACATAGCATCCCGGCCCAGCCAGACTTTCTATTACACCTACATAGCATCCCGGCACAGCCAGACTTTCTATTACACCTACATAGCATCCCGGCACAGCCAAACTTTCTATTACACCTACATAGCATTCTGACACAGCCAAACTTTCTATTACACCTACATAGCATCCTGGAACAGCCAGACTTTCTATTACACCTACATAGCATACCGGCACAGCCAGACTTTCTATTACACCTACATAGCATCCCGGCACAGCCAGACTTTCTATTACACCTACATAGCATCCCGGCACAGCCAAACTTTCTATTACACCTACATAGCATTCTGACACAGCCAAACTTTCTATTACACCTACATAGCATCCCGGAACAGCCAGACTTTCTATTACACCTACATAGCATACCGGCACAGCCAGACTTTCTATTACACCTACATAGCATCCCGGCCCAGCCAGACTTTCTATTACACCTACATAGCATTCTGACACAGCCAAACTTTCTATTACACCTACATAGCATCCCGGAACAGCCAGACTTTCTATTACACCTACATAGCATCCCGGCACAGACAGACTTTCTATTACACCTACATAGCATCCCGGTACAGCCAAACTTTCTATTACACCTACATAGCATCCCGGCACAGCCAGACTTTCTATTACACCTACATAGCATTCTGACACAGCCAGACTTTCTATTACACCTACATAGCATCCCGGCACAGCCAGACTTTCTATTACACCTACATAGCATCCCGGCACAGCCAGACTTTCTATTACACCTACATAGCATCTCGGCACAGCCATACTTTCTATTACACCTACATAGCATACCGGAACAGCCAGACTTTCTATTACACCTACATAGCATCCCGGAACAGCCAGACTTTCTATTACACCTACATAGCATCTCGGCACAGCCAGACTTTCTATTACACCTACATAGCATCCCGGCCCAGACAGACTTTCTATTACACCTACATAGCATCCCGGCACAGCCAGACTTTCTATTACACCTACATAGCATCCCGGCACAGCCAGACTTTCTAGTACACCTACATAGCATCCCGGCACAGCCAGACTTTCTATTACACCTACATAGCATCCCGGCACAGCCAAACTTTCTATTTCACCTACATAGCATCCCGGCACAGCCAGACTTTCTATTACACCTACATAGCATCCCGGCACAGCCAGACTTTCTATTACACCTACATAGCATACCGGCACAGCCAGACTTTCTATTACACCTACATAGCATCCCGGCACAGCCAGACTTTCTATTACACCTACATAGCATCCCGGCACAGCCAGACTTTCTATTACACCTACATAGCATCCCGGCACAGACAGACTTTCTATTACACCTACATAGCATCCCGGTACAGCCAGACTTTCTATTACACCTACATAGCATCCCGGCACAGCCAGACTTTCTAGTACACCTACATAGCATCCCGGCACAGCCAGACTTTCTATTACACCTACATAGCATCCCGGCACAGCCAGACTTTCTATTACACCCACATAGCATCCTGGAAAAGCCAGACTTTCTATTACACCTACATAGCATCCTGGCACAGACAGACTTTCTATTACACCTGCATAGCATCCCGGGACAGACAGACTTTCTATTACACCTACATAGCATCATGGCACAGACAGACTTTCTATTACACCTACATAGCATCCCGGCACAGCCAGACTTTCTATCACACCTACATAGCATCCCGGCACAGCCAGACTTTCTAGTACACCTACATAGCATCCCGGCACAGCCAGACTTTCTATTACACCTACATAGCATCCCGGCACAGCCAGACTTTCTATTACACCTACATAGCATCCCGGCACAGCCAAACTTTCTATTTCACCTACATAGCATCCCGGCACAGCCAGACTTTCTAGTACACCTACATAGCATCCCGGCACAGCCAGACTTTCTATTACACCTACATAGCATCCCGGAACAGCCAAACTTTCTATTACACCTACATAGCATACCGGCACCGCCAGACTTTCTATTACACCTACATAGCATCCCGGCACCGCCAGACTTTCTATTACACCTACATAGCATCCCGGCACAGTCAAACTTTCTATTACACCTACATAGCATCCCGGGAGAGACAGACTTTCTATTACACCTACATAGCATCCCGGAACAGCCAGACTTTCTATTATACCTACATAGCATCCCGGCCCAGCCAAACTTTCTATTACACCTACATAGCATCCCGGAACAGCCAGACTTTCTATTATACCTACATAGCATCCCGGCACAGCCAGACCTTCTATTACACCTACATAGTATCCTGGCACACCCAGACTTTCTATTTTACCTACATAGCATCCCGGCACAGCCAGACTTTCTATTACACCTACATAGCATCCCGGAACAGCCAGACTTTCTATTACACCTACATAGCATCCCGGCACAGCCAGACCTTCTATTACACCTACATAGTATCCTGGCACACCCAGACTTTCTATTTTACCTACATAGCATCCCGGCACAGCCAGACTTTCTATTTTACCTACATAGTATCCTGGCACACCCAGACTTTCTATTTTACCTACATAGTATCCCGGCACAGGCATACTTTCTATTACACCTACATAGCATCCCGGAACAGCCAAACTTTCTATTACACCTACATAGCATCCCGGCACCGCCAGACTTTCTATTACACCTTCATAGCATCCCGGAACAGCCAAACTTTCTATTACACCTACATAGCATCCCGGCACCGCCAGACTTTCTATTACACCTACATAGTATCCTGGAACAGCCAGACTTTCTATTACACCTACATAGCATCCTGGCACAGCCAGACTTTCTATTACACCTACATAGCATCCCGGCACAGCCAGACTTTCTATTACACCTACATAGCATCCCGGCACAGCCAGACTTTCTATTACACCTACATAGCATCATGGCACAGCCAGACTTTCTATTACACCTACATAGCATTCTGGCCCAGCCAGACTTTCTATTACACCTACATAGCATCCCGGCACAGCCAGACTTTCTATTACACCTACATAGCATACCGGAACAGCCAGACTTTCTATTACACCTACATAGCATCCCGGCCCAGCCAGACTTTCTATTACACCTACATAGCATCCCGGCACAGCCAGACTTTCTAGTACACCTACATAGCATCCCGGCACAGCCAGACTTTCTATTACACCTACATAGCATCCCGGCACAGCCAGACTTTCTATTACACCCACATAGCATCCTGGAAAAGCCAGACTTTCTATTACACCTACATAGCATCCCGGCACAGACAGACTTTCTATTACACCTACATAGCATCCCGGGACAGACAGACTTTCTATTACACCTAAATAGCATCATGGCACAGACAGACTTTCTATTACACCTACATAGCATCCCGGCACAGCCAGACTTTCTATCACACCTACATAGCATCCCGGCACAGCCAGACTTTCTAGTACACCTACATAGCATCCCGGCACAGCCAGACTTTCTATTACACCTACATAGCATCCCGGCACAGCCAGACTTTCTATTACACCTACATAGCATCCCGGCACAGCCAAACTTTCTATTTCACCTACATAGCATCCCGGCACAGCCAGACTTTCTAGTACACCTACATAGCATCCCGGCACAGCCAGACTTTCTATTACACCTACATAGCATCCCGGAACAGCCAAACTTTCTATTACACCTACATAGCATACCGGCACCGCCAGACTTTCTATTACACCTACATAGCATCCCGGCACCGCCAGACTTTCTATTACACCTACATAGCATCCCGGCACAGCCAAACTTTCTATTACACCTACATAGCATCCCGGGAGAGACAGACTTTCTATTACACCTACATAGCATCCCGGAACAGCCAGACTTTCTATTATACCTACATAGCATCCCGGCCCAGCCAAACTTTCTATTACACCTACATAGCATCCCGGAACAGCCAGACTTTCTATTATACCTACATAGCATCCCGGCACAGCCAGACCTTCTATTACACCTACATAGTATCCTGGCACACCCAGACTTTCTATTTTACCTACATAGCATCCCGGCACAGCCAGACTTTCTATTACACCTACATAGCATCCCGGCACAGCCAGACTTTCTATTACACCTACATAGCATCCCGGAACAGCCAGACTTTCTATTACACCTACATAGCATCCCGGCACAGCCAGACCTTCTATTACACCTACATAGTATCCTGGCACACCCAGACTTTCTATTTTACCTACATAGCATCCCGGCACAGCCAGACTTTCTATTTTACCTACATAGTATCCTGGCACACCCAGACTTTCTATTTTACCTACATAGTATCCCGGCACAGGCATACTTTCTATTACACCTACGTAGTATCCCGGCACAACCCAGATTTTGTATATGCGCTCTGCTGCTTATGTTGGTGCCATGTAAAAGATATGTAGGACTGTTTTTCATCAGTATGTATTCCTTTGCTAATTGAGGAACAGTTTTTACTCACCTTCTGCTCTTGAAGCTGAGCCTTGATCACCTTCACCTCACCGGAGGGAGGTTTCTGGGCCTCGGTGAGCTCCTCCATTTCTGACAGCCAGTTCAGGACTGCCTCAATGGTTTCAGGTGGCTCAGAGCTCTGCCAGTCTGGCAATGTCAGGGCACCCTGAGCAACCTGCAAAGACAGCACAAGCACCATGATGAACGATCTACACAACTTTATGGGGACCACAATGGGTGTCAGTTCTAGATCTAGTGGACAAGGGAGGATAGCAGATCTAAAGAGTGATTTTAACTTGGTGCTATGCAGTATATATATATATATATATATATATATATATATATATATAAGCCGTGATGTATAAATGTATAAATGGTGTTGGGGTAATTTTGCTTGTATTCTTTACTTCCTCTCTGAGAGGGGCATGCACCGAGGGAACCTATACCCTGAGCGTGTCAGTCTCACCTCACATAAACTATCGGGTGGTCCTGTATGTGAAGGATAGCATAAAATCGAACATAATAAAAGTTAGTGAGGTGAACATAGAGTCCGTTTGAGTTACGTTAGAATTTGGTAATCACACAGTAACTTGTGTAGGTGTGATTTATAGGCCCCCAGGACAAATAGAAGAGTTAGATAATCTACTAATTGAGGAAATAGCTAAAATGACAACGAAGGGGGATTATTTAAAAATTGCAATACTGAAAGCAACAGAAAATTGCATTAAGCTTGTCAGTAAAAACAAAAAATGTAAGAAACCACTGTGGTACTCTGCAGATGTGGCCAACATAGTATAAAAGTTAGCATTTAGTAATTATTAAAAAAAAACAGAGTGAGGAAGACAGAATGATCTATAAGACTAGGCAGAAAGAGGCTAAGCAAGTTATAAGAACCTCCAGAGCACACATAGAAGAGAAAATAGCACAGTCAGTAAAACAGGGGGATAAAACATTGTTTAGATACATAAATGAGAAAAGGAAAGAAAAACAAGGATTAGTTAGATTAAAAACAAAAGAAGGAAGGTATGTAGCAGAGGATAAAGGTCTAGCTTATTGCCTCAATGAATATTTTTGTTCAGTATTTACAGATGAAAATGAAGGAAAGGGACCGCAGTTAGGAAAAGGGATAAATGAGTCATTTGGTACACGTGAGTTTACAGAGGGGGAGGTTTTATTTCAACTGTCAAAATTAAAGACAAATAAGTCAATGGGACCTAATGGCAAAACCATTAACAGATTTATTTAACCAATCATTGTTAACAGGAGTAGTCCCCGAAGATTGGAAGTTAGCGAATGTTGTGCCCATTCACAAGAAAGGTAGTAGGGAGGAGTCCCACAACTATAGGCCAGTAAGCCTTACTTCAGTAGTGGGGAAAGTGATGGAAACCATGTTAAAGGATAGGATTGTTGAACATCTAAAATCACATGGATTTCAAGATCAGAGACAACATGGGTTTACTTCAGGGAGATCATGCCAAACTAATCGTATTGATTTTTTGATTGGTAACTAAAATAATAGATCAGGGTGGTGCAGTAGACATTGCTTACCTAGATTTCAGTAAGGCTTTTGACACTGTTGCACATAGAAGGCTCATCAATAAACTGCAATCTTTGAGTTTGGATTCCAATTGCGTTGAATTGGTAAGGCAGTGGCTAAATGACAGGCAACAGAGGGTTGTAGTCAATGGAGTATATTCGAAGCTTGGGCTTGTCACCAGTGGGGTACCTCAGGGATCTGTACTTGGACCCATTCTCTTTAATATTTTTATTTGCGATATTGCAGAAGGTCGTGATGGTAAGGTGTGTCTTTTTGCTGATGATTCTAAGATATGTAACAGGGTTGATGTTCCAGGAGGGATAAGCCAAATGATTTAGGTAAACTAGAAAAATGGTTAGAGCTGTGGCAACTGACATTTAATATGGATAAGTGCAAGATAAGAGTATAGGATATTTGATACCCTACTAACCTCAACATCTGAGGAAAGGGATTTAGGAGTAATTATTTCAGATGACTTAAAGGTAGGCAGACAATGTAATAGAGCAGCAGGAAAGGCTAGCAGAATGCTTGGTAGTATCGCTAGAGGTATTAGCAGTAGAAAGAGGGAAGTGCTCATGCCATTGTACAGAACACTGGTGAGACCTCACTTGGAGTATTGTACACAATACTGGAGACCGTATCTCCAGAAGGATATTGATACTTTAGAGAAAGTTCAGAGAAGGGCTACTAAACTGGTTCATGGATTGCAGGATAAAACTTACCAGGAAAGGTTAATGGATCTTAACGTGTATAGCTTGGAGGAAAGACGAGACAGGGGGGATATGATAGAAACATTTAAATACATAAAGGGAATCAACACAGTAAAGGAGGAGACTATATTTAAAAGAAGAAAAACTACCACAACAAGAGGACATAGTCTTAAATTAGAGGGACAAAGGTTTAAAAACAATATCAGAAAGTATTACTTTACTGAGAGGGTAGTGGATGCATGGAATAGCCTCCCAGCTGAAGTGGTAGAGGTTAACACAGTAAAGGAGTTTAAGCATGCGTGGGATAGGCATAAGGCTATCCTAACTATAAGATAAGGCCAGGGACTAATGAAACTTAGGCATGTGCATGGGGAAAATTTTCGGTTTGGTTCGGAAATTCGGGACTTCGGCAATTCGGCACTTCAAGACTTCGGAACTTCGGCAACTTCGGAACTTCGGCACTTCAGCACTTCGGAACTTCGGCACTTCAACACTTCGGAAATTCGGCACTTCAGCACTTCGGAATTTCGACACTTCGGAAATTCTGCAACTTCGGCACTTCGGAATTTCGGGACTTTGGCACCTCGGGACTTCTCTTGCAGCCGCTTGGTATTAGGGAGTTATCTACCAAAAGGCTGAAAGAGCTAAATTGGTCTTTCAGCCAAATTTACTAATACTAAGTAAAAATTACTTAGTATTAGTACATTTTGCCCCTACTCGCTATACCGCGAGTAGGGGCATGTCTAGTAAACAGTGAGCAGCCTGTGACTGCTCACTGTTTAAAAATAAATAAATAAAAAGTGCTTATAAAGCCTTGCCCCGCCCTGTGATTAGGCTCAGAGCCCTCTGATTGGTGGGTTTAAGCCATCCAATCAGAGTGCTCTGACAGGTAAATGAAGAGACTGACAGGTAAGCCCTGCGATTAGGCTCACAGCACTCTGATTGGTTAGTTTGAATTTTCCCACAATGTGTAATTTGACTCATAACTCTCTGATTGGTTACTTAATGCACCAATCAGAGAGTTATGAGTCAAATTACACAGCATGGGAAAATCCCAAATAACTTTTCCACGCTGTGTAAAATTACACAGAGCACTCTGATTGGTGGATTTCAAACCAACCAATCAGAGTGCTGTGACAGGTAAATGTAGAGATTTACCTGTCAGTCTCTTCATTTACCTGTCAGAGCAGGTGTGGGGCCAGGGGGTGGGGGCCAGGGGGGAGGACATTAGGCCCCCCCCTTATTCTGATTTAGGGCCCCCACCCACAGCTCAGGGGTGGGGGCCCGGGGGGAGGACAATAGGCCCCCCACTATTTTACATTAGGGCTCAGGGGTCAGGGCTCTGGGGTGGGGGCCAGGGGGGAGGACATTAGGTCCCCCACCTTATTCTGATTTAGGGCTCCCACCCGCCGCTCAGGGGTGGGGGCCCGGGAGGAGGACAATATGTCCTCCCCCATTATTTTACATGAGGGCCCCCACCCGCCGCTCAGGGGTGCGGGCCGGGAGGGGCTCGGGAGGGGGACCTTATTTTTTTTAATTTTTTTTACAGTGAGCAGCCACAGGCTGCTCACTGTTTAATAGATATGCCCCTACTCGCGGTATAGCGAGTAGGGGCATAATTTACTAATACTAAGTAATCTTTACTTAGTATTAGTAAATTTGGCTGAAAGACCAATTTAGGTCTTTCAGCCTTTTAGTAGATAGCTCCCTAATACCGTGGGAATTAGGGAGTTATCTACTTATTCATTCCTGTCATTACATTGACTGGCCAAGTAACTTACATTTTATATGAATGTATGTTACTTGATTGTTGTAAGGGTTGCAAGTGCTTACAGCTGAATCCTGGGTATGTTTGTATACTTTTTATTTAAAATTGTTTACAATGTAACATTCTTCTTCTTTCACTGGGTAAGTATATAAGTACTTAGGCAATACTGTGCTTCGGAACTTCGGCACTTTGACATTTTGGAACTTCGGCAACTTCGGAACTTCGGCACTTCGGAAATTCAGTAATTTCGGAACTTCGGGACCTCGGCAATTTGGCACTTTGGCAATTCGGACATTCGGAAGTACCTGAATGTCCGAATTTTCCGAAATTCGTCCGAATTCATATTCGGACCGAAGCGAATTGAACATGTCTAATGAAAATATTTCAAAATATTGGGCAGATTAGATGGGCCGAATGGTTCTTATCTGCCGTCACATTCTATGTTTCTATCTGAAATACTGACAGCAACCCTTTAAGAGACTCAGCATTAGTAAAGGTCAGCTCCAACCCCTATAGGCGTAGATAGCAAGAGGTCCATATCTGGATTACTCTTAGCTTTAGGGAGAACTTTAAACATGTGTAAATCGTTGTATCTCATGTGCAGTTGAGACTTGCTTGACATTTCACATCTGAACTTACCAAAACGTTTGTAATAGTAAAACTAGGCCAATACTGTCATACGCCTCTCTAAAATAAGTACTCCTTTAAATAAGGCACATGGTCAGTTCTCAAGTGGGGCCTCTTAAACACTGAATAAAATTCAGCTTTGGGGATGGCGGGCTGGAGCCAGCGTTCTACTCGAACAAACAGGACCCTGAAGGGGCAGGTAGGGCCTAGACAGAACAGGGACTTGTGAGAGTGAGGAGGAGCATAGAAAGTGAAATAGAAGGGTGTTATCATATAAATAGGAGGCCACTTTCCCAGGCAATCAGACATCATCATTTTTCTGGCTTGGTAACAGCTTCCCGTCCTCCCTCCCTTGTGGATGTTGTTTGTTTATTTTATGTTCTAATTCTTGTCTCTTGTCACAGCGAGTAGAAAAAGGTCCTTGTGAACTAGGGTTGGACCAGTGGTCCATGGGACAATGGATGTTCACGGCTGATCCCTCCCAAACTTGAGTACCCATTGAGCCAAAGGCCAGCTGGTGGTTAGCATTACGTTAATGTAAGGTCAGGTTTGAGGCAATTTGGTGGTTAGGATGAGGGGGGAGGACAGACGCCCAGGTTGTTGAGATAGGTTGGCAAGTTTGTACTGTTGAAAGTTGGTTTTATATTATATTAATATGTTTGAGTTGATGTTAATAACATCTGTTGTTAAGTTAATAAAGCTGTGGTCTGTTGGTCACCAAATGTGTTTTGAGTCTCATTATTTAGGATGTAATGGGTTCCCACTACAAAGTTCCCACTACCTTCGCATATGCACTGTTGGGTTCTGTGCATATACAAGGATTTGCCTGGAATGACAGTATTAAAGAGACATTGTTGACACGTAACTACTTAATCTCACTGACACTGCAGTGGATATAGACTCCCCTGACTCCAACCTTCAGTTCAGCTTTAAACCATTTTTCATGTTTTAATGCTAAACGAGGTTCCAAGATTGCTCCATTTGACCCAGGGATGTAGAGTTCGAAACATCTTTAGTCACTGTGACGAACCACCTGGCACCCCGACCGGATGCCCCAAATGCTCACCAAGGACTCCAAGCACTCTACCAGACTCCATCAGCACCGAAGTCCCCACTTCCAGCGTTACAACTTTGCTGGAGTCTCGCCGTCCTCCACCCACCCTGGACCCAAGACCAGGATCCAGCTTACAGTGGGCAGACCTCTCCTACTCCAGAGAGTGTAGCAGGCTGCTCTTACAAGAGCAAGTGATTATAACCCAGGGGAGGATAGTGATATAGCAATCCCCAGGGTAGATACAGCCATTTCCCCCACACATGAGACGAGGCTCTATGATGAGGGTAAGCAGGAACACGTTTAATGGGAGCCACAACTGGCCTTATGTGCAAGTCCCCATGCAAGGGGCACTCCCCCCTGGACCTGAGAGTAAACCACAGTATAAACAATTACACAACCACATTGGCTCTCAGATCCAGGACACTCCCATACATATTTAGATAATTGAGTCATGGACTGTACTAACTCAGTTATCTCCTGGCAGAAAAACACAAATTTTTATAAAAAACAAAAAACAAATTCCCTGTTAGCCCTAATCTGGTTGACCAACATATCTAAAAATCACCCAGATCAGTTCAGGAATTTCCTGAAAGTCTTATTTTTGACCGACCGCACGAATGGTCCCATACCCAAAACAGTTCTAGAGAATCAGGGCTTGCGGCTGGTCTAGTTCGGTAGTTTGGAAAACGAACAAACTACCGACTATAGTCAATGTTCTTACCCTGGAGCTTATTCCCCTCATCCAGACGAACGATTTCACTGAACAGTGCCCTTCTAAATTGTATAGAACTGAATGCAGGTGGCGATGGAAGTCCAGCGGTGTTCGGGAGTTTCTGTGTCCGATTTTAATTCCAGGAGATTCATGCCCAAACACCGCTGCCTGCGTTCATACGAACAAGATGGCCACCACCTCGTGGTTGTCCATAGGAATTGCGGCCACCCAGACGAACAATTAAAACACTGTGGTGAGAACCGTTCCGAGGTGTTAATAGGTGTTAACAAGCTCCAGGGTGGTCTCTGGATCGTGCGGTTGTTCGGTAGTTGAACAGAACAATGTTAAAATAGGAGAGGAATGCAATCTACTGAACAAAATAGCAAACAGGCATGAACAAGGTATATTATGAGCCTTTTTGCATGGCTCATTAGCTTTAATGTTAAAAGAACACTATAGTCACCCAGACAGCTTTAGCTTAATGAAGCAGTTTTAGTGTATAGATCATGCCTCTCAGGTTTTACTGCTCAATCCTCTGCCATTAAGGAGTTAAATCACTTTGTTTCTGTTTATGCCGCCCTAGTCACACCTTCCCTGGCTGTGATTGACAGAGCCTGCATGAAAAAAAAAAAACTGGTTTAATTTTCAATCAGATGTAATTTACCTTAAAGGGACACTATAGTCACCAGAACAACTACAGCTTATTGAATTTGTTCTGGTGAGTATACTCAATTCCTTCAGGCTTTTTGCTGTAAGCACTGTCTTTTCAGAGAAAATGCAGTGTTTACATTACAGCCCTAGGGATAACTTCACTGGCCTCTCCTCAGATGGCTGTTAGAGATCCTTCCTGGGTCATGGCTGCCTAAAATGCATCCAAACATTCAGTATGTCCTCCCTCTGCATGCAGACACTGAACTTTCCTCATAGAGATTCACTGATTCAATTCATCTCTATGAGGAGATGCTGATTGGCCAGGGCTGTGTTTGAATCATGCTGGCTCTGCCCCTGATCTGACTCTTTGTCAGTCTCAGCCAATCCTATGGGGAAGCATTGTGATTGGATCAGGCTATCAGCAGACTGCTTGTTTTTTTGAGGCAAACAGCATGTAGATCTACAGCTTCTGTCTTGAATACAGTAATAATTTGCTCTATTTATGGAGGCATGAGGGGCCATGGGGGGCTAGATGGTGGTTTTAACACTATAGGGTAAGGAATACATGTCTGTGTTCCTGACCCTATAGTGATCCTTTAAACTATTTTATATCTTGCTCTGTTAATATAACTTTAATCACATACAGGAGGCTCTTGCAGGGTCTAGCAAGCCATTAACATAGCAGGGGATAAGAAAATCTTAATTAAACAGAACTTGCAATAAAGAAAGCCTAAATAGGGCTCTCTTTACAGGAAGTGTTTATGGAAGGCTGTGCAAGTCACATGCAGGGAGGTGTGACTAGGGTTCATAAACAAAGGGATTTAACTCCTAAATGGCAGAAGATTGAGCAGTGAGGCTGCAGGGGCATGTTCTATACACCAAAACTGCTTCATTAAGCTAAAGTTGTTCAGGTGACTATAATGTCCCTTTAATCTCTCTCAATTAAAAATCCCTAATTCTTTTTTACTTTTGTTCCACTTACTTACACGGTGTCCTGTACTGGTGAATTGATGTACATTACTGTTTTATTATTACTGTTAACATTATTATATGTTTGAAATATAACATTTTAAAATATTTATAATTTAGGGCTGCTGGATTCAAGTAATTCCACACTTACTGGATATACAGATTGTATTCACGTTGTAAATCGATGTCCGATATGGCAACACTAGTAACACGCCAATTCGGTTTGTAAGACAATCTGAGGATTTTTGTTGATGGATAATATAGAATATCCCAATACTTTTCCATTTCATACAATTCTAATGGTTTTTCAAATGAATCATTGCCACTCAGATTGGGGGCAAGCTTGGATCCAACATGATTACATCATCATATTACCGGAGTCAATCTACTCTAAAGCTTTTGTCAGTGCCATATAACAAACATACATACTGTTTTTCTGAAGGCGTCCCACTGGCCCATTCGGTACTGGGATTCCGTTTGTACTTCCCTACTGGACTGGACCTGCAAAGATAACGTGTGTACATTACACAGAACCTCAGAGTACAGTAATGTAATCTGTGGGTATTCAAACATGCATAAACCAGTAACATCATCATTAACTGCAAAAAGTAAATGGTTTGCGATGCATAGCGAAGACTAAAACAATGTAATAGCTCACAGTATCTCAGGAGCATCTCGAATGAGTCACTGGCTGCAGAATTCAAAATTACGAGACTGGAACCGGGTAACGGACCGTGCCCAGTAACACAAATATTCACAACACATTTTATTGTAACTTCCATACATTTAGTCTGTTGGTTTATTTCGATTAATTGGTTGTACTGTTTTATATTTCCACAAATCAGTTAGATTAAACTAAACGCTGGGAATGATGGAGACAGATAAGACATCAAGATGAGTGCCATTTGTAGTGACGGTGATGTCATAAAATAAAGTGTTAGAATATTATAGCGTCACAACATTTAGAAGAGATAATCACGGTTATTCCAGCATCCAGAGGTAACAGTGAATCACAAGGAGACTACAAATTATTCCTATGTGTTACACCAGCCAAGGTCCATAAATCTGGACTGAACGTGGATTTCATATTGCTTCCAAAACTCCCAAATGCACGTCGGTCAACCTTACTGGCTGATAGATAAATATAGGCCCCACCACCTCCTAGACAAAGAACTTCGTTATAACCAGGGCACCCCTTAAAATTGGCCCCAATCTCCACACATCTAAAAAATCTAAAGAAATTACCAGAAAGGAAACCACCCCAAAAAGCAGGAATAGATCAAATGTACTACTACTACTCTCTAATACCATATCTATGTGTTACTACTGACATTATGTGCTAAAACCAATGGTGGCACCATAGCTGGACTAACGGGGCTATAGCTCCACATGTCTGGCAGGGGAACATCTTCCTCCCATCCCTGTTCAATTTGTCCTGGCTCTCTCCCAGTAGTACAGTTCTGGATTGCAGTGACTTTGCGTAGAGCCAGGACTATCCTCTTGCTGTTACACTGAAGATACTTCCACAGAACGGCATTAGTAGGATTCTGACAGAAAGAACTTTGGGCTTCTGGCTGTCAGACTCAACAACAGCATTAACTACCTGGAGGACAGCAGATATGGAACGAAGCCACAGTCACTAGACCACCCACATGTCGGGAAGCAATAAATATTTACCTCATATAATATATACCTCATATAATATTACCACATATAATGTATACCTCATATAATATATACCTCATATAATATTTACCACATATAATATATACCTCATATAATATATACCTCATATAATATTTACCACATATAATATATACCTCATATGATATATACCTCATATAATATATACCTCATATAATATTTACCACATATAATATATACCTCATACAATATATACCTCATATAATATATACCACATATAATATATACCACATATAATATATACAATATATACCTCATATAATCTATACCTCATATAATATTTACCACATATAATATATACCTCATATAATCTATACCTCATATGATATATACCTCATATAATATATACCTCATATAATATTTACCACATACAATATATACCTCATATAATATATACCTCATATAATATTTACCACATATAATATATACCTCATATAATATATACCTCATGTTGGAAGGCAGGGCCTGTATTTGTGGGAGGGGCTATAGACCTACATAAGGGACTCCCCCCTTCCTTCACTTACCTTCGTTGGTCTAGACGAATAGCCTGTTACTCGCAGGCCTCCGTTGCTCCCGACTTCCTGGTTGATTCGTCATTTCCGGCGAGACGCGGCGCCCTCCTCTGACGTCACGCGCCGACCACCGGCTCCTATTCCGGTACGAACGGCGGTTTCCAGCCCTACTCACCTACCCGGTCCGGTGCGGTAAGCGAAGCTCACACACGGGCACACATTACAGAGACTCCACTACCGCATAGGAGTCTCTGTTTTTCGGCCGCCGGGGGTGTTATGAGTGTGGGGAAAGGGGGGGGGGGAAGACCGGCAATCTCCTTACTGCCGGACGGGAACAGGCTCAACCAGACCCCTATAACGTTAGGGGTCCCTGTTCCCGCCGACCACACACATAGGGGGGTACTGCCATTGCTTATACATAAGAAGCAATATGGTCACAACTGCTTTATATATGTGGTATTATATTTACAGTTACATAAGTTATATATATATATATTTATAATCTTGCTGCTGGTTGACCCTTAGTTCAGCCAGCCACCATCATTTGTTATGCAGTTAAATAAGCAATAAGAGTTTCAACTGTTATATGTATAGGTGGTATTAGTATTAACATACATGAAGTGATATTATAGATTTATAAACCATCTAGGTCTTACGCATATATTGATAATAAGATGCTGGATAAAGTTATATAAACATTTAAATATAATGTATGATTTGTTTGTTTAAAAAAATAAATTCTTGTCATATATGGTTACTGATTGGTTTTAAGGTATATTAAGAATTATTCTGCAAGTAGAATAGTGATGTTAAGTCTTAAGCCATACGTGATGTACGTTGGGGGGGGGTGGGGGGGAACGATACTACGCCTATTTTATTTAAGTTCCTTATGAGAGTACATGATCAAAATTCTCATGCCCCCAGGAATCCGCATAAACCTTGGACGGTCCACCTAAACTAAAACCCCCTACTCAAGAGACACCCGAATCTCTTACACAGAACCGGTGCTCAGTTTTCTGCAGGTATGTTGGTCACACGCTTTTCTGTTCTACAAGGCCTTGTCAGTTAATTCCCTGCCCCTTAATCAGAGGTCCGCAAGGCCAACTCCCATCCTCCACTTCGAGGTACATTTACGCCCCTCGGGCCAAATCATAGTTAGCCGCCTCGCAATTATATAGAGAGGGCGACACCTGTCACTACCAACCCCCCCCCCCCTTTCCTCGCTACTTACCATTGGAGAGGCAACATCCCGTTTCACTGGGCAGGTTACCATACCCCTCGCGCCAAATCATAGATAGAGCCTCTCTAGCCACTTGGCACTATCAGGGCCTCACCTGCCACGAAGCCTAGATTTAATTTTTCGCCATCTGGCACTAGCTAGCTACCGGCTATTCGCCAACAAACCACCAACAATGCCTATTATTACTTTCAGTATGTCTCTGCTCCCAGGCGATGGTGATGACATGTCAATCCCTAGCACCCCGGCTAGGTCACATACCCCGACACGTAAGGACGACATAGGAAATCCCTCGTCCATCAGATCGTGGACTATCCCTCGCATCACGGCGGAGTTGCGCAAACGCAGTATCCCTTTCCCAGCCACGGCCAGGAAAGCAGAACTGTTCAAACTGCTTAGAACAAACACCCTTAGTACGGACGCGGGGGAAGGCACTAGTAGCTCCCAAGACCCGACCCTCCATGCTATGGTTGCCTCCCTGATTTCTTCTATGGGGAAGGTCAACGACAGACTGGAAAGGCTGGAAGCACGCAGCTCCACCATAGAGCCAACGGTGCCTCTCGTTGTAGCAGCCCCGGTCATACCCACAGAAATAGCGGGTAATCCTATACCTAACAAAGCAGCGGCACACGTTATTAACCCTGCCCACATGGTTCCGGCTAATCTTAAAAAAGACATCCTGGAGGGCAAGGACGTTAACTTGGTCTCGTTGCTCATTGCCTCCCAGGATGTAGTGGAAAACCGCTCTTACGACTACGGGGACATCTCTGTTGTTCTAAAAGCCAGAGACCCCAGACTCAGTAAGAAGTTGACCATTCCCGATTTTGTCCTGTCTTTTGGTATCTTTAGGGATATCCTGTGCACAGTCCATCCGCATAGGAGAGAGGAACTGGACTTATATATGCATAAGCTGGTGGACCTGGGTAGCAAATATGGTGGTTACACTTTTTACGACTACCACAAGTCTTTTTCGTCTAAAGTGTCAGCCACATTGTCCCAGTATGGCATCCAGATGGATTGGAGCCAACTGGACAATGAACTGTTCCTCAGGCACTTTGCGGGGCTCAGGACACCAGCTTGTGCCATATGCATGTCACCCGCTCACTCAGCCTATTTGTGCCCTCTCTGCCCGGACAGCGCTCCCAGCACGTCCGTACAGCACCCCTTTAAAGCTGAGAAACAGACCAGAGACAAATTGGGTCGTCCGGTAGTGTACCTAGGCAAGTCACAAATTTGCAACAACTTTAATGAAGGCTCCTGTGGTTACAGCGCTTGCCGCTTATTACACGTGTGCTCACACTGTTTTCGGGCACACGCGAAGTCCATGTGCACAAATAAAATGTATCAGAAACCTTATTTGTCTCCAGTGAACGTTCCTGTATTTGAACACATGCTGTCCTCTCACCCCTGTAAACACCTGGTGGAATTTTTATGCACAGGTCTCACCCACGGGTTTCACACAGGGCTCATTTACATGCCAACAGGGGTGTTAGAATGTCACAATTTACAATCAGCCACTAATAACCCTACGGCAGTCACTAACTTGCTACAATTGGAAGTTGACCAGGGATTTGTCATTGGGCCTTTTGGTAATCCCCCCTTCTCCAGCTGGAGAACTAACCCTATCGGGCTGGTCTCAAGCAAAAATTCAGATAAACAAAGGCTCATCATTGACCTATCTGCACCTCACTCTTCAGCCATCCCCAGCCTAAACTCACTGATTCCTTCTGAGGAGTTTTCCTTACAGTACTCCACTATTGACCACGCTATTTCAGCTATCAGGTCAGCAGGGGTGGTGGCATGGCTTAGCAAGACGGATATAGTTAATGCTTTTAAACTGTTACCTATACACCCCTCGTTATGGCACCTGCATGGAGTTAAGTGGCAAGAAGCCTACTACTTCTTCACAAAACTCACATTTGGGGCCAAGAGTAGTCCAAGGATCTTTGACACATTCGCAGAAGCTTTGTGTTGGCTCCTCCTTAATACCTGTAGGTGCCAAAACGTGATACACTATCTGGATGATTTCCTGTTCATCAAAGCCAATACCAACCCCCCGTGTAGCCTAGACAAAGCTGTCAAACTATTCACCGCACTCGGGGTCCCCGTATCGCCCACCAAAACTGAAGGTCCAGACACAGCCATCAATTTTCTAGGTATTCTGCTGGATTCAGCAACGATGATGGCCAGCCTCTCTAGTACAAAGATTGATAATATCCTACATGACATTAACCACTACATGCACAGAGGGTCATGCAACCGTAAGGAACTACAATCACTGTTGGGTTCACTGAATTTCGCCATGCGCATAATCCCCCAGGGCAGGGCTTTCATTTCCAGGCTCCTCGCCCTGTTCCCCACCTTCGCCAACGACTATGCCCGCATATCCTTGGACTGCCCTGCGACTGCCGACCTTCAGATGTGGTACAAATTCCTCTCTGACTGGAATGGTAGGAGCATGTTCCTTTCACAGCTGGATTCTCAGTCACCTGTCATTTGGACAGACGCAGCATCATCCGCAGGATATGCGGCCATTTTTGGCACAAATTGGCTCTGGGGGACGTGGCCAACAGAAACACAGGGTATTGAGGGGTTTCACACTAACTCGGCCCTCTTTGAGGTATACCCAATAGTTGCCGCTGCTGTCACTTGGTGTAGGTTGTGGGAAGGTCAGTCAGTACGCTGTTTTCTCTGATAACATGGCAATATGCCACATTATCAACAAAGGCCGCTCTTCCTCTTTGATAATTATGAACTTCATTAGGAAACTGACATGGCTGGCAGCTACCCATCACTTCCAAATTGTATGCTCTCATGTTCCTGGCAGAGACAATACGGCAGCTGACCAGCTATCTCGCTTTCAATTTCAGGCTTTCAGACGGTCCCTACCCTCGGCAGCTCGCTTGGCAACCCCAGCACCAATCTTCCAAGACCTTGTCATGGAGTAGATGTACTACTTCAGCACAGCCTCACTCTCACAAAATTAGCTTTGTCCACTAGCACTCAACACTCATATCATAGAGCATTCCACCTGTATAAACGTTTCATGTCTGACCATCACCTAACCAACTGGTTCGAGGTATCGTCACTAATGGCTTTTGCATCTTTTTGCCACCTTAAGTTAAAATTCTCACACAACACCATTAAGCTTTACCTCACGGGGATACAACACCACATGTACTACTCCTTCCCTAACCACAAAGGGTTCTTAACCTCATACCCCATCCGCACACTACTGAAGGGTATAGCAAAGGCAGACGGTCCATCAACACTCAAAAGATTGGCTATTGACAAAGAGATGTTTAAATCATTGTCCAACCTACTCGATCAGGCACCATTTGAACCCAATACAAATACGGTTATTAAAACCGCCATGTATCTGGCCTTTTATGGGTTTCTCAGACCACGAGAATTCACCGTTAGTGGCCAACTACATAGCCAAGGGTGCCTCCTCACGTCACATCTCACAAAACACACAGACTACTACGTCCTGTCTCTACCTAAGACTAAGACAAGTCAGAGGGGGGAACCAGTTCACATAAACTACTACCCCACGGGTAACAGTTGGTGCCCAGTAAAAGCACTAGACGTTTTCGTAGCCACGCAATCATCACAACCAGCAAAACCTCTACTAATGTTGCACGGTATCATTCTCACCACGGCAAAATTCATGCTTTATGTTCGAATGCTTATCACCCGGCTTGGTCTGAACCCTAGTAGCTACTCGGGGCACTCCTTCAGAATTGGAGCGGCCTCCACAGCCTCTAGCCAAAACGTGGGTCACTGGGTCGGTGGAAGTCCTCAGCTTACGCCACCTACATCCCACACCCAGTCCAAGAGCTTAGGAGGGCTTTCATTAAGATGTCTTCCTAATTAATGTGTTTGTATTTAATGTATTTATGTTTACCAAATAAATGGTTATCTTGCTTTCTCTTTTTGCCCACTTTATTTACCGGCCTACAGCATACATCGGTTTCGGCACACCTCAACCGACTATTTCCTTTTATTGTATTACTCTCCACCAGAGTATTCCATATCATATGAGAATGCCCCGAACACAAATAATATTTACCACATATAATATATACCTCATATAATATTTACCACATATAATATATACCATATATACTCGAGTATAAGCCGAGTTTTTCAGCACTTTTTTGTGCTGAAAAACCCCAACTCGGCTTATACTCGAGTCACTGTCTGTATTATGGCAATTTACATTGCCATAATACAGACTGGGGGCTGTGTGCGGTTACTTACCTCTCCTGCAGCTCCTGTCAGCAAACTCCTCCTCCGCGCCGGTCCGTTCAGCATCTATGTCAGCTCCCAGTGTAAGTCTCGCGAGAGCCGCGGGGTCATAGTGCGGCTCTCGCAAGACTTACAGTGTGAGCTAGTAGAGGGAGCTGACCGGACCGGCGCGGAGGAGAAGGGAGCTGACAGGAGCTGCAGGAGACGTAAGTGCTCCCCCCACTGAACTGCCAATGCCACTGGACCACCAGGGAAGGAGAGGCCACCTCCCTGCCATGTATCAAGCAGGGAGGGGGGACGAAAAAAAAATTAAATAAAATAAAAAATAATAATTAAATTAAAAAAATATAATAAAAAATAATAATAATAAAAAATTATTAAAATAATTTAAAAAAATAATAATAAAATTGCCCACCCCCCACCAAGGCTCAGCTACACACACACACACACACACTGCACTCATACACACACACTGCACTCATATACACACACTGCACTCATACACACATACTGCACTCATATACACACACTGCATTCATATACACACACTGCATTCATATACACACACTGCATTCATATACACACACTGCACTCATGCACACACACTGCACTCATACACACTGCATTTATACACACACTGCACTCATACACACACACTGCACTAATACACACACGCTGCACTCATACACACGCTGCACTCATACACACACTGCACTCATATACACACACTGAATTCATATAAACACACTGCACTCATACACGCACTGCACTCATACACACACACTGCACTCATACATACACACTGCACTCATACACACACTGCATTCATACACACACTGCATTCATACACACACACTGCATTCATACACACACACTGCATTCATACACACACACTGCACTCATACACACACACTGCACTCATACACACACACTGCACTCATACACACACACTGCACTCATACACACACACTGCACTCATACATACACACTGCACTCATACATACACACTGCACTCATACACACACACTGCACTCATACACACACACTGCACTCATACATACACACTGCATTCATACACACACTGCATTCATACACGCACTGCACTCATACACACACGCACTGCACTCATACACACACATCACTCATACACACACATCACTCATACACACACTGCACTCATACACACACTGCACTCATACACACACGCTGCACTCATACACACACTGCACTCATACACACACACTGCATTCATACACACACTGCATTCATACACACACTGCATTCATACACACACTGCATTCATACACACACACACTGCATTCATTATATACACACACTGTAAATAAATATTCAATTAATATAAATTTTAAGGATCTAATTTTATGTAGAAATTAGGGGCCTCGGCTTATATTCGGGTCGGCTTATACTCGAGTATATACGGTACCTCATATAATATTTACCACATATAATATATACCTCATATAGTATTTACCACATATAATATATACCTCATATAATATATACCACATATAATATATACCTCATTTAATATATACAATATATACCTCATATTATATATACCTCATATAATATTTACCACATATAATATATACCTCATACAATATATACCTCATACAATATATACCTCATATAATATATACCTCATATAGCATTTACCACATATAATATATACCTCATTTAATATATACAATATATACCTCATATAATATATACCACATATAATATATACCTCATATAATATATACCTCATATAATATTTACCACATATAATATATACCTCACATAATATTTACCACATACAATATATACCTCATATAATATATACCTCATATAGTATTTACCACATATAATATATACCTCATATAATATATACCTCATACAATATATACCACATATGATATATACCTCATATGATATATACCTCATATAATATTTACCACATATAATATATACCTCATATAATATTTACCACATACAATATATGCCTCATATAATATATACCTCATATAATATTTACCACATACAATATATACCTCATATAATATATACCACATATAATATATGCCTCATATAATATATACCTCATATAATATTTACCACATATAATATATACCTCATATAGTATTTACCACATATAATATATACCTCATATAATATATACCTCATACAATATATACCACATATGATATATACCTCATATGATATATACCTCATATAATATTTACCACATATAATATATACCTCATATAATATTTACCACATACAATATATGCCTCATATAATATATACCTCATATAATATTTACCACATACAATATATACCTCATATAATATATACCACATATAATATATGCCTCATATAATATATACCTCATATAATATTTACCACATATAATATATACCTCATATAATATTTACCATATATAATATATACCTCATATAATATTTACCAAGTATAATATTTACCTCATACAAAATTTACCACATATGATATACAGGATCTCAAAAAAGTGAGTACACCCCTCAATTTTTGTAAATATTTTATTATATCTTTTCATGTGACAACACTGAAGAAATGACACTCGGCTACAATGTAAAGTAGTAAGTGTACAGCCTGTATAACAGGGTAAATGTTCTGTCCCCTCAAAATAACTCAACACACAGCCATTAATGTCTAAACCGTTGGCAACAAAAGTGAGTACACCCCTTAGTGGAAATGTCCAAATTGGGCCCAATTAGCCATTTTCCCTCCCTGGTATCATGTGACTCGTTAGGGTTACAAGGTCTCAGGTGTGAATGGGGAGCAGGTGTGATACATTTGGTGTTATCGCTCTCACACTCTCTCATACTGGTCACTGGAAGTTCAACATGGCACCACATGGTTCTGAGGATCTGAAAAAAAGATTTTTTGCTCTACATAAAGATGGCCTAGGCTATAAGAAGATTGCCAAGATCTTGAAACTGAGCTGCAGCAAGACCATACAGCGGTTTCACAGGACAGGTTCCACTCAGAACAGGCCTGGCCATGGTCGACCAAAGAAGTTGAGTGCACGTGCTTAGCGTGTTGTCTTTGGGAAAAAGATGTATGAGTGCTGCCAGCATTGCTGCATAGGTTGAAGGGATGGGGGGTCAGCCTGTCAGTGCTCAGACCATACACATGGAGGAGTGGAAGAGGACTCCAGTGGCAACCTGTGAAGCTCTGGTGAACTCCATACCCATGAGGGTTAAGGCAGTGCTGGAAAATAATGGTGGCCACACAAAATATTGACACCTTGGGCCCAATTTGGACATTTCTACTAAGGGGTGTACTCACTTTTGTTGCCAACGGTTTAGACATTAATGGCTGTGTGTTGAGTTATTTTGAGGGGACAGAACATTTACCCTGTTATGCAGGCTGTACACTTACTACTTTACATTGTAGCAGAGTGTAATTTCTTCACTGTTGTCACATGAAAAGATATAATAAAATATTTACAGAAATGTGAGGAGTGGACTCACTTTTGTGAGATACTGTAAACCTCATATAATATTTAACTCATACGATATTTACCATATATGATATATACCCCTAGTCTTCAATCATTTAAGAAGGGCCTTAAATCCCATCTCTTCAGGAAAGCGTATGGCCTCCCAGAGTAATCTCTCCCTTACATACCTGTCGCTTGCTCTCCTATGGGATAGTGCTTTGCTCTCTCCTCCAGCTCTGCTTCACTCCTACTTGATATTTCCTATCCTAATGTTTCTAATACCCCACCTCCTATAGACTGTAAGCTCATTTGAGCAGGGTCCTCTTCAACCTATTATTCCTGTAAGTTTTCTTGTAATTGTCTTATTTATTGTTACATCCCCCCCCTCTCAAAATATTGTAAAGCGCTACGGAATCTGTTGGCGCTATATAAATGGCAATAATAATAATAATAATAATACCGCATATATTTACCTCATACGATATTTACTTCATATGGTATATAACTCATGTAATATTTACCTCATATGTTTAATTCATATAATATATAACTCATATAATATTTACTCCGTAATATATACTTCATATAATATAACAGATAATATTTACCATATATTATATATAACTCATGTGATAGTTATCTGATATAATATATAACTCATATAATAATTACCTCATATAATATATACCTCATATATATACCAAACACAACACATCGTCAATAAGATGCTGTAAAATTGCTTTCATTACAGTTCTGCAGCATAATATCAAGACCCTCGAGAGCTCCCCTGAATGTCCGGAGCGGCCCACCTCGGAGACCCTCGAGAGCTCCCCTGAATGTCCGGAGTGGCCCACCTCGGAGACCCTCGAGAGCTCCCCTGAATGTCCGGAGTGCAGATCCCCTGTTTATAACCTACATTCCCAATATAAATATTAAGTATATATTCTGCAGTGATAGGAGTATGTTTGCGCCATTTAATTTACAGATAAGTAACAGAAGAGAAATAGGAGGAGGAGTAAAAAAAGAAAACCATTATTCGTATATTTATGAAATATAGAGATTTTATTTACGATTTCACCTTTTTCTATTGGTCACATCTCAATTGATCTGGTGGCCAAAATCAAACTTTGGTGGCAGTCCCCCAACCATAAACCATCTGTTTGTATTGGCATCACCGACAGAACTCCAATGCATGCTTCATTTTGTATTTTTGAATATAGAAACACCTTTGTCAGGAATCAACTAACCCTAACTTACAGAGAACAGGTCAGCAGGGAAGAAATAAATACAATAAAGGATAGCTGTGTTTTCCTGATCCTTAGAATGGTTAGGTTTACCATAACTGCCTATAGAGAGGCCAATAGTCAAAAGCCAGGCTGAGGCCAGGGAATACAGATTTACACAATAAAAAAAATAAACAAAGCCGTGTACAGGAATCAGGAATTACGAGCTGAGTCAATAACCAGGAAAATGAGCTGAGTCAAAACCAGGAAATCAAAATGGCAACCTAAGCACTCTCTCAGATAAGCAGGCCTAACGACAGGACACTGGTTCTCTAAGGGGTAAATAGGTAAAGGTGTGTGTATTGCATTGCCAAAATATATGTGCAAGAGTGCGCAGGACTAACACATCTCTCCGAAAGTGTTCACAATGACGCTGGATGTTAAAACTGCTTATCTGGTTGAGCACAGAGCATCCAGCATCAATCATGCTGGCATTGCACTGAGTTTGATGCTAGGCATTGTTCCGGTGTGAAGAGGAGCAGAGTACACATGTTAAATATGGATATCCGGACAGCCCTGGTTACTGATCTTACAGAATGGATATTAACCTCAGACAGCTCCCGACACACTGTGTTACCACTATCCCAATGGGATCTAATCTTACTGTTCTGGCTGGATATTAACCTAAGACCATGTGGTGGACAGCCTAGCACCCCAACTGGGTACCTCCGCCCATCATGCTTCCTAGCTGTCACCGAGTACCATAAGCACCGCACCAGACAACATAAGCACTGTAGCCCCCATAGCTTGGCTTGGGTCTTGCAGTGCCTTCCCACCCTGGACCAACATCTGGATTTAACTTCCAGTGGGAAGACCTCACCTCCAAGAGAGTAGAGAAGTATAGCAGTGAATACAGCAGTACAGCTGTTTCCCACATACATGAGACAAGGCTCTATGCTGTGGATGAACTGATTTAATGGGAACCACACACAGCCTTTTATGCAACTCCCCATGCAAGGGGTTTCCACAGTGACATTCAGGGGCATTCCTCTCATGGACCTGAGAGGGAACTAGTTCAAAACAAAGATCTAAATTAAAGAAAACATACAATATGACAATACCTCGAAAATACCCCCAAAACACATGAAAACCCCACAAAAGTCACATCCCCTGATAGCCCCAATCTGGGTGACCAACATATTTAAAAATCACCCAGATCGGTTCAGGGGTTCGGGATTTTCATAGAAGTCAATTATTTGACCGGCCGTGCACATGGTCCTATGCCCAAAACAGTTCCATGAAATCAGGGCTAGCGGTTGGTCTAGTTGGGTAGTTTAAAAATGAACAAACTACCAAACATAGTCCACAGTCTTACCCTGGAGCTTGTTCACCTTGATCGTGGGAACGTTTCCACCGAACAGTGCCCTTCCAAGTTGTGTAGAACCGAACGCAGGCGATGATGGAAGTCCAGTGGTGTTCGGGAATTTCCGTGTCCGATTTTAGTTCCAGGAGATCAATGCCCAAACACCGGCTGCCTGCTTTCCAGGAGCCTGTGGCAAGGTTCTGTTCACCACAGACAGCTTCCCAGTACATTGTGTTAGTGCTCTCCCAATTAATTCTAATCTTACTGTAATGGATGGCCCACTGTATTAGTGCCGTCCCAATGGGTTCTAATCTTATTGTTTTGGATGGATATTAGCCTCAGACAGCTCATATTAGCCTCAGACGGCACACTGTGTTAGTGCCATCCCAATGGGTTCTGGATGGATATTAACCTCTGTAACGGATCACCTGGCACCCCGACTGGGCACCTCCGCCTACTAGGTGATGGCTAGGCTTCCTAGCTGACGCTGAGGACCGTAAGCACCGCACCGGACACCACAAGCTCCGCAGACTCCACAACCGCCATAGCTTAGCTGGGATCTCACCGCCTTCCTCCCACCCTGGACCAACCTCTGATATCCAGAACCATGTGGGAAGGACCTCTCTTACTCCAGAGAGCGTAGCAGGAACAGCTCTTAAGAGCTAGTGATTAGAACCCAGGGTAGTATAAGGAGTATAGCAATCCCCAGTGTGAATATAGCAGTATAGCAGTTCCCCTCCAATCACGAGAACAAGCTACGTGTTGAGGGTTAAGCAGGACTCAATTTTAATGGTGCCACACTGGCCTTTTATGACAATCCCCAAACAAGGTGTACGCCCACATGGACCTTGTTGGGGACAGGGACACAAACTTACAAACACGTTTACAATGTTTGACACTCATACATACAATACAATATTGTATTTTTTAATTAGGAGATAATTGAATCAAGTACTATACTAAACTCAATTATCTCCAAACACAAAAAACAGACATTTCTAAAAATTCTCAAAAGTACCCCAAAACACATAATAACCCCATACATTCCCTGATAGCACTGATCTAGGTGACCAACATATCCGAAAATCACCTAGATCAGATAAGGGGTTCAGACATTTTATGGAAGTCATATTTGTTACCGACCACAAGCATGGTCCGACCACAAGCATAGCTGAAAATTGTTCCATAGTATCGTGGCTAAGTGCCGCTGGAGAACAGACCAGGAGGCACAAGATTTTTGTCCTGAAAATAGTTCCAGGGCATTCACGACTAAGTCCCCCTGAAGTCTATTTGCTGTTTTGGTCCATGCAAACAAGATGGCCGCCACCTCGTGGCGAATGGAACTTCAAATGGCTTTGGTGAGTTCGAAGCGCCGCTTCCAAAGTTCAAATAATTATTGTCCAAAATTCATAATAAGTACAAATAGGGTTTTTTAACCATAATAAATTAAAGGGGCCATAGTCACAGGGTAAAAGGCTGGCAAGTAGTCCCCTCCAAATGCCAGTGGCGAAGTGGCTTACGCCACAACCTCAGACTCACACTCACACTGTGTTAGTGCTGTCCCAATGGGTTCTAATTTTGCTGGTCTGGGTGGATATCAACCACCCAGATGGGTCTTAATGTGCCGTCCCAATGGATCTTAATCTTATGGTTCTGAATGTATAATAAATATGCACACACAGGTTGTGGAAAAGGTGGCGCTATATAGTTATAGTATTAAAATGAATCTAGCTGTTATACACTCCGTGGGTACTCCTATAAACCCAACACACATAGAAAATCACCAAAAACAACAAAGACAATTTCCAGATTTATCAGGTGTCTATCCCTTTAAACCCTCAATTTTCATGAGTGTAGCGCTAAGTATAAATATAAGAATATGTGAATATACGTATATAGTGCTGAAGGACACTTACCCTCTATATCATACTTGTATTTCCATGTATATATATAGAGAAAAAATAAATATATACAAATAATAGTGCAATATGCCAGAAAAATTAGTATTTAAATTATTAGTGTGAGTTATAATATAAATTAACTCACATTTTTTAGAGCCTTTTACAGTGGCAAGGCTCTAAACTTCCAGGCGTCTGTGTCTTTTGGGTAGACCACACAATCCCTCTCTCACAGCGAAGAAGCGTATGTTGCTCTCCAAAGTATACAAGAGGAAACAGAGATGATCCAAACTAAGTGTAATATTTTAAAATACTGATATATATCAATATGAATTTTCTGTATTTTATTCATATTGATATATATCAGTATTTTAAATGGGTTCTAATCTTACTGTTTTGGATGAATATTAACCTCAGGCTGCTCTCGGGATACTGTGTTAGTGCTATGCCAATGAATTCTAATCTTACTGTTCTGGATGGGTACTAAACTCAGACAGCTCCCCGGCCCACTGTGTCCCAATGGGTTCTAATCTTACCGTACTGGATGGATATTAACCTCATACAGCTCCCAGAACATTGTGTTAGTGCCGTCCCAATGGGTTCTACTCTTACTGTTCTGGATGGATATTAACCTCCGCTGCCCGGCACACTGTGGTAATGCCATCCCAATTGATTCTAATTTTTCTGGTCTGGGTGGATATCAACCACAGACAGCTTCCACGGCACACTGTGTTAGTGCCGTCCCGGGTCTTAATGTTACGGTTCTGGATGGATATTAACCTCTGACAGCTCCCCGGCACAAAGTGTTACCACCATCCCATTGGGTTCTAATCTTACCGTACTGGATGGATATTAACCTCAGACAGCTCCCGGCACATTGTGTTAGTGCCATCCCAATGGATTCTAATCTTACTGTTCTGGATGGATATTAACCTCTGCTCCCCGGCACACTGTGTTAATGCCGTCCCAATGGGTTTTACTCTTACTGTTCTGGGTGGATATTAACCTCAGACAGCTCCCGGCACACAGTGTTAGTGCTGTCCCAATGGATTCTAATCTACTGTTCTGGATGGATATTAACCTCTGCTCCCCGGCACACTGTGTTAATGCCGTCCCAATGGGTTTTACTCTTACTGTTCTGGGTGGATATTAACCTCAGACAGCTCCCGGCACACAGTGTTAGTGCTGTCCCAATGGATTCTAATCTACTGTTCTGGATGGATATTAACCTCAGACAGCTCCCGGCACATTGTGTTAGTGCCGTCCCAATGGGTTTTACTCTTACTGTTCTGGGTGGATATTAACCTCAGACAGCTCCCGGCACACAGTGTTAGTGCTGTCCCAATGGATTCTAATCTACTGTTCTGGATGGATATTAACCTCTGCTCCCCGGCACACTGTGTTAATGCCGTCCCAATGGGTTCTACTCTTACTGTTCTGGGTGGATATTAACCTCAGACAGCTCCCGGCACACAGTGTTAGTGCCGTCCCAATGGGTTTTACTCTTACTGTTCTGGGTGGATATTAACCTCAGACAGCTCCCGGCACACTGTGTTAATGCCGTCCCAATGGGTTCTACTCTTACTGTTCTGGGTGGATATTAACCTCAGACAGCTCCCGGCACACAGTGTTAGTGCCGTCCCAATGGGTTTTACTCTTACTGTTCTGGGTGGATATTAACCTCAGACAGCTCCCGGCACACTGTGTTAATGCCGTCCCAATGGGTTCTACTCTTACTGTTCTGGGTGGATATTAACCTCAGACAGCTCCCGGCACAAAGTGTTACCACCATCCCAATGGGTTCTAATCTTACCGTACTGGATGGATATTAACCTCAGACAGCTCCCGGCACACTGTGTTAATGCCGTCCCAATGGATTCTAATCTTACTGTTCTGGGTGGATATTAACCTCAGACAGCTCCCGGCACAAAGTGTTACCACCATCCCAATGGGTTCTAATCTTACCGTACTGGATGGATATTAACCTCAGACAGCTCCCGGCACACTGTGTTAATGCCGTCCCAATGGATTCTAATCTTACTGTTCTGGATGGATATTAACCTCAGACAGCTCCCGGCACATTGTGTTAGTGCCGTCCCAATGGGTTTTACTCTTACTGTTCTGGGTGGATATTAACCTCAGACAGCTTCCCGGCACACTGTGTTACCACCTTCTCAATGGGATCTAATCTTACTGTACTGGAAAGATTTTAACCTCAGACAAGTCCCTGGCACACTGTATTAGCACCGATCCAATGTGTTTCTGATTTTACTGTACTGGTTGGATATTACCCTCAGACAGCTCCATGATACACTGTGTTAGAGCTGTCCCAATGGGTCTTAATCTTGCTATACTGGATGGATATCATCAAGCAGCTTCCTGGGATACATTCTATTAGCCCCGTCATAGTAACTATGGGTTTCTGATCTTACTGTACAAAACAGATATTAACCTCAGATAGCTCCCCCGCACATTCTGTTAGGACCTTCACTGTCCTTGTAACTATGGGTTCTCCACTCTTGTCTCCGGTTGGGTATTGTGTCACTTCCACAATCTCTGTTACAATAGTCTCTGTAACTTCTGTGACTTCAGTCACCTCCCTTGATGCAAGAGGCTTCCATGACCAACTACTACCAGATGATCTCTGGAGAGTGCCTCTCTGTGGAGTCCACACATTCTCCATATGATTAGGAGTGGACTTGGGAGTTCCCCTTCTGACTGTCCCACTTTGAACATTGGCATCTGTATTGTTTTGTTTTGGGAGAGGTTCATTGCTCCGGTTTTTGCAGGAGGTTGGGCTGACATTCAACTCTTTCTCTATCACCAGATCATTTTGTTTTTTATCCCCAGAACCTGCACTGGACTCAGCATTGTTCTTCAAACTTGTGATATCAGCAATCAATTCCTTCTTCATGCAACATTCTTTTAGAAAGTTCTCGGACTTGCGACTCCTGTCTCCCAAGCAGCTGGGTCTGCTGACAGAGTTTCCCATGGTGAGCAGGATCTGAATCAGTGGAGCATGTCAGACATCGATGATCAAAATCCAATCCTGAAATAAGCAAACCAGAGAATAACCAATTTAGAACAATAAACATAGAAACATAGAAACATAGAATGTGACGGCAGATAAGAACCATTCGGCCCATCTAGTCTGCCCAATTTTCTAAATACTTACATTAGTCCCTGGCCTTATCTTATAGTTAGGATAGCCTTATGCCTATCCCACGCATGCTTAAACTCCTTTACTGTGTTAACCTCTACCACTTCAGCTGGAAGGCTATTCCATGCATCCACTACCCTCTCAGTAAAGTAATACTTCCTGATATTATTTTTAAACCTTTGTCCCTCTAATTTAAGACTATGTCCTCTTGTTGTGGTAGTTTTTCTTCTTTTAAATATAGTCTCCTCCTTTACTGTGTTAATTCCCTTTATGTATTTAAATGTTTCTATCATATCCCCCCTGTCTCGTCTTTCCTCCAAGCTATACATGTTAAGATCCTTTAAACTTTCCTGGTAAGTTTTATCCTGCAATCCATGAACCAGTTTAGTAGCCCTTCTTTGAACTCTCTCTAAGGTATCAATATCCTTCAGAAGATATGGTCTCCAGTACTGTGTACAGTACTCCAAGTGAGGTCTCACCAGCATTCTGTACAATGGCATGAGCACTTCCCTCTTTCTACTGCTAATACCTCTCCCTATACAACCAAGCATTCTGCTAGCATTTCCTGCTGCTCTATTACATTGTCTGCCTATCTTTAAGTCATCAGAAATAATCACCCCTAAATCCCTTTCCTCAGATGTTGAGGTTAGGACTCTATCAAATATTCTGTACTCTGCCCTTGGGTTTTTACATCCAAGATGCATTATCTTGCACTTATTCACATTAAATGTCAGTTGCCACAACTCTGACAATTTTTCTAGTTTACCTAAATCATTTGCCATTTGGCTTATCCCTCCTGGAACATCAACCCTGTTACATATCTTAGTATCATCCGCAAAAAGACACACCTTACCATCAAGACCTTCTGCAATATCACTAATAAAAATATTAAAGAGAATGGGTCCAAGTACAGATCCCTGAGGTACCCCACTGGTGACAAGCCCAAGCTTCGAATATACTCCATTGACTACAACCCTCTGTTGCCTGTCACTCAGCCACTGCCTTATCCATTCAACAATATTGGAATCCAAACTCAAATATTGCAGTTTATTGATAAGCCTTCTATGTGCAACAGTGTCAAAAGCCTTACTGAAATCTAGGTAAGCAATGTCTACTGCACCACCCTGATCTATAATTTTAGTTACCCAATCAAAAAAATCAATAAGATTAGTTTGGTATGATCTCCCTGAAGTAAACCCATGTTGTCTCTGATCTTGAAATCCATGTGTTTTTAGATGTTCAACAATCCTATCATTTAACATGGTTTCCATCACTTTCCCCACTACTGAAGTAAGGCTTACTGGCCTATAGTTGCCCGACTCCTACCTTTCTTGTGAATGGGTACAACATTCACTAACTTCCAATCTTCTAGGACTACTCCTGTTAACAATGATTGGTTAAATAAATCTGTTAATGGTTTTGCTAGTACACCACTAAGCTCTTTTAATAGCTTTGGGTGTATTCCATCAGGTCCCATTGACTTATTTGTGTTTACTTTTGACAGTTGAAATAGAACCTCTTCCTCTGTAAACTCACGTGTAATAAATGACTCATTTATCCTTTTTCTTAACTGAGGTCCCTCTCCTTCATTTTCATCTGTAAATACCGAACAAAAATATTCATTGAGGCAGTCAGCTAGACCTTTATCCTCATCTACATACCTTCCTTTTTTGTTTTTAATCTAACTAATCCTTGTTTTACTTTTCTTTTCTCATTTATGTATCTAAAAAAAGTTTTGTCCCCCTTTTTTACTGACTGTGCTATTTTCTCTTCTGTGTGTGATTTGGAAGCTCTTATAACTTGCTTAGCCTCTTTCTGCCTAATCTTATAGGTCATTCTGTCTTCCTCACTCTGGGTTTTCTTATAATTACTAAATGCTAACTTTTTGTTTTTTACTATTTTGGCCACATCTGCGGAGTACCACAGTGGTTTCTTGATTTTTTTTGCTTTTACTGACAAGCCTAATGCAATTTTCTGTTGCCTTCCGTAGTGCAATTTTTAAATAATCCCATTTCTCTTGGACTCCATTTAAATTGCTCCAGTCTGATAATGACTCCTTTACTCCTTTCTAAAGTCTAAAACTTTAGTTTTTGTGTGGTGTGACACAGTCACTGTTCTTATATTAAACCACACTGACTGATGATCACTGGATCCTAAACTTTTACCTACAGTAATATCTGATACCAAATCTCCATTTGTTAACACTAAATCTAGTATGGCCTCTTTACGAGTTGGCTCCTCAACGACTTGTTTTAGAGACAATCCCAGTAGGGAGTTTAGAATATGTGTGCTCCTGGCACAAGTAGCTATTTTTGTTTTCCAATTCACATCAGGAAGATTAAAGTCACCCATGATGATAACTTCCCCCTTCATTGTCATTTTAGCTATTTCCTCAACTAGTAGATTATCTAAGTCTTCAATTTGTCTTGGGGGCCTATAAATCACACCTACACGAGTTACTGTGTGATTACCAAATTCTAACGTAACCCAAACGGACTCTATGTTCGCCTCACTAACCTTTATTAGGCTAGATTTTATGCTATCCTTCACATACAGGGCCACCCCTCCCCCTTTCTTGCCTTCCCTGTCTTTTCTATATAAAGAGTGCCCTGGTATTGCTATGTCCCAGTCATTTTTCTCATTATACCATGTCTCAGTAACAGCGACTAAATCTACACTATCAGTTGCCATTATTGCCACAAGTTCATGGATCTTATTCCCTAAACTGCGAGCATTTGTAGACATGACTCTAAGCTTATCATTTTTTAACACACTTGCTACAGGCACCTTCTGTCCTTGTTTTGGGGGGCAATTGGATTGATGTTTTATCACCCTTTTGCCCCCCCCCCCTCCTAGTTTAAATACATCCTAGCAAAACCTCTGAACTGCTCACTGAGAACATTTGTTCCCTTTTGAGAAAGATGCAAACCATCTTTTTTGTACAGTTTATTTCCATTACAAACAGAGCTACCAATAAGAAAGCAAAAGAAAAAGTGAATAACATTGTTCAGTAATGAATCCTAGTTATAACTTTCTCTTATATCCAAACTCTATAACACTTTCTCTACCTGCTGCTGCAGTAACTACCTCTACAAATTGTATCCAAAATCACGCCTCTGAAAATACAATTATTTACATTGTGCTAAGATATTACGCAGTGCGGTACAATAGGTAAACAAAACAAACCCTAAATACCAACAAACCCTAAGATTATCTTTGCCAGGCTTACTATCTATCTCTACTTGATAAAGCCCTGAGCTATTTTTATACATTATTTGTGCCATACTTCCTCCATTTATTTAAATTTATTTTAATCAGCTGCCTGGCATCCTGACTACCTACTCCGGTGAAGACATCACCAAAGAATCCGGGGTGGGGATCATACCATTTGTGCCCTATACATCAAGCAGTGAGTCCAATATGTATACCTTTATTACTCCTGTGTTTCATATGATCTTTCAACATGACGCCATCACGTTGAAAGATCTAAGAACTCCACGACTCATATATCCTAGAAGTGGGGATAATACCACTCTACGCTGTTTATACCAGAGCTAGCCTTAGCTCCAGTAAATGTGAGTAGGATTATTTGTTAATAGATAGAGTAAGGTCCTTCTGAATATGTCCTCCAAATTAAAGGGCCTAACCCTGTATATGAACCAATAAAACAAATATTCCCTCTGGGAACCAAAATATTTGGAGTGACACTTATGAATAGAGCTGAAACACGATAAAGTGAAATAAAGTCCCAATAAGAATAATTGTGCAGTGTGGTATATGATGGTAACTCCATCATATACCTCTTTGAAGACAAAAAGTAATTTTACACCTAACTTCAAAGTGTATCGGAGTATTGATATATTAGTGGAAATGACAACAAACGCCATTGAACTAATTCAGGAAGACACCCTAGAATTGACTATTCACGGTAATCTGTCGAAACAGGAATGGTTTGCCTTAAATGATCTCAAAAAGAATGAATCTCTCATAATTAAACCTGCAGATAAGGGAGGTAATGTAGTGCTGACGAATAGAGATGATTACACACTAATGGTGGAAAAGATTCTGAAAGAGGAATCAACCTATAGAATTTTGAAAAAGAATCCTACTATCCAATATCTGGCTGAATATAAAGCACTATTAGATGAAGCTCTGGATAATGGGATACTATCCAAAGAGGAATATAATTTCATCTATAATAGATCGACAAAAATCTCAACTTTCTATTGCCTACCAAAAAAACATAAACAATATGCACACCTTACAGGAAGACATATTGTTTCAGGGGTAGACAATATGACCCAAAATGGGAGCCAATATATTGATCAGATACTAAGAAAATTCGTCATGACTCTACCTTCATACTTAAAGGACACCAAAGAGACCCTAAGTTATCTATCAACAATACAGCTACCAGAAGGGGCACATCTGTGTAGTTTAGATGTGGAGTCACTCTATTCATCAATACTGCACAAGATTGGACTTGGACATACTAGAAATTTCCTCAAACTAAGAGGCGAAAGCCATCAGGCACACACTGAATTTGTTTTAAAACTTTTACATTTTGTCCTTACCCACAACTTTTTCCCGTTCAACAATTCCTTCTATTTGCAGGTGCAGGGGACAGCGATGGGGACATCTTGTACTGCATCGTATGCCAACCTGCACGTGGGCTGGTGGGAAAAATCTGTTTTTTTCCAGGGAGTCTGCCCACCTCACCAAATTAATTCACACATGGAAAGGCTACATCTATGATGTGTTGGTGAAATGGACAGGCTCCTTGGACACTTTTGATAAATTTGTAGATCTTCTTAACAACAATGAAAAGAATCTTAAATTTACAAAAGAAGTGGGAAGACCCTCTCTGAACTTTCTAGACCTCACAATAACAGTCGGCGAAAATAACTTTCTCCAAACTACACTCTTTAGAAAACCTACGGCTACAAATAGTCTGTTGCAATGGGAGAGTCGTCATCCTAAACCCCTGAAGAGGGGAATACCAATAGGACAGTACCTTAGAGTACGCAGGGATTGTTCCACTCTGGAGGACTTTAAGTTAAAAGCAAAAGAGTTGCGTATGCATTTTAAAGAACGAGGATATCCCAATTGCTGCTTAAGATCAGCATACAAAAGTGCTTTAGACATGGACAGGGAGATTATGCTCAAGAATGTGCAGATAGATCTGGAAGATAAGCAGATCAAATGCACTGCTGAGTTCGATCTAGGGTGGGAACCAGCAAAATCCATTCTTAACCGATTATGGCCTATACTCACACAGGACATACATCACCACCAAGTACTAACTCCCTATGCAGCATTAACAGCCGGAAGGGGTAAAAAATTACGGGACCTCTTGGTACCCAGCCACCTCCCGGGTATAAAACCTTCACATACATGGTTAAAAAATACACTGCCGGGAACTTATCAATGTGGCAAATGCATGGCTTGCAGATTTATCTCATGAGACTCCAAACTGATTGAGGATACTGCAAAGAGTGTTAAAATGTCTGTAAGGGATTTATTTAACTGTAAAACCACAGGGGTGGTGTATCTCCTTACTTGCTCATGTGGCAAGAAATATGTGGGTAAAACTTTCAGACAATTTAAATTACGTATTCTTGAACACATTCGCGCAGTAAGGTATAGAAATGATACACCAATCTCAAGACACCTTTAGGAATACCATGCAGGTTGCTCCCATTATCTACATTTTGCAGGGATTGAACATGTAAAACTGGATCAAAGAGGGGGCAATCTGGATCAACTCCTTAAACAAAGAGAGTCCTTTTGGATTTACAAACTTAAGACATTGACACCTTGAGGGGTTTACGTATACCTCATTCCTACAGTAATCATTGCCTACAACTTGTAAATTTTCTAGAATATCAGAAAAAATATAATTCTTATCCAATCAGTCTATTATACCATCACTTTATACTATCATATGTATAGTAAAAACCAAAGAAAAGAAAATGTTACTTTCTTTTCTTTGGTTTTTACTATATATTGGGGCTGATGTGTGTTGTAGTCCTTGCTGCTTAAGCGCAGGACTTCTCTTTTTGTATTTGTATTTACTTTGTATCACACAGCCTGGTTACAATGCTGCTGCCCATCCCATGTGTTCCCTATTAAGGGTTAATAAGTAAAGGGGTGTATATAAAAAATACCCCTTTCTGTCTCATTAGAGATATCTTTGCCAGAAGCTCAAGGAAGCAGGCTGAAGGGTCAGTGTTAGGACCCGCTTAGGGGGGTCTGCCTTGACGTTGGCAGCGGGCATTCCCTCCAATGGCCATTGGAGCAACTAAATGACCTCCATTTGTCTAAATATACATAGGGATTAAGGAGAAAGCGCAAGTAACATTTTCTTTTCTTTGGTTTTTACTATATATTGGGGCTGATGTGTGTTGTAGTCCTTGCTGCTTAAGCGCAGGACTTCTCTTTTTGTATTTGTATTTACTTTGTATCACACAGCCTGGTTACAATGCTGCTACCCATCCCATGTGTTCCCTATTAAGGGTTAATAAGTAAAGGGGTGTATATAAAAAATACCCCTTTCTGTCTCATTAGAGATATCTTTGCCAGAAGCTCAAGGAAGCAGGCTGAAGGGTCAGTGTTAGGACCCGCTTAGGGGGGTCTGCCTTGACGTTGGCAGCGGGCATTCCCTCCAATGGCTATTGGAGCAACTAAATGACCTCCATTTGTCTAAATATACATAGGGATTAAGGAGAAAGCGCAAGTAACATTTTCTTTTCTTTGGTTTTTACTATATATTGGGGCTGATGTGTGTTGTAGTCCTTGCTGCTTAAGCTCAGGACTTCTCTTTTTGTATTTGTATTTACTTTGTATCACACAGCCTGGTTACAATGCTGCTACCCATCCCATGTGTTCCCTATTAAGGGTTAATAAGTAAAGGGGTGTATATAAAAAATACCCCTTTCTGTCTCATTAGAGATATCTTTGCCAGAAGCTCAAGGAAGCAGGCTGAAGGGTCAGTGTTAGGACCCGCTTAGGGGGGTCTGCCTTGACGTTGGCAGCGGGCATTCCCTCCAATGGCCATTGGAGCAACTAAATGACCTCCATTTGTCTAAATATACATAGGGATTAAGGAGAAAGCGCAAGTAACATTTTCTTTTCTTTGGTTTTTACTATATATTGGGGCTGATGTGTGTTGTAGTCCTTGCTGCTTAAGCGCAGGACTTCTCTTTTTGTATTTGTATCATATGTATAGAGCAACTATTTAATTCTTTAGTGAAGTTCCAGTTTTCTAATTATCTTCCTTTTTTAATTATTAATTAAGTCATCCCCCCTCTCCCCTCCCTTTGTCCTTTAACTCTCAGATTTTGGATCACAATAACAGCATTGTTTGAATGTAAGCAATTTATTAACCTTATACTCGATGAATAAATACTCTCTAGTATAGAGACATTAGTATGGTCATGCTATATCATAAAATCATGATACTGGTAATACTGTCTTATGCTGGATTTAAGGTTTTATAGTAGCACACTTCACGTCCTATAAATTATCCCCATATACCTATGATGAAGGTATTCTGGAGAAGGAATTCCCTTATGCATGAGCTTTGGGACGTTCTTTTGCCAGTGTAATAATAGGTAAACCAGATTAATACACCTTGATATGCATAACGCAATGGCTGTAATGTGGTCGAAAGAGGTAATCACCTCAAACACGCCCCGTTTACAGAGATTGGGTATTTTCCCTACAGGGGTTGTGTTTAAGGTTCCAGCGGGAACCTTTAAAAATGGAAACGAGAGAGACGATTTTCATTAGCCCCAGACGAAGGCGCAATACTACAGCGCCGAAACGCGCGTCGGGCGTTTTAAACGCCTATTTTCTTTATTTTTTGTTATTGTGGGCTCATTTTGGTGATGGTTATTTACTGTAATTTTTTTATTTGAAGAGGGGTGGTTGCTCTTAGGGGTATTTAGATAGCAAGCTTTGCCTCCTATGTCTGGTCGGGTTTCTTTAGGTCTGCTTATTAGACTCCCAGCATTTCTCTGTCTATCGGAAGTCTCTGCTCTGTCTAGTTAGCCGAGGGAGTCCGAGGAGAACTTACTGCATATTAGATTAATAATTTGAGCCTTGTGATTATTCCTCACGAGGGTGACCTGTTGAGGGAGTCCGGGTAGGAAACACATTTTATCATACACTGGTTTACTCTGTTCCTGACAACTTGTATTTACGTTACTGTTATATTTCTTATAATCAGTCTGAGTTTAACTGATAGCTGGTCCGTATATGCTATTATTAACCTCTATGATATTTAATCATTATACAGGCTTCAATAAACCACCTCTTTGAGATAACACATACTGTTTATCAGAGGTGGACGTACACCTGTTTGGCTTTGCTTTCTTTCTTTATGTTTTCTGTTTATTTAGAAGGATTAAGCCCAGCTGGGTACTTGTAAGCACAGATCTACTTAGTTACCCCTAGTGGAGATTTTTGTGAGATATCTTAGGAAGAGCTATGTATTTTAAGCCTTCAGAAGTATCTCTGAGGACTATATTGGTCCCTCCTTAACAGTACATTTCTCCACTGTTTGACACATCCCCTTTTTTTTTTTAATTCTTTATTTTCCGTGCATTTAGTTTGTATCAAAACATACTTGTGTTACCTTATTAACTTAGGCAAATTGATAAAAGGCATTGACAGTAACAAAGTACAGAGATGATCAATACGTTTTACACGTGACTATTGATAGGAACAAAGAGTAGGCAACAAGCATATTGTGTTTGTCTTTCAGGTAAACAGTCGTAGGAGCTAGCGTGTGTCCATGTAGTCAGAGATAGCCTAGTAGAATAGTGTGTGTACTTTTTCTTTGTTTCCTGTGAGTCGAGCATGCCCATGGTGTTGGCACCCATAGGGCGATTTGGGTGTAGTGAAATAGGTCGAGTGTATAGATGGTAGTAGGGTCTCAGGAGTGGTTGGAGGGCACCTACCCCAGTTGCTTGGGGGGCGGCATAAGGTGGTTAGTTAGTTTTTGTCGCTCATCGCAGTTTGGGTTGGCGTGTATGCCTCGTTGTGGGCCCGGTATTTTTGTCGGTGCCTTAGTGTAGTTTGTATGTTGGGTATGGTATACGTGGAATGGTGAGTAGTGTCGGCCCTTAACCTGAGAGGGTCACGGTAGGGGGGGGGGTTACGTCACGGTCTATGTAGGGGGAGACATTAAGAAACTTAGAGTGTAGAGAGATTTTTAGAGTGAGTTTAGATAGTAGGAGAACAGCAGGGCATGGAAATCAGCGGTAGACATTTTATGTGGTATTCAGGTCCCTGTCTCTTGTCTCTTGTTGCCCCTGGGGAAGAATGGAACAGTTCTCTCTGGGTCCCATGAGTGGGGGGCTGGTGTCGTTCCCGTTGTTGAGGAGTTCTGTGTAAGTCCTACTTTTTGGAGAAGTGCAGGGGCCTCCGAGAGTGAAGTGAGTTTTAGGACCTCTGCTCCGCTGATGACAGCCAGTGTTCTCGGTAATAGCCATCTGTACTCTACGTTTCCTTTCCACAGTTGTTTCGTTACTTCGCTCAGTGATTTTCTCCAGAGCAGGGTGCTCCTCGTGATATCTTGGAAAAAGAGAGTTGTGAGGCTTCGAAGGCCAGGTGTGTCTTGACTCTCACCGCTGCTAGTATGCGACGTTTGTCTGTCATTGAGTGGCATCGGACTATGACATCTCTTGAAGCCGATGCGGGTGCCCTTTTGGCCTTGTTGATGCGGAAATGGCTGTCAAATTCCAGCTTTTTAGCTTGTGTGTGTGGCTGGATTGTTGTCGTGAGCCTCCTCAGGTATTGTGGTAATTCTGATGGTCCGACTGTGTCAGGAATTCCCCGAATTTTAATATGTGTGCGCCTGCTGCGGTCCTCCATGGCGTCTAGTGTGTTTTGGAATGCTGTGTTCGCCGTCTGTAAGTGTTTCAGGGTATCCCCCATGTTTTTCACCGCTTGTCTGAGGTCTAGTATGTCCTCTTCAGAGGCCTGTACGCGTGCTGTCACTGCCTGCGTTTCTGTGCGCATTAGGTTTATGTCGGCGTCAAACATCTTCTTCATTTCTTGTAGCAGGAGTCTGATGTCTTTTTTAGTGGCTGGGGCTGATTCATCCCCTTCTGCTTGTAGGCTGCTGGGGGATTCTGATCGCCTATCCACCATTTTGGGACCTGCCATGTGCTGTAGCAGGGCCCCTATATCTTGTGAGTCCCTGGGCGCAGCCTGCTGTGGCTTCTGTGATTGCCTCACCATTGTGTCGTCGGGTGGTCGGTGGTGGTCGGCCGTCTGTCGGTACCAGTCCTCAAGGCCCAGGAGGGACACCGCGGGTAATTGTGATACCGGCGGGAGGGCGAGGTAGGCCCGAGATTTGAGGACTCGTTTTTTGCCCGAAGGTGTATGTAAAAAGGGCATCAGTGGGTAGCCCTGTGAGCTCTGGTGCCGTGGCTGTGGGTCTCACGGGTCGATGGTCCCCCGTACCTGTGATGAACGGCGGATTAGCTGTTGGTGCTGTGGAGCCGTGAAGAATGGCGTCCATTCGGCTCCGTGGTTAAGCTCCGCCCCCAACATCCCCCTTTTTAATATTTGCATTTAGTAGACATACCACGCATGTTTTTCCAAGCAATATATTAAAGGTAATCCACAATACTCTAGCATTGGTTGGTATGTGTAGGTATAGTCTAATATAGTATTTAATCACACTTTACTCTGCACAATTATTCTTATTGGGACTTTATTCCACTTTATCATGTTTCAGCTCTATTCATAAGTGTCACTCCAAATATTTTGGTTCCCAGAGGGAATATTTGATTTTACAGGACTTATTTGTTGTTTGCACAGTCTTAATTTCTGGAACATACTGTACCATTGGGACCTTTTTTGTGTTTTTTATATGCACGCACGGACTTACATAACCCAGAACTCCCCATAACACATCTACATCTATCAAGATTTGGCTGTTCTCCTACAAGTGGTATTTTATTTCATTTGGATTGGGCTTTTTACTGTGGACTTTTTTATTCTATTCTCATTTCATATTATATTTTTATATTTTATATATACTGTAGCAGTTACCCTGATGAGTAGAGGGGTTTCCACCGCTAGAGGGTGTCCTTCTCCCGATAACTGCATTCAGCAGTCCTCCAAGTAGAGAAGCTCTTCGAAGAGCTAGTGTTATAGCTGTATATCAGTTTCCTCCAATAAGAGACAAGACTCTAGATTTAAGAACTGATTTAATGAGCACATAAGCCTTTCTTGTATACAAGTTTTCCCACAAGGTTACCACCCATGTGGACCTTGTTGGGCACCGAAAATACAAACTCAACAACCAATAGCTTACAGTCACACAGTTAAACACTCCCATTCATTACTGTAAATTCCTCCCCTCTGCTTGGGAGATAATTGAGTTAATTGCTATATCAACTCAATTAGCTCCAAGCGAAAAATAAACTTTTTACTCACTTTTTATAACATCAAAATTATCCATACAATTTTCAGAAAACTGACATTTTCAGAACAAGCATAATTAGGGAACAAACATATTCAAAAATCATGCGAATCGGTACAGGGGTCCGGAGATAGATTAAAGTCTCTTTTGACCGACCGCACTTATGTTTTCAGGCTGTGCGGCCCTCTAGCTTCCCCTTCAAATAAAGTATAAATTGCTCGAATGGATCCGTTCGTGCCTACTATCATTAGATACGTCTTGTTCGGGAGTTTGTTCTCCAGAATTAGCGCTCCGTTCGTATGGACTTAGCCGACCGCACCGAAGGTAGAAGTCCCAGCGGTGTTCGTGGAAATAGTAGCCAAAAATAGTTCCATGCGTTCAACGACCAAACACCGCTGAGTGTGTTCGGCTAAACAAAATGTCCGCCACCACGTGTTCGTGCAGACGAACGCCGACCGCCCTGTTGATCAATAAGAACGTTGGGGTGTTCATGGTTTTGGAGGTGTTATTACGGTCAGGGAGGTTAATGGACGCCACACTCCTGTTCTGGGTGGTCAGTCGTTCGGCAGAAAATTCATGATTCAAACGACTCTTAGCACAATAAAGGTCTTTTTATTTTAGACGAACAGTTGTAAACAAACAGATTTTCCAAGTTTTAGAAATCAGGGACAGAGGGTCTGTCACATATACTGTTGTATTATTAGCGCTACCTCCTTTCTTGTCTCTTTTCTGTATCCATGACTGTTTAGGGTTTGTGAGGGAACCCTGTCCCTTTAGGTGTGCTGCCTTCGCATCATTGTTGTTTCGGGTTTTGTTCGGGCAGGTCATTTGCTATGTTATATTTGTACTTTTCAAAACAAGATTGACATACTGGAACAGTAGGTGAAGCTTCTATACCCACTCTGTATAACTCCTCCTTTAACTGCTCCTATACCCACTCTGTATAACTCCTCCTCTAACTGCTCCTATACCACTCTGTATAACTCCTCCTCTAACTGCTCCTATACCACTCTGGGAAGCGAGTGCAGTTTAGTGGAAAGGGGCCCTGACAGGGCTAGCAGGCGGGCATAGGTGATGGGCAGTAAGAGGATTGGTAGATTGGGGCTAAGGGGTGGGAGCATATAAATAGGGGCAGCCATATTAGGAATAGGCAGTTTTAAAGTACTCAGCAACGTGGGTTTGTCCCTTCCTCATGCCCTAGAGATTGGGTGAGTTTGTTTTCTCACGTTTGGCCACAGCGGCAGGGCTAGTAAGGGGAAGAAAATCGAGGGATAGGGACCTTGGGGTTGTGTGACGAACTGGACCTCGTCATGGGTCCTTGGAGAGGCATACTTGCCAGCCTCTGGGTTAAATCCTGGTGTGTGCCTTTTTGTACTTGTATGGCCACAATTCGAAGTTTCGAAGTGGCACTTCGAACTCCCGAAGCCATTTGAAGTGCCATTCGACGAGGTGGCGGCCTTCTTGTTCGCATGGACCAAAACCGTGAATAGACTTCAGGGGGACTTAGCCGCGAATGCCCTGGAACTATTTTAGGCATGAAAACCTTCTGGTTCCCGGTCAGTCCTCCAGCGGCACTTAGCCGCGTTTCTATGGAACTGTTTTGGGCATGAAACCATGCGTGCGGTTGGTCAAAATGGGACTTCCACAAAATTCCTGAACCCCTGCTCTGATCTGGATGATTTTTGGATATGTTGGTCACCCAGATCAGGGCTATCAGGGAATATGTTGTATATTGGGGTTCTTTTCATACTTTATAAAAATGTGTGTTTTTCTGCCTGGAGATAATTGAGTTACATACAGGACTTGAATTATCTCCCCGGCTGAGGGGAGGGATTGTGTGTAATGTGTGGGAGTGTCACCTACTGTACTGCATTATCAATGGCTTGTAACGATTGTCATCCTGTTCCCCACAAGGTCCAGGTGGGTGTTCCCTTGCATTGGGAATTGCATATAAGGCCAGCTGTGGCACCATTAAAATTGAAATACTTCTTAACCCTCAACACGTAGCCTTGTCTTGTGATTGTAGGGAACCTGTTATACAGCTATCCAACTAGCTCTTATAAGAGCTTCACAGCTATACTCTCTTGGAGGAGAGACCTTTCCACTGAGTCCCTTGATCTAGGAGTTTGGTCCAGGACAGGAAGGGACGTCGAGACCACAACCGAGCTGCGGCAGTTCGTGGGGTCTATGGTGCTTATGGTGTCTGGTGCGGTGCTTATGGTCCTCTGTCAGCTAGGAGGCATCGATTGGTGGAGGTGGGGTGCCAGGTGTTCCGTCACAGGTAGGTAAAAAGGAATGGTGAAATAGAATTGGAGTTTGTTATGGTGTTGGGAGGTTTAAAGTTCGTAGGTGGCTCAGAACCTCGGAGGTGTAGGGGGTATCTGGGTACACCCTCATCACTGGGTTGTTAAGAAAATGTTGGCAATTATTGTTTGTGTTATTTTTTATTATATATTATTATATGTTAGTTTTGGTCAGTCATTGCCCAATTCATTATTGGGTCTGCTAAATTATAAGACTGCAATAGGTGAGGGGAAATTACTTTTATTTATTATTATATATGTTCTGTTCAATAAAAGCTGTGGACAAGTTTTCCCTTACAAAGATGTGTTGTGTTTTATTAAAGGGGGGTGGGGATGGTTTGATAGGTACAGATTCACCTGCCCATATGGCGACACTGCACCTGTCATGTCCTAGGTTTATTGTTTATTTAGATATCCTGCATTGCAGGTCCACAAGTTAATCCTGGAAGGACCCCACATGCTTCATGACTGCTCGGCCAAAACATTTCACTATCACCCGCTGAGCACTGAGAGCAATCAAGATGTGCAATGGCTTTGTTTGATGGATTATAGGGTCACTAGGTCCGCGGATTAAACTTTGGCAGGAGTCTGATGTGCAGAGGAAGACTACCCTTCCCCCCCAACCACACACACAATTGGACCTTCCAGTGGGCTCCACGGACTATCATGACTGTTACACCTAGGCCTGGCTGGAGACTACCAAATGTCAGATCAAGACAGCCACAGATTGGGAGCAGGGGTTCAACAGAATAACAGAATACTTCATCGAGAGCAATACATTATACAACCAAATCTCAGTATAGAAATCACCAGATAGATCATTATAGGAAACACTCATTAGACAGGGATCAATCAGTGACTAAATAGGATGGATTAACATCAGTCCCAGTACTGTACACATACACAAACATTGAAATTAGCCTGCACAAACACACACAGCCAACAGACTCAGTCTACAGATAGACACACACAAACACATTTAACCTAAAGACACACATGCACACACACAATACCTATATACACAAACTCACCAGTGATACACAGACACAAATTGCTTACAAACACACACACCACTGATACACAATGTGATGGACCGCCTGGCACCCCGACTGGCTGCCTCTGCCAAGCGCTGCTTCCTAGCCTTGAGTACCATAAGCACCGCACCAGACACCATAAGCACCGTAGCCCCCCTAGCCGCTGCAGCTTGGCTGGGGTCTCGCCGTCCCTTCACACCCTGGAAACTCCTGGATCCAGCTCTCAGTGGGAAGGCCTCTCCTCCAAGAGAGTGTAGCGGACTAGCCCCTGTACAAGAGTCTGCCTCGGTTTCCTAGAGGGGGCTGCTTGCTCTCCTCCTGCCCAGTGATTATGGTCCTGGGAAGATGGGACCCTTTAAACACCATGGCTGGGCTTGTATGGCACTACTGGCCCTTTAAGAACCAGCCAAGGGCATATAATATAATATTGCAGAGACTTCGGACAATATAAATTATGCAGCACAGGACATTAAGCTGTCTACCAAAATTTGTGTATTTTAAAATGCTTTCGTGTATTGCTATTCCATGTATTCACATTGTATGCAGCATTCGTCTGATTGTTCGGTAAAATCACTCAGTTTACTATACAAGTGAAACTAATCAAACCACCCCAGGGATAAGTGTGCCTCTCATTACCGTTTGCAACAATGTTGCAAACCCCTAATTGACAATCGGTACTTTGTTCTATGGGTGGCCGCCATTCGGGGTTTTACACGTGGCGGCGGCCATCTTAATCTCCCGAACAGCTGTGTTTTGCCGTCGAGTGTCTGGAACTAAATTCGGACACTCGACTAGGCAAACACCGCTGAGACCTCCAGACTTCCATAACATTTGTGCCGAAACTACCGAACGAGCCGCCGTTCGGTAGAAAGACTAATGCAAACACGGGGATTCACACGAACACCAGTATAGCCATGGATGGCAAACATTTCGTGACTTTTATTCCGCGAACTGAGACCGACCGCAAGGCCAAAATGTATGGAACTATTTTCATATACTGTTGCCTGTGCAGTCGGTCAAAACTTGACTTGCCCATAACTCCCGAACCCCTGGTCCGATCTGGGTGATTTTTGAGTATGTTACTCACCCAGATCAGGGCTATCAGGAGGTCCCCTATTTAGGAGTGTACCCCATGTATTTGGGGTACATCCAGGAACTGGGGAAATACTGTATACCTATTAAGTGGATTATTTGTCATGCTGAGGGGAGGAGATGTGTGGGAGGTAACATGTATTTTATTGGTTACTGTATTAATTATTGTGGGTGTCTCCCTTGCATGGGAGAATTGCTTAAAAGCAGGCATGTGAAATTAAACCTCAGTTCAGTTCTGCTCCTGATACTGTGTGTCGTCCAGTTATTGGGAAAGGTGATGGGATATTATTGGATTGTCTTGCTGATTGTGCTTGCTACGCTGTGGGATTATTCTATTACTGTGGATGTTTCTCCTGGGGTTACTACTTGTTCCTGAGCCATACCTGGACTACCAGCGGAAATAGTCTGCGAGAGACCAGCGTTCCGCTACAGAGAGTATAGCTGTGAAGCTCTTATAAGAGCTAGTGATTATAGCCAGTATAAGCAGGTATCGCTGGTATAGCCTGGAGACGAGGCAGCATGTTGAGGGTGAAGAGAACTGATTTTTAATGGAGCCACACTTGGCCTTGTGGGGAACTGAGGGTGGTCTCCGGTTCGGGTGGCTGTTCGGTAAATGAACCCTATAGTCCCAATTGCGCAAACAGAGCATGTTTAAAGTATTTAAGCAAGGTCTATTGCAGGGGCCATAGTCACAAGGTAGGAGGCTCGCAAACAGGCCCCTCCAAAAACCAGTGGCGAGGTAACCTCACCACACACAAATAAACAAACAGCCTACAGAAACAAACACATCACTGATACACAAACACACACAGTCTATAGATGCAAACACACCCTATAGGCACATGAGCACCACCAATACACAAACACATACACCACCAATACACAAACACATACACCACCAATACACAAACACATACACCACCAATACACAAACACCAATACCACTAAAACACACACAGCCCGTCATCAAATGCACAACACATAGATAGACACAGTATATATACTCAAGTGCTATCTGTACAAACAGTCTACAGGCATCTAGTCTAAAGACATACACAGCGCACACGCACAGAATCTGCATAGACACACGCCCTATCTTCAAATGAATGCAAGTATATCTACACATCCCTTTTAAAGACCCTATATACAAAAAGCACCATTTACATGTTTTACATGTGCTCACTTACACACCCCAGCTATATATATAGACTTTCTGTACACACCCACTCCAAATAAATATATTGTCTGTACACGTACTGTCTGTACACACCCACTTTATATGAATATATTGTCTGTACACGTACTCTGTCTGTACACACCCACTTTATATGAATATATTGTCTGTACACGTACTGTCTGTACACACCCACTTTATATGAATATATTGTCTGTACACGTACTCTGTCTGTACACACCCACTCTATATGAATATATTGTCTGTACACGTACTCTGCCTGTACACACCCACTCTATATGAATATATTGTCTGTACACGTACTCTGCCTGTACACACCCACTCTATATAAATATATTGTCTGTACACGTACTCTGTCTGTACACACCCACTCTATATGAATATATTGTCTGTACATGTACTCTGCCTGTACACACCCACTCTATATGAATATATTGTCTGTAGATATACTCTGTCAGTACACACCCACTATAAATAAATATATTGTCTGTACATGTACTCTGTCTGTACACACCCACTCAATGTAAATAGATTGTCTGTACACGTACTCTGTCTGTACACAAACACTCTATATAAGTATATTGTCTCTACATGTACTCTGTCTGTACACACCCACTCTATACAAATATATTGTCTGTGCATGTACTCTGCCTGTACACACTCACTCTATGTAAATAGATTGTCTGCACCTGTACTCTGTCTGTACACACCCACTTTATATGAATATATTGCCTGTACACGTACTCTGTCTGTACACACCCACTCTATATGAATATATTGTCTGTACATGTACTCTGTCTGTACACACACACTCTAAATAAATATATTGTCTGTACACGTACTCTGTCTCTACACACCCATTCTATACAAATATATTGTCTGTACATGTACTCTGTCTGTACACACCCACTCAATGTAAATAGATTGTCTGTACTCGTACTCTGTCTGTACACAAACACTCTATATAAATATATTGTCTCTACATGTACTCTGTCTGTACACACCCATTCTATACAAATATATTGTCTGTGCATGTACTCTGTCTGTACACACTCACTCTATGTAAATAGATTGTCTGTACACACCAACTCCATGTAAATAGATTGTCTGTACCTGTACTCTGTCTGTACACACCCACTCTATACAAATATATTGTCTGTGCATGTACTCTGCCTGTACACACTCACTCTATGTAAATAGATTGTCTGTACACGTACTCTGTCTGTACACACCCACTCAATGTAAATAGATTGTCTGTACCTGTACTCTGTCTGTACACACTAACTCTATGTAAATAGATTGTCTGTGCCTGTACTCTGTCTGTACACACCCACTCTATACAAATAGATTGTCTGTGCATGTACTCTGCCTGTACACACTCACTCTATACAAATAGATTGCCTGTGCCTGTACTCTGTCTTTACACACCCACTCTATACAAATAGATTGTCTGTGTCTGTACTCTGTCTGTACACACCCACTCTATACAAATAGATTGTCTGTGCCTGTACTCTGTCTGTACACACCCACTCTATACAAATAGATTGTCTGTGCATGTACTCTGCCTGTACACACTCACTCTATGTAAATAGATTGTCTGTACACGTACTCTGTCTGTACACACCCACTCAATGTAAATAGATTGTCTGTACACACCCACTCTATACAAATAGATTGTCTGTGCCTGTACTCTGTCTGTACACACTCACTCTATGTAAATAGATTGTCTGTGCCTGTACTCTGTTTGCACACACCCACTCTATGTAAATAGATTGTCTGTGCATGTACTCTGTCTGTACACACTCACTCTATGTAAATAGATTGTCTGTACCTGTACTCTGTCTGTACACACCCACTCTATACTAATAGATTGTCTGTACCTGTACTCTGTCTTGTTATGGGCAAATGCAAATATTACAAGTTTTAGAATGAAATGTTGTATTTCTTAAACTGTGTACTTTGTCTTTAAGAGATATTGCAAATTGACAAGGTGTTAGAAATGGAACATATTGTTTTTCATAGATGTTTCTTTAAGCAATAACCTCAGTGCATAATATGTTTGCGCCATTTTGTCCCAGACGAATTACAATAACAATAATGCATAAACAAGCTTCAAGGCTATACTACGACTCTTTCAGTACACAATATACTGTGGTAACCCAAAGTTAATGGAACTTCCCCAAATCCGGGAATCTCCGACTGTGCACTTACGTCTTAGTATAAACAACAGATAAGCTATTCAGACTTTAAGATGCCATCTTGAACTAAGTCAGGAAAATTTCCATGACGTATGCACCCTTTAGTTATGGCCTTGTATCTTTGCCAAATTAAGGGAGGTCCTAAATTGATTTAAAGTAGACAAGTTACTTTTTCATATATGAACTATGGTGACTCTAAAATGACGACACTTAAGGTATAAATGAGTGTACTTTTAAATGTTAAGAAACAGAGGAGAGACTTGGAGACAGATGCTGCTCCATCTTAAAATGACAGAGAGGCTGACATGATGACATGTTCAGAAGGGTATGTTAACCTATTAATGATATTTGCAAGCATTTAATTTCATCTTATAAACTCTGCTATAATGGATTTTATATGTCTATATTTATATTTTTATATAATAAATATCTAAAAGACAAAATCTATGGCTTCCAAGACAATCCTTATTTTATATTGTATTCTCAATTATTTACATATGTTAAATAGAGGATCTCTTACTAACTATATAACATTATGGCTAAGATATCTGTATGGTTAGCCCTACTAAGTTCTATGCTTTAAGACATTATAGAGGTAAATAAGGGAACCGCCAGCGGTTACAGTCTGTACACACCCACTCTATGTAAATAGATTGCCTGTGCATGTACTCTGTCTGTACACACTCACTCTATGTAAATAGATTGTCTGTGCATGTACTCTGTCTGTACACACTCACTCTATGTAAATAGATTGTCTGTGCCTGTACTCTGTCTGTACACACCCACTCAATGTAAATAGATTGTCTGTGCATGTACTCTGTCTGTACACACCCACTCTATGTAAATAGATTGTCTGTGCATGTACTCTGTCTGTACACACCCACTCTATGTAAATAGATTGTCTGTGCATGTACTCTGTCTGTACACACCCACTCTATGTAAATAGATTGTCTGTGCATGTACTCTGTCTGTACACACCCACTCTATGTAAATAGATTGTCTGTACCTGTACTCTGTCTGTACACACCCACTCTATGTAAATAGATTGTCTGTACCTGTACACACTCACTCTATGTAAATAGATTGTCTGTGCCTGTACACACTCACTCTATGTAAATAGATTGTCTGTACCTGTACTCTGTCTGTACACACTCACTCTATGTAAATAGATTGTCTGTGCATGTACTCTGTCTGTACACACTCACTCTATGTAAATAGATTGTCTGTACCTGTACTCTGCCTGTACACACTCACTCTATGTAAATAGATTGTCTGTGCATGTACTCTGTCTGTACACACCCACTCTATACAAATAGATTGTCTGTACATGTACTCTGTGTCTATCGGCTCCAAGCAGCTCTCTTATGATTTAAAAACATTTCAGGACACTGAGTGCCTGTTTGTGGGGATTGTCCAGAGACAGGTCAGGGCAAGTTTATCTAGAAAAGGCATTGTTTGGAGACCCCAGAACATGCATTATTTAACAGCGATGTTCTTTCAAATGGCGGTAGCTTCTTGGAGCAGATTGTCAGAGGTACGGTAAGTGACCCACCATACTGGCGTACCCCATACACAATGTGTCCATATGCTGTTACTAAACCCCCATGTTGTGTCCATGAAATGGGTGCTTTAATCAGCTTTCAGAGATTATTTGAGTCCACATACTCATACCCCGAGTACACACATAAAACATCTACCGTGAGACTTGCCAATTGCCTTCCCAATGCTGGGTAAAACGCATAACTAATGTTTAGAAATCACATTAAGGAACAAAGAGCGGCTCATCGCAGACAATGTGATAACATGCTGTTAGAAACCCGATTTCCGAGCAATATGTGCCATAGTCTGTCATCACCTCATTACCATCGCTCAGAACACTATTTACCCAGACACAAACTCACAGCAGACGGGCTCCCGACCATCCCTCTCTCTTTGTTACACAAATTTGCTTCGTTAGTTAACTTCCATTTCTATAAAGGGAAAAAGCCAACGCCATCTGCCAAAGACATGTGCCAGCCTCTAGAATGGGCATCTTTTAGGCATTCCCAGACAGCAGAGAGTCAGATCGCTTGGACAAACACATGGGTGAACTTGATTTATTGCCGAGGGGAGTGAAATGAATGTGAGCTATGATCCTGTGTTTTCACTCCTGGTATGAGTCTTCTCTCCTTCTGCAGGAAGGCGTTATCGTACAAAGCCCAGCTGGCCACCACTCCGTCCTTACACCATGTGCTCCAAGACAAAAAGAGGAAACGTGTGCAGGACAATATCCCACCAATCATGTCCCAATCATGTGATATATCACGTTTATACCGATACACGGAGTACACTAATTGCACCTTCTATGAAAAACACTGACGTTCCCTGAATAGTGGAACCTGTTTCTTATAACTCACACATTGAGTGCTTATTGTGTGTCATTTAGAGTCAAAAGATATAAGTATCTCCGAATGGAGGACAGCAGCCAATATCCTCACCGAGCTCAGACACGAAACACTGCTGTATAAACAGAAATACAACCATCATATACTCACACTACATCTATTCAGCCCATACATAGTACATACATACATAGCATATACACATAAATAATGTACACACAACCATCATATACTCACACTACATCTATTCAGCCCATACATAGTACATACATACATAGCATATACACATAAATAATGTACACACAACCATCATATACTCACACTACATCTATTCAGCCATTATGTAGTACATACATACATAGCATATACACATAAATAATGTACACACAACCATCATATACTCACACTACATCTATTCAGCCATTATGTAGTACATACATACATAGCATATACACATAAATAATGTACACACAACCATCATATACTCACACTACATCTATTCAGCCATTATGTAGTACATACATAGCATATACACATAAATAATGTACACACAACCATCATATACTCACACTACATCTATTCAGCCAATATGTAGTACATACATACATAGCATATACACATAAATAATGTACACACAACCATCATATACTCACACTACATCTATTCAGCCATTATGTAGTACATACATAGCATATACACATAAATAATGTACACACAACCATCATATACTCACACTACATCTATTCAGCCAATATGTAGTACATACATACATAGCATATACACATAAATAATGTACACACAACCATCATATACTCACACTACATCTATTCAGCCAATATGTAGTACATACATACATAGCATATACACATAAATAATGTACACACAACCATCATATACTCACACTACATCTATTCAGCCCATACATAGTACATACATACATAGCATATACACATAAATAATGTACACACAACCATCATATACTCACACTACATCTATTCAGCCATTATGTAGTACATACATACATAGCATATACACATAAATAATGTACACACAACCATCATATACTCACACTACATCTATTCAGCCATTATGTAGTACATACATACATAGCATATACACATAAATAATGTACACACAACCATCATATACTCACACTACATCTATTCAGCCATTATGTAGTACATACATAGCATATACACATAAATAATGTACACACAACCATCATATACTCACACTACATCTATTCAGCCAATATGTAGTACATACATACATAGCATATACACATAAATAATGTACACACAACCATCATATACTCACACTACATCTATTCAGCCATTATGTAGTACATACATAGCATATACACATAAATAATGTACACACAACCATCATATACTCACACTACATCTATTCAGCCAATATGTAGTACATACATACATAGCATATACACATAAATAATGTACACACAACCATCATATACTCACACTACATCTATTCAGCCAATATGTAGTACATACATACATAGCATATACACATAAATAATGTACACACAACCATCATATACTCACACTACATCTATTCAGCCAATATGTAGTACATACAGGTGATACTCAAAAAATTTGAAAATCGTGCAAAAGTTCATTTATTTCAGTAATGCAACATAAAAGGGGAAACTAATATATGAGAGACGCATTACATGCAAAGCAAGATAAATCAAGCCGTGATTTGTCATAAGTGCGATGATTATGGCTTACAGCTCATGAAAACCCCAAATCCACAATCTCAGTAAATTAGAATATTACATGCAATCAATAAAACAAGGAATGTACATAGAACAATATCGGACCTCTGAAAAGACCTCTGAAAAGCATGCACATGGACTCAGTACTTGGTTTGGGCCCCTTTTGCAGCAATTACTGCCTCAATGCGGCGTGGCATGGAAGCTATCAGCCTGTGGCACTGCTGAGGTGTTATGGAAGACCAGGATGCTTCAATAGTGGCCTTCAGCATTGTTCAGTCTCATGTCTCTCATCTTTCTCTTGGCAATGCCCGATAGATCCTCTATGGGGTTCAGGTCAGGCGAATTTGCTGGCCAATCAAGCACAGTTATCCCACGGTCATTGAACCAGGCTTTGGTGCTTTTGGCAGTGTGCCAAGTCCTGCTGGAAAATAAAGTCAGCATCCCCATTAAGCTCGTCTATGGAAGGAAGCATGAAGTGCTCCAAAATCTCCTGGTAGACGGCTGCGTTGACCCTGGACTTAATGAAGCACAGTGGACCAACACCAGCAGGTGACATGGCTCCCCAAATCAACACAGACTGTGGAAACTTCACATTGGACTTCAAGCCTCTTGCAGTGTGTGCCTCTCCATTCTTCCTCCAGACTCTGGGTCCTTGGTTTCCAAATGAGATGCAAAAGTTGCTCTCATCAGAAAAGAGGACTTTGGACTACTGAGCAACAGACCATGCCTGTTTTTCTTTAGCCCAGGTAAGACACTTCTGATGTTGTTTGTTGTTCAGGAGCGGCTTGACAAGAGAAATACGACATCGGAAGCCCATGTCCCGGATCCGTCTGTGTGTGGTGGCTCTTGATGCACTGACTCCAGCCTCAGTCCACGAGGTGGCGGCCATCTTGTTCGCATGAACGCAGGCAGCGGTGTTTGGGCATGAATCTCATGGAACTAAAATCGGATACAGAAACTCCTGAACACCGCTGGACTTCCATCATCGCCTGGGTTCGTTTCTATACAACTTAGAAGGGTACTGTTCAGTGGAATTGTTCATCTGGATGAGGGAAGCAAGCTCCAGGGTAGTTTTAAACTATCAAACTAGACCAACAGCAAGCCCTGATTCTCTGGAACGGTTTTGGGCACAGGACCATGCCTGCGGTCGGTTAAATAAATGACTTCCATAAAATTACTGAACCCCTGAACGGATCTGGGTGAATTTTGGATATGTTGGTCACCCAGATTAGGGCTATCATGGGATTTAATGTGATTTGGGGGGATATTATGTGATTTGGGGTACTTTTGGGGTGTTATAAAAATGTGTTTTTTTCTGCCTGGAGATAATTGAGTTAATACAGTATCTGACTCAATTACCTCCCAGGCAGAGGGGAGGGATTGTATACAATGTGTGGGAGTGTCATGCATTGTAACACTGTTGTAATTGGTCTGTGACTTTATAATGTAGTTCCCCACAAGGTCCATCTGGGAGTGCCCCTTGCATGAGGATTGTCATAAAAGGCCAAGTGTGGCCCCATTAAAATCAGTTCTCTTTACCCTCAACACGCAGCCTCGTCTCGTGATTGTAGGGAACAGCTATACCAGCTATGCCAACTATAATCCCTGTTTTTGGGATTGTTCTTTGAATTGCTATAACCACTAGCTCTTGTAAGAGCTTCGCAGCTATACTCTCTTAGAGGAGAGGCCTTCCCACTGGGAGATGGATCCAAGAGGTTGGTCCAAGGTGGGAAGGGACGGCAAGACCCCAGCCAAGCTACAGCGGCTAAGGTGGCTACGGTGCTTACGGTGTCCGGTGTCCGGTGCGGTGCTTATGGTCCTCAGCATCAGCTAGGAAGCATCGATTGGCGGAGGCACCCAGTTGGGGTGCCAGGCAATCCGTCACACTATATACACTTAAATAATGTACAATGTACACACAACCATCATATACTCACACTACATCTATTGAGCCTATACATAATACATACATACCATATACACATAAATAATGTACAATGTACACACAACCATCATATACTCACACTACATCTATTCAGCCAATACGGAGTACGTACATAGCGTATGTGACTAACTAAACCTCGTCACAGGGGCCTGTTGGTCAGCCTCTTGCCTCAGGACTATGGGCCCTGCAATATACCTTGCCCAATGCACTTTAAAAGGCTCTATTCATGTGAATTATGTACTTTTGTACTCCACTCAGAGAGACCGACCGTTAGCCCTGATGCAGGGCCGCCATCAGGGGGTGACAACCATAACAGTTGTCACGGGCCCGGCGGCCCTGGGGGGCCCGGCCGCCCGGGCCCCATGTGTGGGGCCCATCGGGTGGCCCACACACTTAGGGCCACCCGATAAGCCCCTTCAGGGGCCCGGTCAGCGCTGTGGCCATTGTATAGCGCGACCGGGCCCCTTTAAAAAAAAAAAAAAAAAAAGCAGCCGCAAGTGCTGCTGGGAGGAAGTGGTCACTTCCTCCCAGCTCACTCCGCGCGGGAGGAGCGCGCACGCCCAGCCGTGAAGAGGGAGAGCCAGGCAGTGAAGAGGGAGCAGCGCCGACTCCCATCATCCCCAGCCACCCTCCTGCAAAGAAAAGGTAAGAGACAGGAGGGTGGCTGGAAAATGAGCTGTGTGTGTGCATGTGTGTATGTATGTCTGTGTGTGTCTGTATGCATGTATGTCTGTCTGTCTGTATGTGTATGTCTGTATGCATATATGTCTGTATGTATGTATGTATGTATGTATGTATGTCTGGATGCATGCATGTCTGTCTGTATGTCTGTGTGTATGTCTATGTCTGTCTGTATGTATGTCTGTGTGTCTGTATGCATGTATGTGTATGTCTGTCTGTCTGTATGCATGTATGTCTGTCTGTCTGTATGTGTATGTCTGTATGCATGTATGTCTATGTATGTATGTCTGTCTGGATGCATGCATGGCTGTCTGTATGTCTATGTCTGTCTGTCTGTATGCATGTATGTCTGTGTGTCTGGATGCATGTATGTGTATGTATGTCTGTATGTGTCTGTCTGTATGCATGTATGTCTGTCTGTATGTATGTGTATGTCTGTATGCATGTATGTCTATGTATGTATGTCTGTCTGGATGCATGCATGGCTGTCTGTATGTCTATGTCTGTCTGTCTGTATGCATGTATGTCTGTGTGTCTGGATGCATGTATGTGTATGTATGTCTGTATGTGTCTGTCTGTATGCATGTATGTCTGTCTGTCTGTATGTGTATGTCTGTATGCATGTATGTCTATGTATGTATGTCTGTCTGGATGCATGCATGGCTGTCTGTATGTCTATGTCTGTCTGTCTGTATGCGTGTATGTCTGTCTGTATGCATGTATGTCTGTCTGTATGCATGTATGTCTGTGTGTCTGTATGCATGTATGTCTGTGTGTCTGTCTGTATGTATGTGTATGTCTGTCTGTCTGTATGTGTATGTCTGTATGCATGTATGTCTATGTATGTATGTCTGTCTGGATGCATGCATGGCTGTCTGTATGTCTATGTCTGTCTGTCTGTATGCGTGTATGTCTGTCTGTATGCATGTATGTCTGTGTGTCTGGATGCATGTATGTGTATGTATGTCTGTATGTGTCTGTCTGTATGCATGTATGTCTGTCTGTCTGTATGTGTATGTCTGTATGCATGTATGTGTATGTATGTCTGTCTGGATGCATGCATGGCTGTCTGTATGTCTATGTCTGTCTGTCTGTATGCGTGTATGTCTGTCTGTATGCATGCATGTCTGTCTGTATGCATGTATGTCTGTGTGTCTGTATGCATGTATGTGTATGTATGTGTATGTATGTCTGTCTGTCTGTGTCTGTCTGTATCCATGTATGTCTGTCTGTCTGTATGTGTATGTTTGTATGTATGTCTGTCTGTATGCATGCATGTCTGTCTGTATGTCTATGTCTGTCTGTATGCATGTATGTATGTGTGTCTGGATGCATGTATGTGTATGTATGTCTGTGTATGTATGTCTGTCTGTGTATGTATGTCTGTCTGCATGCATGTATGTCTGTCCGTATGTCTATGTATGTATGTATGTCTGTATGCATGCATGTATGTGTGTATGTCTGTATGTATGTCTGTGTGTATGTCTATGTATATATGTCTGTCTGTATGTACATGTATGTCTGTATGTATGTATGTCTATGTATGTATGTCTGGATGCATGTATGTGTGTATGTCTGTATGTCTGTGTGTATGTCTATGTCTGTCTGACTGCATGCATGTATGTCTACGTATGTATGTCTGTCTATGTATGTTTGTGTATGTCTGTATGCATGTATGTATATGTATGTATATATGTATGTCTGTATGTCATTATATATGTATATATGTATGTCTGTATGTCAGTATGAATGTATGTCTGCATATCATTATGAACGTAGGTCTGTGTGTATGTGTGTATGGATGTCTGTATGCATGTATGTCTGTCAGTATGTATGTATATATGCATGTATGTCAGTCTGTATGTATGTATGTATGTCTGTGTATGTCTGTATGCCATTATGAATGTATGTGTGTATGGATGTCAGTGTCTGTATGTATGAATGTGTGTGTGTGTGTGTGTATGTATGTATGTATGTATGTTGGTGTCTGTATGTATGTGTCTTTATGTCCTCTTGCATGTGTGTCTGTATGTATGTTAGTATGTGTCTGTCTGTCACTATGTATGCCTGTGTGTATGTCTCAGTATGTGTGTGTCAGTATGTATGCCTGTATGCGTGTATGTCTGTTTCAGTATGTGTGTCTGTTAGTATGTATCTGTGTGCGTTTGTGTCTGTGTGTGGACCCAGTGGGCAGTATTTGGAGGCGGGCCCCAGGGGGCCCAGACCCTGAGCTGAGTTAGGGGCCCCAAAATTTCTGGTGGCGGCCCTGGGACCATGTGAAATTCCTGAACCCCTGAACTGATGTGGGTGATGTTTTGATATGTTGGTCACCCAGATCAGGGCTATCAGGGGATGTAACTCTGGGGGTTTTGTGTGTTTGAAGGTATTTTGGGGGGTTTGTAAAAATGTGTGTTTTTTTGTGTTTGGAAATAATTGAGTTTAGTACAGTTCCTGACTCAATTATCTCCCAGGCATAGGGGAGGATTGATCTATTTTGTATGGGAGTGTCCTGGACCTGAGAGCCAATGTGATTGTGTATTTGTTTCTACTGTGGTTTACTCTCAGGTCCAGGGGGGAGTGCCTCTTGCATAGGGACTGTCATAAAAGGCCAGTTGTGGCTACCATTAAACTGAGATTCGTTTTACCCTTCATGAAATCTAGGCTCATGTTTGGGGGATTGGAGAGCTATATTCACTCTCTGGGGATTGCTATAATCACTATACTCCCTTGTATCACAACACTTGCTCTTATAAGAGCAACCTGCTTCGCTCTCTGGACTAGGAGAGGTCTACCCACTGGAAGCTGGATCCTGGTCCTAGGTACAGGGTGGGTGGAGGACAGCGAGACAAGCTGCAGTGGTTTGTGGGGTTAACGGTGGTTGTTCCAGTGCAGTGCTTATGAAGCTCGCAAGTGTTAGGAAGCAGCGATTGACGGAGGTACCCGGTCAGGGTGCCAGGCGGTCCGTCACAGCGTATACACATAAATAATATCATATCCCGCTGTCCCTGGTCTCTCTCTCTATATCATTTCATATCCCGCTCTCCCTGGTCTCTCTCTATATCATATCCCGCTCTCCCTGGTCTCTCTCTATATTATATCCCGCTCTCCCTGGTCTCTCTCAATGTCATATCATATCCTGATCTCCCTGGTCTCTCTCTATATCATATCCCGATCTCCCTGGTCTCTCTCTATATCATATCATATCATATCCCGCTCTCCCTGGTCTCTCTCTCTATATCATATCATATCCCGCTCTCCCTGGTCTCTCTCTATATCATATCCCGATCTCCCTGGTCTCTCTCTATATCATATCCCGCTCTCCCTGGTCTCTCTCAATGTCATATCATATCCTGATCTCCCTGGTCTCTCTCTATATCATATCCCGATCTCCCTGGTCTCTCTCTATATCATATCATATCATATCCCGCTCTCCCTGGTCTCTCTCTCTATATCATATCATATCCCGCTCTCCCTGGTCTCTCTCTATATCATATCCCGATCTCCCTGGTCTCTCTCAATGTCATATCATATCCTGATCTCCCTGGTCTCTCTCTATATCATATCCCGATCTCCCTGGTCTCTCTCTATATCATATCATACCCCACTCTCCCTGGTCTCTCTCTCTATATCATATCATACCCCGCTCTCCCTGGTCTCTCTCTCTATATCATATCAAATCCCGCTCTCCCTGGTCTCTCTCTCTCTCTATCATATCATATCCCGATCTCCTTGGTCTCTCTCTATATCATATTCCGATCTCCCTGGTCTCTCTCTCTATATCATATAGTACCCCGCTCTCCCTGGTCTCTCTCTCTATATCATATCATATCCCGCTCTCCCTGGTCTCTCTCTCTCTATATCATATCCCGATCTCCCTGGTCTCTCTCTATATCATATCATATTCCGATCTCCCTGGTTTCTCTCTATATCATATCATATCCCGCTCTCCCTGGTCTCTCTCTCTCTATATCATATAATATCCCGATCTCCCTGGTCTCTCTCTATATCATATCCCAATCTCCCTGGTCTCTCTCTATATCATATCATCTCTTGATCTCCCTGGTCTCTCTCTCTATATCATATCATATCCTGTTCTCCCTGGTCTCTCTATATCATATCATGTCCCGATCTCCCTGGTCTCTCTCTATATCATATCCCGATCTCCCTGGTCTCTCTCTATATCATATCATGTCCCGATCTCCCTGGTCTCTCTCTATATCATATCATATTCCGATCTCCCTGGTCTCTCTCTATATCATATCATATTCCGATCTCCCTGGTCTCTCTCTATATCATATCATATTCCGCTCTCCCTGGTCTCTCTCTATATCATATCATATCCCGGTCTCCCTGGTCTTTCTCTATATCATATCCCGATGTCCCTGGTCTCTCTCTATATCATATCATATCCCGATGTCCCTGGTCTCTCTCTATATCATATCATATTCCGCTCTCCCTGGTCTCTCTCTATATCATATCATATCCCGGTCTCCCTGGTCTCTCTCTATATCATATCCCGATGTCCCTGGTCTCTCTCTATATCATATCCCAATCTCCCTGGTCTCTCTCTATATCATATCCCAATCTCCCTGGTCTCTCTCTATATCATATCATATCCCGGTCTCCCTGGTCTCTCTCAATGTCATATCATATCCCGCTCTCCCTGGTCTCTCTCTCTCTCTATCATATCATATTCCGATCTCCCTGGTCTCTCTCTATATCATATCATATCCCGGTCTCCCTGGTCTCTCTCTATATCATATCCCAATCTCCCTGGTCTCTCTCTATATCATATCCCGGTCTCCCTGGTCTCTCTCTATATCATATCCCGATCTCCCTGGTCTCTCTCTATATCATATCCCGATATCTCTATATCATATCCCGATCTCCCTGGTCTCTCTCTATATCATATCCCGATCTCCCTGGTCTCTCTCTATATCATATCCCGATCTCCCTGGTCTCTCACTATATCATATCCCAATCTCCCTGGTCTCTCTCTCTATATCATATCCCAATCTCCCTGGTCTCTCTCTCTATATCATATCCCGATCTCCCTGGTCTCTCTCTATATCATATCCCGATCTCCCTGGTCTCTCTCTATATCATATCATATCATATCCCCATCTCTCTGGTCTCTCTCTATATCATATCCCGATCTCCCTGGTCTCTCTCTCTATATCATATCATATCCCGATCTCCCTGGTCTCTCTCTATATCATATCATATCCCCATCTCCCTGGTCTCTCTCTATATCATATCATATTATTGTATCTTGGTCTCCCCTCCAAGCTCTACATATTAAGGGCTCTTAGTACTGCTATAGGTACATACAGTGTGTATTTAATAGTATGACGTTTAGGAAGTAGAAATTAAGCCTGATTAAGGCATTGTGGACAAAATTTAACTGGCCTCGCCGTTTGTACTGAGCTAATCTGAATTAATCCTGGCTGGGTGGGCTGACAGTGGGACCCCCGTTTCACTTGTCTCTGGGGTAACAGTATGGGAGTGTAGGAGGATGCAGGTGAGGAAACTTGTTTAGTTAATGAAGGAGAATGAATTGTTTGATAAAGTTTTCTATAAGTTTTGTTTTTCACACTGTGCTGATAGGTGAGGCTCCCAGTGGAGGCGACCTTTGAACTGTCTTATGATAAGCCCCACCCCCTCTATTCACGCTGCACGGGGAGTGTCATTGATACATCTTGGCATCTCCCGAGAACAAAACATTGTGAACAAAAGAGAATTCCGAGCAAACAACACATTGCAAGCTAGTGTCCTCCACCACAGTCTGACTGACATTTTCCCACCATAGGGGACGGGAGACGTTCTCTGATTATTAGAGGGGGCAGGGCGGCTCGGATTATTATTACAAAGTATCACTTTAAATGCACTCTCTGCCAATATCCGCACACAGCATGCTAAGCCCACACTGCCCATGGCTGGGGGAGGGACAAACAATGGCTTATTCACTAAACTCTGAACATTATCAAATCCAATCCAAATAGCAAGATTGAGGCTAAAACAATTGATTTGGGAGAATTCTCCAACTCCGTTATAGTGCTAGCTGGGATATTTGGGAGAATTCTCCAACTCCGTTATAGTGCTAGTTGGGATATTTGGGATGAATTCTCCAACTCCGTTATAGTGCTAGCTGGGATACTTGGGAGAATTCTCCAACTCCGTTATAGTGCTAGCTGGGATATTTGGGATGAATTCTCCAACTCCGTTATAGTGCTAGCTGGGATATTTGGGAGAATTCTCCAACTCCGTTATAGTGCTAGCTGGGATATTTGGGAGAATTCTCCAACTCCGTTATAGTGCTAGCTGGGATATTTGGGATGAATTCTCCAACTCCGTTATAGTGCTAGCTGGGATATTTGGGAGAATTCTCCAACTCCGTTATAGTGCTAGCTGGGATATTTGGGAGAATTCTCCAACTCCGTTATAGTGCTAGTTGGGATATTTGGGATGAATTCTCCAACTCCGTTATAGTGCTAGCTGGGATACTTGGGAGAATTCTCCAACTCCGTTATAGTGCTAGCTGGGATATTTGGGATGAATTCTCCAACTCCGTTATAGTGCTAGCTGGGATATTTGGGAGAATTCTCCAACTCCGTTATAGTGCTAGCTGGGATATTTGGGAGAATTCTCCAACTCCGTTATAGTGCTAGCTGGGATATTTGGGATGAATTCTCCAACTCCGTTATAGTGCTAGCTGGGATATTTGGTAGAATTCTCCAACTCCGTTATAGTAGTAGCTGGGATATTTGGGAGAATTCTCCAACTCCGTTATAGTGCTAGCTGGGATATTTGGGATGAATTCTCCAACTCCGTTATAGTGCTAGCTGGGATATTTGGGAGAATTCTCCAACTCCATTATAGTGCTAGCTGGGATATTTGGGAGAATTCTCCAACTCCGTTATAGTGCTAGCTGGGATATTTGGGAGAATTCTCCAACTCCGTTATAGTGCTAGCTGGGATAATTGGGAGAATTCTCCAACTCCGTTATAGTGCTAGCTGGGATATTTGGGAGAATTCTCCAACTCCGTTATAGTGCTAGCTGGGATATTTGGGAGAATTCTCCAACTCCGTTATAGTGCTAGCTGGGATATTTGGGAGAATTCTCCAACTCCGTTATAGTGCTAGCTGGGATATTTGGGAGAATTCTCCAACTCCGTTATAGTGCTAGCTGGGATATTTGGGAGAATTCTCCAACTCCGTTATAGTAGTAGCTGGGATATTTGGGAGAATTCTCCAACTCCGTTATAGTGCTAGCTGGGATATTTGGGATGAATTCTCCAACTCCGTTATAGTAGTAGCTGGGATAATTGGGAGAATTCTCCAACTCCGTTATAGTGCTAGCTGGGATATTTGGGAGAATTCTCCAACTCCGTTATAGTAGTAGCTGGGATAATTGGGAGAATTCTCCAACTCCGTTATAGTGCTAGCTGGGATATTTGGGAGAATTCTCCAACTCCGTTATAGTGCTAGCTGGGATATTTGGGAGAATTCTCCAACTCCGTTATAGTGCTAGCTGGGATATTTGGGATGAATTCTCCAACTCCGTTATAGTGCTAGCTGGGATATTTGGGAGAATTCTCCAACTCCGTTATAGTAGTAGCTGGGATAATTGGGAGAATTCTCCAACTCCGTTATAGTGCTAGCTGGGATATTTGGGATGAATTCTCCAACTCCGTTATAGTGCTAGCTGGGATATTTGGGATGAATTCTCCAACTCTGTTATAGTAGTAGCTGGGATATTTGGGATGAATTCTCCAACTCCGTTATAGTGCTAGCTGGGATATTTGGGAGAATTCTCCAACTCCGTTATAGTGCTAGCTGGGATATTTGGGAGAATTCTCCAACTCCGTTATAGTGCTAGCTGGGATATTTGGGAGAATTCTCCAACTCCGTTATAGTGCTAGCTGGGATATTTGGGAGAATTCTCCAACTCCGTTATAGTGCTAGCTGGGATATTTGGGAGAATTCTCCAACTCCGTTATAGTGCTAGCTGGGATAATTGGGAGAATTCTCCAACTCCGTTATAGTGCTAGCTGGGATATTTGGGATGAATTCTCCAACTCCGTTATAGTGCTAGCTGGGATATTTGGGATGAATTCTCCAACTCCGTTATAGTGCTAGCTGGGATAATTGGGAGAATTCTCCAACTCCGTTATAGTGCTAGCTGGGATATTTGGGAGAATTCTCCAACTCCGTTATAGTGCTAGCTGGGATATTTGGGAGAATTCTCCAACTCCGTTATAGTGCTAGCTGGGATATTTGGGAGAATTCTCCAACTCCGTTATAGTGCTAGCTGGGATATTTGGGATGAATTCTCCAACTCTGTTATAGTAGTAGCTGGGATATTTGGGATGAATTCTCCAACTCCGTTATAGTGCTAGCTGGGATATTTGGGAGAATTCTCCAACTCCGTTATAGTGCTAGCTGGGATATTTGGGAGAATTCTCCAACTCCGTTATAGTGCTAGCTGGGATATTTGGGAGAATTCTCCAACTCCGTTATAGTGCTAGCTGGGATAATTGGGAGAATTCTCCAACTCCGTTATAGTGCTAGCTGGGATATTTGGGATGAATTCTCCAACTCCGTTATAGTGCTAGCTGGGATATTTGGGATGAATTCTCCAACTCCGTTATAGTGCTAGCTGGGATATTTGGGAGAATTCTCCAACTCCGTTATAGTGCTAGCTGGGATATTTGGGATGAATTCTCCAACTCCGTTATAGTGCTAGCTGGGATATTTGGGATGATTTGTTAATATTCGAAGTTTAGTGACTAACCATTGACCATTTACTCTCCGTCTCCCGGATTAAGAATAAAACACACGTTGGTTATTATCGTTTAACTGATTGCAGGGGTCAGAACTTAAATCACAAATCATTGTGTGGGTAATCTGTGTGCTCCTGATGCACTACAACTCCTATCATGCTCAGTGAGATTCTGGCTGAGGTTGGTGTGAGTTACAATATAACTCCAATCAGCCTCACCCAGTGTTTGGCTGTGCCTGATAAGCTGTTAAGTACAGAGTAGCTTTATACAGCAAGTTCTAATAAAACCAATACAGCCCTAAAATTCCAAACTGCCTCTGATTGGACAATGTACGGCACTAGCAAAGCAAGGGATTGGATCTTCACTGGCTGCAGAGGTACTTGTACCATTTGTGCCAAGTTTAGTAAATGGATATATTTTTTTTAGAACTATTCGTTTCACTTTAACTGTTGAAAGTTACACAACCATGGATGGAAATGATAGACTGAGAGCCCTGGGGGCAGATTAGGCTAAAGTCGGACATGTTACTATATTATAGGACTGGTGGTAGGTGCTCCTGTTCAAACCTCAGAGTCACAACGTTCATTCCTAGAAGAGAAATCTGCATTTCATTTTTCCAAGTTGGATGGAAAAAAATGCTGTTGGATTGGGAAAAGGTATAATGAGAACAGATGCATGGAAAAGAGGCACAAGTCTCGGTGGGATAATACATTATTATTAGTACTCATTCCTTGTCTGTCTGTATGGAGCAGTCGATATGCTGCATTGCCAATCTGTGCCCCCAAACTCACACTGCCGACCATTCCTCTCCAGTCACAAGAACCTGCCATGGTACCTACCTTGCCCTGGCACAGAAAGCATGAAGACATGTTGGCACCCCAGTCTGATTAGGGACAAGTGTGGTTATTCTATATGTACAGTACTTATACACCAGCAGCACCCACCTTGCACACACAGAGCCACCTACCAATGCAGAGACACCTACCAACCACACAGACACCTACCAATGCAGAGACACCTACCAATGCAGAGACACCTACCAATGCAGAGACACCTACCAACCACACAGACACCTACCAATGCAGAGACACACAGGGCCACCTACCAACCATATAAACACCGAGCAACACTACCAATGCAGGGCCACCTGCCAACCATATACACACAGACACCTACCAATGCAGAGACACCTACCAACCATAAACATACAGAGACACCTACCAACCATGAACTCACAGACACACCTACCAACTAGAAATACACCGAACCACCTACCAACCATAAACGCACCAAACCACCTACCAACCATAAGGTCACAGAGCCACCTACCAACCATGAACACACAGAGCCACCTACCAACCATCAGGTCATAGAGCCACCTACCAACCATAAGGTCACAGAGCCACCTACCAACCATGAACACACAGAGCCACCTACCAACCATCAGGTCATAGAGCCACCTACCAACCATGAACACACAGAGCCACACTAACCGCCGATCTCGGTGACACTGAACGCAGGAAACAATGGCCGGTGCTGTACAATCTGCAGCTGCGCTTGATACAGTGCATTCGCCTGCGAAGCATCCCGCTTACAGCCTAGCACAAACCGCACAGCTTGTGTTCTCCCACAATCCCACGCTGTGTCCTGCGTATTGATAACTGAATCGCTATGCCTTTTCGTAATAGCTGACAATGTTTCCGCTTCAGAATTGCAGTCTACATGTCTACATGCGCCAACAACGAATCGCAGTGACTTCATTACCAAATTGCAACATGGACGTCGAAATGTCTGATTTGGGAACAGTTTCCCTCTCTGCTGGAGTCCACGCTCTGCTAGTTTCTCCATAGTTCAGTGTTTAGTAAACAAACTTCACCATCAATTCTCAACAAGTCAGAGTTTTGTAAGTAGCTCCTTCCACTTAATCAGTTAGACCACCCACAAGGAACCGGCCTTCTTTACAGTAATTATTTCATTTATTGTCAAAACCCACTCTAATGTATTGACTGTAGGATATTCACTGTTGCAGATAAATATAACGTGTCTTTGTTGAAAATGTAATTGTGATGAATTGAAAACTATCATTTAGTCGAAATGTACCAAGATCTGCGGTCTCTGGTAGGCTCGATTTTTCAATTTACCGGGATATGGAGTTTAGTGACGTCTTTCGTTTTTGCCCGTTTGATCTGACAGATAATCGGAGTGTGGTTCTCTTATTAAAGAGGGTGATGGGAGGCAGAGGAGGGAGGTGGTCAGCAAAGCTAACATAGACAGTTCTAGAGGCACATTTAGAAAACAGAATGAAAATAAAAGGAGTGGACTCTTATCGGCTGTTATGTAACACTAAACGTGGGCCAGATCAGCATTAGCTAATTACACCCATTCCTTGTCACACACTGAGTTACTATCTTTACAAATACCTTTGTGTTTATATAAAGTTCTGAATGTGGAGGAGGAACATCCCACCAGTTTCCATGGTAACTGCCCCACTTTTTAGAAATGAGCCCCAGTAAAGCTGTATGTGTGTTGGTGTTTGTACCCTACATCCGCTTACCTTAATCTCATGGCTGCTCTTTGTTTATTCTCCAACCTCCAGATGTGCGTTTTGGGGCATCCAGCGTCCAGTCTCCCAGTCTTGCACCTGTCACTCCTCAGTCGTACAGCCGGTCGAGCATCTTGTAACTAAGCACTCTCGGAACCATGATGTTGCACCAAAACTCCACCAAATTTGGCACGTCAGATTCCATGCCACATACTTGGCACAATTTAAAGATAATCACATCCGTGCGCTCAGCAGCTCTCTAGAAATTCTCCTTGGTGTCCAGAGTAACTCAGTGTGCTGCAGGGAGCCTTTTCATTGCTCCCAAACAGGCGGGAGACAGCATTGTTCTGCGATCCCTTTATCCTGCTCGGCTGCTGAGATGGGAAAGGGGGGAAGAGGGGGAGGGCTGAATATGGACAACAAGCTTATCCAAGCTGCGCTAAACTGTCAGCTCCCAAACCTCACAAGCTAAAGGTGCACTAAATGAGAACGCTTACGCCCTCTCTAAGGAAGAAACCTGCAGAGAGACACAATTATTCATTTGCCCAATTCCATTTATGCCAGCTTAGGGGGTGCAGGATTGGGGTTTGCCAGGGTTTGGGGGGCTTTGTGATTGCAACGTGTGTCAGCATATAATATAGAACATATAATATAGAACATATAATATAGAACATATAACATAGAGAACGTATAACATAGAGAACGTATAATATAGAGAGCAAATAATATAGAGAACGTATAATATAGAACATATAATATAGAGAGCATATAATATAGAACATATACTATAGAGAGCATATAATATAGAGAGCATATACTATAGAGAGCATATAATATAGAATACGTATAATATAGAGAGCATATAATATAGAGAACGTATAATATAGAGAGCATATAATATAGAGAGCATATAATATAGAGAACATATAATATAGAGAGCATATAATATAGAGAACAAATAATATAGAGAGCATATAATATAGAACATATAATATAGACAGCATATAATATAGAGACCGCATAATATAGAGAGCATATACTATAGAGAACATATAATATAGAACATATAATATAGAGAACGTATAATATAGAGAGCATATAATATAGAACATATAATATAGAACATATAATATAGAGAACGTTTAATATAGAGAGCATATAATATAAAGAGCGTATAATATAGAGAACATACAATATAGAACATATAATATAGAGAACATATAATATAGAACGTATAATGTAGAGAACATATAATATAGAACGTATAATATAGAGAACATATAATATAGAACAAATAATATAGAGAGCATATAATATAGAGAATGTATAACACAAATAGCAGGAACAGGTAATTTTATGTTCCTATTGGTCCCAATAACATAACAGAGTAATTAGAACAGACTGGATGGATATCCATGAGAGAGTCATTACTTTACACTGAGATATTAACAAAGTTCTACCAACAAAAGGACCGACTTACTGAGTGACCCTGAAATCTGTCCATTCACCCCCAGATCCTGTTTTGGCTTATTACAATACCCCTTTCCACACTGACCAAAGAGGGCTGAAACAATAAGGGAACCTGCCGGTTATTTAGAGATCAGTCTCATCAACAAGTAGTACAGGTTATCTGTCAATGTCACAATGTAACAGTTGGAGGTATCAGTTATAGAGCAGTGCAGCAGTTGGAGGTATCAGTTATAGAGCAGTGTAGCAGTTGGAGGTGTCAGTTATAGAGCAGTGTAGCAGTTGGAGGTGTCAGTTATAGAGCAGTGTATCAGTTGGAGGTATCAGATATATAGCAGTGCAGCAGTTGGAGGTATCAGTTATAGAGCAGTGTAGCAGTTGGAGGTGTCAGTTATAGAGCAGTGTAGCAGTTGGAGGTGTCAGTTATATAGCAGTGTAGCAGTTGGAGGTGTCAGTTATAGAGCAGTGTAGCAGTTGGAGGTGTCAGTTATAGACCTTTGGAGCAGTTGGAGGTATCAGTTATAGAGCAGTGTAGCAGTTGGAGGTGTCAGTTATAGAGCAGTGCAGCAGTTGGAGGTGTCAGTTATAGAGCAGTATAGCAGTTGGAGGTGTCAGTTATAGAGCAGTGTAGCAGTTGGAGGTATCAGTTATAGAGCAGTGTAGCAGTTGGAGGTATCAGTTATAGAGCAGTGTAGCAGTTGGAGGTTACAGTTATAGAGCAGTGCAGCAGTTGGAGGTGTCAGTTATAGAGCAGTGTAGCAGTTGGAGGTGTCAGTTATAGAGCAGTGTAGCAGTTGGAGGTATCAGTTATAGAGCAGTGTAGCAGTTGGAGGTTACAGTTATAGAGCAGTGCCGCAGTTGGAGGTGTTAGTTATAGAGCAGTGCAGCAGTTGGAGGTATCAGTTATAGAGCTGTGCAGCAGTTGGAGGTATCAGTTATAGAGCAGTGTAGCAGTTGGAGGTTACAGTTATACAGCAGTGCCGCAGTTGGAGGTGTCAGTTATAGAGCAGTGTAGCAGTTGGAGGTGTCAGTTATAAAGCAGTGTAGCAGTTGGAGGTGTCAGTTATAGAGAAGTGTAGCAGATTGAGGTGTCAGTTATAAAGCAGTGTAGCAGTTGGAGGTGTCAGTTATAGAGCAGTGTAGCAGTTGGAGGTGTCAGTTATTGAGCAGTGCAGCAGTTGGAGGTGTCAGTTATAGAGCAGTGCAGCAGTTGTAGGTGTCAGTTATAAAGCAGTGTAGCAGTTGGAGGTGCCAGTTATAGAGCAGTGTAGCAGTTGGAGTTGTCAGTTATAGAGCAGTGTAGCAGTTGGAGGTTACAGTTATAGAGCAGTGTAGCAGTCGGAGGTGTCAGTTATAGAGTAGTGTAACAGTTGGAGGTATCAGTTATAGAGCAGTGTAGCAGGTGGAGGTGTCAGTTACAGAGCAGTGTAGCAGTTGGATGTGTCAGTTACAGAGCAGTGTAGCAGTTGGAGGTGTCAGTTATAGAGCAGTGTAGCAGTTGGAGGTGTCAGTTATAGAGCAGTGTAGCAGTTGGAGGTGTCAGTTATAGAGCAGTGTAGCAGTTGGAGTTGTCAGTTATAGAGCAGTGTAGCAGTTGGAGGTGTCAGTTATAGAGCAGTGTAGCAGTTGGAGGTGTCAGTTATAGAGCAGTGTAGCAGTTGGAGGTGTCAGTTATAGAGCAGTGTAGCAGTTGGAGGTGTCAGTTATAGAGCAGTGTAGCAGTTGGAGGTGTCAGTTATAGAGCAGTGTAGCAGTTGGAGGTGTCAGTTATAGAGCAGTGTAGCAGTTGGAGGTGTCAGTTATAGAGCAGTGTAGCAGTTGGAGGTGTCAGTTATAGAGCAGTGTAGCAGTTGAAAGTGTCAGTTATAGAGCAGCGCAGCAGTTGGATGTGTCAGTTACAGAGCAGTGTAGCAGTTGGAGGTGTCAGTTATAGAGCAGTGTAGCAGTTGGAGGTATCAGTTATAGAGCAGTGTAGCAGTTGCAGGTTACAGTTATAGAGCAGTGTAGCAGTTGGAGGTGTCAGTTATAGAGCAGTGCAGCAGTTGGACGTATCAGTTATAGACCTTTGGAGCAGTTGGATGTATCAGTTATAGAACTTTGGAGCAGTTGGAGGTGTCAGTTATAGAGCAGTGTAGCATTTGGAGGTGTCAATTATAGAGCAGTGTAGCAGTTGGAGGTGTCAGTTATAGAGCAGTGTAACAGTTGGAGGTGTCAGTTATAGTCCTTTGGAGCAGTTGGAGGTGTCAGTTACAGAGCAGTGTAGCAATTGGAGGTGTCAGTTACAGAGCAGTGTAGCATTTGGAGGTGTCAATTATAGAGCAGTGTAGCAGTTGGAGGTGTCAGTTATAGAGCAGTGTAACAGTTGGAGGTGTCAGTTATAGTCCTTTGGAGCAGTTGGAGGTGTCAGTTACAGAGCAGTGTAGCAGTTGGAGGTGTCAGTTATAGAGCAGTGTAGCAGTTGGAGGTGTCATTTACAGAGCAGTGTAGCAGTTGGAGATTACAGTTATAGAGCAGTGCAGCAGTTGAAGGTGGCAGTTACATAGCAGTGTAGCAGTTGGAGGTGTCAGTTATAGTGCAGTGTAGCAGTTGGAGGTGTCAGTTATAGAGCAATGTAGCAGTTGGAGGTGTCAGTTATAGTCCTTTGGAGCAGTTGGAGGTGTCAGTTACAGAGAAGTGTAGCAGTTGGAGGTGTCAGTTATAGACCTTTGGAGCAGTTGGAGTTGTCAGTTATAGAGCAGTGTAGCAGTTGGATGTATCAGTTATAGAGCAGTGCAGCAGTTGGAGGTGTCAGTTATAGACCTTTGGAGCAGTTGGAGGTGTCAGTTATAGAGCAGTGTAGCAGTTGAAAGTGTCAGTTATAGAGCAGTGCAGCAGTTGGAGGTGTCAGTTACAGAGCAGTGTAGCAGTTGGAGGTGTCAGTTATAGAGCAGTGTAGCAGTTGGAGGTATCAGTTATAGAGCAGTGTAGCAGTTGCAGGTTACAGTTATAGAGCAGTGTAGCAGTTGGAGGTGTCAGTTATAGAGCAGTGTAGCAGTTGGAGGTATCAGTTATAGAGCAGTGTAGCAGTTGCAGGTTACAGTTATAGAGCAGTGTAGCAGTTGGAGGTGTCAGTTATAGAGCAGTGCAGCAGTTGGACGTATCAGTTATAGACCTTTGGAGCAGTTGGAGGTATCAGTTATAGAACTTTGGAGCAATTGGAGGTGTCAATTATAGAGCAGTGTAGCAGTTGGAGGTGTCAGTTATAGAGCAGTGTAGCAGTTGGAGGTGTCAGTTATAGAGCAGTGTAACAGTTGGAGGTGTCAGTTATAGAGCAGTGTAACAGTTGGAGGTGTCAGTTATAGTCCTTTGGAGCAGTTGGAGATGTCAGTTACAGAGCAGTGTAGCAGTTGGAGGTGTCAGTTATAAAGCAGTGTAGCAGTTGGAGGTGTCAGTTATAGAGCAGTGTAGCAGTTGGAGGTGTCAGTTATAGAGCAGTGTAGCAGTTGGAGGTGTCAGTTATAGAGCAGTGTAGCAGTTGGAGGTGTCAGTTATAGAGCAGTGTAGCAGTTGGAGGTATCAGTTATAGAGCAGTGTAGCAGTTGGAGGTATCAGTTATAGAGCAGTGTAGCAGTTGGAGGTGTCAGTTATAGAGCAGTGTAACAGTTGGAGGTATCAGTTATAGAGCAGTGTAGCAGGTGGATGTATCAGTTATAGAGCAGTGCAGCAGTTGGAGGTGTCAGTTATAGAGCAGTGTAGCAGTTGGAGGTGTCAGTTATAGAGCAGTGTAGCAGTTGGAGGTGTCAGTTACAGAGCAGTGTAGCAGTTGGATGTGTCAGTTACAGAGCAGTGTAGCAGTTGGAGGTGTCAGTTATAGAGCAGTGCAGCAGTTGGAGGTATCAGTTATAGAGCAGTGTAGCAGTTGGAGGTGTCAGTTATAGAGCAGTGTAGCAGTTGGAGGTATCAGTTATAGAGCAGTGTAACAGTTGGAGGTATCAGTTATAGAGCAGTGCAGCAGTTGGATGTATCAGTTATAGAGCAGTGTAGCAGGTGGAGGTGTCAGTTACAGAGCAGTGTAGCAGTTGGAGGTATCAGTTATAGAGCAGTGTAGCAGTTGGAGGTGTCAGTTATAGAGCAGTGTAGCAGTTGGAGGTGTCAGTTATAGAGCAGTGTAGCAGTTGGAGGTGTCAGTTATAGAGCAGTGTAGCAGTTGGAGGTATCAGTTATAGAGCAGTGTAGCAGTTGGAGGTGTCAGTTATAGAGCAGTGTAACAGTTGGAGGTATCAGTTATAGAGCAGTGTAGCAGGTGGATGTATCAGTTATAGAGCAGTGCAGCAGTTGGAGGTGTCAGTTATAGAGCAGTGTAGCAGTTGGAGGTGTCAGTTATAGAGCAGTGTAGCAGTTGGAGGTGTCAGTTACAGAGCAGTGTAGCAGTTGGATGTGTCAGTTACAGAGCAGTGTAGCAGTTGGAGGTGTCAGTTATAGAGCAGTGCAGCAGTTGGAGGTATCAGTTATAGAGCAGTGTAGCAGTTGGAGGTGTCAGTTATAGAGCAGTGTAGCAGTTGGAGGTATCAGTTATAGAGCAGTGTAACAGTTGGAGGTATCAGTTATAGAGCAGTGCAGCAGTTGGATGTATCAGTTATAGAGCAGTGTAGCAGGTGGAGGTGTCAGTTACAGAGCAGTGTAGCAGTTGGATGTGTCAGTTATAGAGCAGTGTAGCAGTTGGAGGTGTCAGTTATAGAGCAGTGCAGCAGTTGGAGGTATCAGTTATAGAGCAGTGTAGCAGTTGGAGGTGTCAGTTATAGAGCAGTGCCGCAGTTGGAGGTTGTGGCAAAACCAGCTTTGCCACTGTGAACTGGAGAGGCCTGGTTGCTAGCCTCTTACCTGCTGACTATGGCCCCTGGGTTATTTGGGGCATATTGTATTTAATTGTGCGACTGCTGGCCCTTTAAGCACAGGGAATGGTATTTTATTGTACTGCTGCTGGCCCTTTAAGAACTGTCTGGGGACATATTGAGACTTTGGGTAACAATACCCTTTAAGACTATGGCCCCTGAAAACGTATGGACTTTTATTGGTGTGTATGGCCCTTTAAGAACCGTCTGGGGACATCTTGTAACTTCGGGTAACAATGCCCCTTTAAGACTATGTCCCCAGACCTGTAAAATAACTTGTTCCTGGCTTTCCCCCACTTGGTTCAGTAAATAGGGCTTACTGAACCAAGTACCACACAGGCGGACCACCCAGAAGCTAAAGTGTGCAGGCAATTTACCTCCCAGGCTGTGAGGTTACTGCCGGTCAATTGCACGTGGCGGCGGCCATCTTTGTTCAGTCGAACGCGGTCAGCGGTATATGCTAAAGATTCTGTGGAACTAAAATCGGCTACACATTCTGCCGAACACCGCTGACCCTTACCTTCTCCCATACGGAACTTGCAGCTCCAGAGACTAAGTCCCGTTCGAAATGGGACTTAGTTGTTTTTTCGGCATGAAATTGACCGACCGCACAGCCCAAATCTATGGAACTGTTTTGGGCAGGAAATTGTGCTTGCGGTCGGTCATAAAGGACTTCCAGCTAACTTTTGATCCACTGGAGGGATTTGGCTGATTTTTGGAAGGGTTTATGTTTGACACCTCCAACAGTGTAGCAGTTGGAGGTGTCAGTTACAGAGCAGTGTAGCAGTTGGAGGTGTCAGTTATAGAGCAGTGTAGCAGTTGGAGGTGTCAGTTATAGAGCAGTGTAGCAGTTGGAGGTGTCAGTTATAGAGCAGTGTAGCAGTTGGAGGTGTCAGTTATAGAGCAGTGTAGCAGTTGGAGGTGTCAGTTATAGAGCAGTGTAGCAGTTGGAGGTGTCAGTTATAGAGCAGTGTAGCAGTTGGAGGTGTCAGTTATAGAGCAGTGTAGCAGTTGGAGGTGTCAGTTATAGAGCAGTGTAGCAGTTGAAAGTGTCAGTTATAGAGCAGCGCAGCAGTTGGATGTGTCAGTTACAGAGCAGTGTAGCAGTTGGAGGTGTCAGTTATAGAGCAGTGTAGCAGTTGGAGGTATCAGTTATAGAGCAGTGTAGCAGTTGCAGGTTACAGTTATAGAGCAGTGTAGCAGTTGGAGGTGTCAGTTATAGAGCAGTGCAGCAGTTGGACGTATCAGTTATAGACCTTTGGAGCAGTTGGATGTATCAGTTATAGAACTTTGGAGCAGTTGGAGGTGTCAGTTATAGAGCAGTGTAGCATTTGGAGGTGTCAATTATAGAGCAGTGTAGCAGTTGGAGGTGTCAGTTATAGAGCAGTGTAACAGTTGGAGGTGTCAGTTATAGTCCTTTGGAGCAGTTGGAGGTGTCAGTTACAGAGCAGTGTAGCAATTGGAGGTGTCAGTTACAGAGCAGTGTAGCATTTGGAGGTGTCAATTATAGAGCAGTGTAGCAGTTGGAGGTGTCAGTTATAGAGCAGTGTAACAGTTGGAGGTGTCAGTTATAGTCCTTTGGAGCAGTTGGAGGTGTCAGTTACAGAGCAGTGTAGCAGTTGGAGGTGTCAGTTATAGAGCAGTGTAGCAGTTGGAGGTGTCATTTACAGAGCAGTGTAGCAGTTGGAGATTACAGTTATAGAGCAGTGCAGCAGTTGAAGGTGGCAGTTACATAGCAGTGTAGCAGTTGGAGGTGTCAGTTATAGTGCAGTGTAGCAGTTGGAGGTGTCAGTTATAGAGCAATGTAGCAGTTGGAGGTGTCAGTTATAGTCCTTTGGAGCAGTTGGAGGTGTCAGTTACAGAGAAGTGTAGCAGTTGGAGGTGTCAGTTATAGACCTTTGGAGCAGTTGGAGTTGTCAGTTATAGAGCAGTGTAGCAGTTGGATGTATCAGTAATAGAGCAGTGCAGCAGTTGGAGGTGTCAGTTATAGACCTTTGGAGCAGTTGGAGGTGTCAGTTATAGAGCAGTGTAGCAGTTGAAAGTGTCAGTTATAGAGCAGTGCAGCAGTTGGAGGTGTCAGTTACAGAGCAGTGTAGCAGTTGGAGGTGTCAGTTATAGAGCAGTGTAGCAGTTGGAGGTATCAGTTATAGAGCAGTGTAGCAGTTGCAGGTTACAGTTATAGAGCAGTGTAGCAGTTGGAGGTGTCAGTTATAGAGCATTGTAGCAGTTGGAGGTATCAGTTATAGAGCAGTGTAGCAGTTGCAGGTTACAGTTATAGAGCAGTGTAGCAGTTGGAGGTGTCAGTTATAGAGCAGTGCAGCAGTTGGACGTATCAGTTATAGACCTTTGGAGCAGTTGGAGGTATCAGTTATAGAACTTTGGAGCAATTGGAGGTGTCAGTTACAGAGCAGTGTAGCATTTGGAGGTGTCAATTATAGAGCAGTGTAGCAGTTGGAGGTGTCAGTTATAGAGCAGTGTAGCAGTTGGAGGTGTCAGTTATAGAGCAGTGTAACAGTTGGAGGTGTCAGTTATAGAGCAGTGTAACAGTTGGAGGTGTCAGTTATAGTCCTTTGGAGCAGTTGGAGATGTCAGTTACAGAGCAGTGTAGCAGTTGGAGGTGTCAGTTATAAAGCAGTGTAGCAGTTGGAGGTGTCAGTTATAGAGCAGTGTAGCAGTTGGAGGTGTCAGTTATAGAGCAGTGTAGCAGTTGGAGGTGTCAGTTATAGAGCAGTGTAGCAGTTGGAGGTGTCAGTTATAGAGCAGTGTAGCAGTTGGAGGTATCAGTTATAGAGCAGTGTAGCAGTTGGAGGTATCAGTTATAGAGCAGTGTAGCAGTTGGAGGTGTCAGTTATAGAGCAGTGTAACAGTTGGAGGTATCAGTTATAGAGCAGTGTAGCAGGTGGATGTATCAGTTATAGAGCAGTGCAGCAGTTGGAGGTGTCAGTTATAGAGCAGTGTAGCAGTTGGAGGTGTCAGTTATAGAGCAGTGTAGCAGTTGGAGGTGTCAGTTACAGAGCAGTGTAGCAGTTGGATGTGTCAGTTACAGAGCAGTGTAGCAGTTGGAGGTGTCAGTTATAGAGCAGTGCAGCAGTTGGAGGTATCAGTTATAGAGCAGTGTAGCAGTTGGAGGTGTCAGTTATAGAGCAGTGTAGCAGTTGGAGGTATCAGTTATAGAGCAGTGTAACAGTTGGAGGTATCAGTTATAGAGCAGTGCAGCAGTTGGATGTATCAGTTATAGAGCAGTGTAGCAGGTGGAGGTGTCAGTTACAGAGCAGTGTAGCAGTTGGATGTGTCAGTTATAGAGCAGTGTAGCAGTTGGAGGTGTCAGTTATAGAGCAGTGCAGCAGTTGGAGGTATCAGTTATAGAGCAGTGTAGCAGTTGGAGGTGTCAGTTATAGAGCAGTGCCGCAGTTGGAGGTTGTGGCAAAACCAGCTTTGCCACTGTGAACTGGAGAGGCCTGGTTGCTAGCCTCTTACCTGCTGACTATGGCCCCTGGGTTATTTGGGGCATATTGTATTTAATTGTGCGACTGCTGGCCCTTTAAGCACAGGGAATGGTATTTTATTGTACTGCTGCTGGCCCTTTAAGAACTGTCTGGGGACATATTGAGACTTTGGGTAACAATACCCTTTAAGACTATGGCCCCTGAAAACGTATGGACTTTTATTGGTGTGTATGGCCCTTTAAGAACCGTCTGGGGACATCTTGTAACTTCGGGTAACAATGCCCCTTTAAGACTATGTCCCCAGACCTGTAAAATAACTTGTTCCTGGCTTTCCCCCACTTGGTTCAGTAAATAGGGCTTACTGAACCAAGTACCACACAGGCGGACCACCCAGAAGCTAAAGTGTGCAGGCAATTTACCTCCCAGGCTGTGAGGTTACTGCCGGTCAATTGCACGTGGCGGCGGCCATCTTTGTTCAGTCGAACGCGGTCAGCGGTATATGCTAAAGATTCTGTGGAACTAAAATCGGCTACACATTCTGCCGAACACCGCTGACCCTTACCTTCTCCCATACGGAACTTGCAGCTCCAGAGACTAAGTCCCGTTCGAAATGGGACTTAGTTGTTTTTTCGGCATGAAATTGACCGACCGCACAGCCCAAATCTATGGAACTGTTTTGGGCAGGAAATTGTGCTTGCGGTCGGTCATAAAGGACTTCCAGCTAACTTTTGATCCACTGGAGGGATTTGGCTGATTTTTGGAAGGGTTTATGTTTGACACCTCCAACAGTGTAGCAGTTGGAGGTGTCAGTTACAGAGCAGTGTAGCAGTTGGAGGTGTCAGTTATAGAGCAGTGCAGCAGTTGGAGGTGTCAGTTATAGAGCAGTGTAGCAGTTGGAGGTGTCAGTTATAGAGCAGTGTAGCAGTTGGAGGTGTCAGTTATAGAGCAGTGTAGCAGTTGGAGGTGTCAGTTATTGAGCAGTGCCGCAGTTGGAGGTGTCAGTTATAGAGCAGTGTAGCAGTTGGAGGTGTCAGTTATAGAGCAGTGTAGCAGTTGGAGGTGTCAGTTACAGAGCAGTGTAGCAGTTGGAGGTGTCAGTTATAGAGCAGTGCAGCAGTTGGAGGTGTCAGTTATAGAGCAGTGTAGCAGATGGAGGTGTCAGTTATAAAGCAGTGTAGCAGTTGGAGGTGTCAGTTATAGAGCAGTGTAGCAGTTGGAGGTATCGGTTGTAGAGCAGTGTAACAGTTGGAGGTGTCAGTTATAGAGCAGTGTAGCAGTTGGAGGTGTCAGTTATTGAGCAGTGCAGCAGTTGGAGGTGTCAGTTATTGAGCAGTGCAGCAGTTGGAGGTGTCAGTTATAGAGTAGTGTATCAGTTGGATGTATCAGTTATAGAGCAGTGTAGCAGGTGGAGGTGTCAGTTACAGAGCAGTGTAGCAGTTGGATGTGTCAGTTACAGAGCAGTGTAGCAGTTGGAGGTGTCAGTTATAGAGCAGTGCAGCAGTTGGAGGTGTCAGTTATAGAGCAGTGCAGCAGTTGGAGGTATCAGTTATAGAGCAGTGTAGCAGTTGGAGGTATCAGTTATAGAGCAGTGTAGCAGTTGGAGGTGTCAGTTACAGAGCAGTGTAGCAGTTGGAGGTGTCAGTTACAGAGCAGTGTAGCAGTTGGAGGTGTCAGTTATAGAGCAGTGTAGCAGTTGGAGTTGTCAGTTATAGAGCAGTGCAGCAGTTGGAGATGTCAGTTACAGAGCAGTGTAGCAGTTGGAGGTGTCAGTTATAGAGCAGTGTAGCAGTTGAAAGTGTCAGCTATAGAGCAGTGTAGCAGTTGGAGGTGTCAGTTACAGAGCAGTGTAGCAGTTGGAGGTGTCAGTTATAGAGCAGTGTAGTAGTTGGAGGTGTCAGTTATAGAGCATTGTAGCAGTTGGAGGTATCAGTTATAGAGCAGTGTAGCAGTTGGAGGTTACAGTTATAGAGCAGTGCCGCAGTTGGAGGTGTCAGTTATAGAGCAGTGCAGCAGTTGGAGGTATCAGTTATAGAGCAGTGTAGCAGTTGGAGGTTACAGTTATACAGCAGTGCCACAGTTGGAGGTGTCAGTTATAGAGCAGTGCAGCAGTTGGAGGTGTCAGTTATAGAGCAGTGCAGCAGTTGGAGGTGTCAGTTATAGAGCAGTGCAGCAGTTGTAGGTGTCAGTTATAGAGCAGTGTAGCAGTTGGAGGTATCAGTTATAGAGCAGTGTAGCAGTTGGAGTTGTCAGTTATAGAGCAGTGTAGCAGTTTATCACTCCGGTCTCCATACTCTCTGCCTATACCCATCTATTTAGAGGGAATTTCCTTGCTCCTGCCAATATTATATAATAGGTAATAGTATTACCATTATTACACAATTAGGTCTCTGAGGACAGGTGTCAATCCATATCTGCCAAGTGACCCTATGTAGGGGGAACAGTCCCTATTCTGCTCTGTGTCAGTGTGTATCACGGACTCTGAGGACAGGTGTCAATCCATATCTGCCAAGTGACCCTATGTAGGGGGAACAGTCTCTATTCTGCTCTGTGTCAGTGTGTATCATGATCTATGAGGACAGGTGTCAATCCAAATCTGCCAAGTGACCCTATGCAGGGGGAACAGTCCCTATTCTGCTCTGTGTCAGTGTGTATCATGGTCTCTGAGGACAGGTTCAATCCATATCTGCCAAGTGACCCTATGTAGGGGGAACAGTCTCTATTCTGCTCTGTGTCAGTGTGTATCATGATCTCTGAGGACAGGTGTCAATCTATATCTGCCAAGTGACCCTATGTAGGGGGAACAGTCTCTATTCTGCTCTGTGTCAGTGTGTATCATGATCTCTGAGGACAGGTGTCAATCCATATCTGCCAAGTGACCCTATGTAGGATGAACAGTCTCTATTCTGCTCTGTGTCAGTGTGTATCATGATCTCTGAGGACAGGTGTCAATCCATATCTGCCAAGTGACCCTATGTAGGGGGAACAGTCCCTATTCTGCTCTGTGTCAGTGTTAATCAGGGGCTCTGAGGACAGGTGTCAATCCATATCTGCCAAGTGACCCTATGTAGGGGGAACAGTCCCTGTTCTGCTCTGTGTCAGTGTGTATCAGGGATCCTTAGGATAGGTGTCAATCCATATCTGCCAAGTGACCCTATGTAGGGGGAACAGTCCCTATTCTGCTCTGTGTCAGTGTTAATCAGGGGCTCTGAGGACAGGTGTCAATCCATATCTGCCAAGTGACCCTATGTAGGGGGAACAGTCCCTGTTCTGCTCTGTGTCAGTGTGTATCAGGGATCCTTAGGATAGGTGTCAATCCATATCTGCCAAGTGACCCTATGTAGGGGGAACAGTCCCTATTCTGCTCTGTGTCAGTGTGTATCAGGGTCTCTGAGGACAGGTGTCAATCCATATGTCAAGGTGTCAATCCATATGTCAAGGTGTCAATATGTCATATGTCAGGTGTCAATCCATATCCATTGTGATTTAGGAATGTTAGGTGATTTCTGCCCTTTATGGATTAAAACCAGACTCTGCATCAACTGTGTAATTTTCCATGGGAGTTTTGCCATGGATCCCCCTCCGGCATGCCACAGTCCAGGTGTTAGTCCCCTTGAAACAACTTTTCCATCACTTTTGTGGCCAGAAAGAGTCCCTGTGTGTTTTTAAATTTGCCTGCCCATGGAAGTCAATGGCGGTTCGCCCGGTTCGCCGGTTTGCGAACGTTTGCGGAAATTCGCGTCCACCGTTCGCGAACCGAAAATGTTGTGTTCGCGACATCACTACAAACAGATATCTTTGTATTTAATGACAAGCTCATAAACTGTTTCATTTCACCGAAAAGCCAAGAACTGTGATCCCGCGGACCAATAAACAGACGAGCACATTGTACATGTATTAGGAAATGAATGAGACATTTTCGTTGCAATTGGCACACCGCTGTGCGGGGGAATGGGGGCAGGCGGGGAGTGGTGGGGTAAATGAATCAGAGGAGGGACAATGGGGGTTAATTCTCCAGGCAGAATGTTTTGTAATACAAGGAGGCGGGGGGGGGGGGGAGGGATGTTCTCAGCAATTCCCAATTTATCTCCTCGCCTTCCTCGACATGCTTCTTACAGACCTGGCAGTTTCCTTGGTAACACAGGCGGGAGTAGGCTGGACTGGCAGGAGTTAAACTGTGCACGCTCATTGTGCAAGAGGCCGGTCAGGCTAAGGGGAGGGATGGAGACCCCCATCTGGCCCTCTGTACAACGTTCACCTTAAACATGTGCTCAGTATTACACATTGACAATACTAATAGGCTTCACATTGCATGCAGCAGTCACTGGCATTCCCAGCAATGCAGGGGTTAAAAATGAAACTTCCCCACTCTGTGCTAATTAGCTTATTGTGATTGCCTTCTAAGGGGAGAAAACAAACAGACAGAAGATTGATGCATTTATTGTTCAATATAACCATTGGAAATACCATTTATAGAGTTATTCAGAGTGAGAATTCAGAGTGAGTTTGAGGTTAGGAGTAGTCAGACAGAAAGCATCGCTGACTTTCACTAAATGTGGAATTCACTTAGAATTTTTACTTGGTAAATAACCTGGTCAGACTGATGCCATGGAAATGTGAATTTTAAATGTGGATACTGCCTACAGCAACGTAGCACTGGTAGATTGATAAGAGCAAAGCCGCATTGAACCATCACCCCTGAAACGAACATTCAGAATGCTGACAATTAAGGGGAAGGAAAGGCTTAGGGTAGATATTGGTGCAGGTTAGAGTTGGGGTAAGCTTATATTTTAATATAGGTTAGAGTAAGGCTTGATCTCCGTGTAGGTTAGAGTTAGGGTAAGGTTAGAGTTATGGTTAGGGATGTGCTTGATCCAAAAATTTGGTTCGGAAATTTGGGTAAGAAAAATAATTTGGCACTTCGTCAATTTGGAAAATCTGTAGGGCTCCCTAACCCTAACCCTAATCCTACCATAACCCTACCTTAACCCTAACCCTACCTTAACCCTACGCTAACCCTAACCCTGTCATCATTCACGTAATTTTCCCTCCCTCTCTTGTTTTGCCACTTTTCAGAAATCCGAAGCACTTCGGCACTTCCGATATTCGGCACTTCGGTCATTCAGTTACATAGTTACATAGCTGAAAAGAGACTTGCGTCCATCGAGTACAGCCTTCCTCACATATGTTTTTGCTGTTGATTCAAAAGAAAGCAAATTTTGCTTCCAATTTTGCAACAAACTAGGAAAAACATCCTTCTTGACCCCAAAATGGCAGTCAGATATCTCATTGGATCAAGCACCTATTACCCCACTAATTAGAAATTATATCCCTGTATGTTATGTTTTTGCAAGTATTGATCCAATTGCAGTTTAAACATCTGTAGTGACGGGGGGGCGGAGCCTGACAGCGAGACGGGCTAGACGCCATTCCTGGGAGCTCCTTCCCGGCGTCTAAAATCACACGAATATCGCCCATAAAAAGACCCCATCCAACCCTGACTGCAGCAGGTACGGGTCCGTGACATCCCGCGGCATCGACAGATGCCTTTCCAATACACCCCGAGGCAGACCAAGCCGAGACGAAAAACCGGGGCCTACCACGCGCCGACGCTCGCCGACCTCGAGGAACTCTTCGGCGGAACGGGCGCACACAAAGCAGGGGACATCCCCACTTACCCCCCTGCAACTGCTCACAGCCCCTTCCCAGCAATGGGGCGCCGCTCCCAGAGACCCCAATCCACCTCAGCAACGGATCAGCGTGATATCGGCACTCTCCTGCAGCGACAGGTACCATCCAAAATGGCGGCCGCCAGCGGCCCTGACACCCACACGTCCCCTGACTCACCAAACCAGACACACAACGCAATCCCAGCAACACAAGGGGATCCAAACTCCATGACTGGGGATATCCCTGGAGGCACAGCCCCTGCCACTAAGCAGGATCTTCACAACATGCAGAATACACTGCTGGAAATACAGAAGCTCCTAACTGCAGACATGGCCTCCATAAAATCTAATATGCAGCAGCTCAATGACAGGACAACACACACTGAAGGGGACATTGGGAAGCTTCACAATGAAGTAGCTGAACTGAAAACAGCAATGGTCTACTTAAAAACTACACAGCAGGCCATGTCACTTCAAATGACTGCACAAGAAGATAGGCACCGCCGCAACCACCTTAAAATCCGCGGGGTCCCCGCTGAGATCGACGCAGAGGAATTACCTCACTATATAAGACGGCTAATTGCCTCTCTATTACCACCAACGCTTGCCAAGAAATTCACTATAAATGGACTGTACCGACTGCCCACCATCACTAAAACGGCAGCCCCAATCACCGGTGACGTAATCCTCCGATGCTGTACACCACAAGAAAAGGGCCAGATTATGGCAGCAGCGAGGGGAAAAACCCCATTACCATTCGAAGAATCACACCTAACCTTTTACCAAGATCTCACTAAAACTACACTTCAATGGCGTAAATCACTGCAGCCCCTCACCAGCCGCCTGCGTTCAGCGGGGATAACGTACCGTTGGGGCACGCCAAGATCCCTACTAATCACACACAATGGGACGACCCACAAGCTCACAACTGAATCAGAAGCACCTGAAATACTCCACAAGCTGGGCCTTACAGAAGTGGCAACCACAACTCCTGCTCCCCGGGTCGAACACACCTGGGACCCCGAGTCAACAATCCCATTCGTACCGAGAGCCGCACCAACTACCTGACTGAACAAGAAGAGGGCGCAGCTACCTCACACTGAGGAACGAACTTTGACACATCACCAATGTTTTTGTTTTATACTATGCGCTATACTAACCCCTGTTCAGATCTCTCCCATCTCAATGGTTACCCTACTCTTACCCCTCATATACACCAAACGACCTACTACTACCCGTTCTACATACTAACAAACCCAGAGAGGGACAGTCCCAGACCCGTCTCGCACACACATATGAGATACACCCACAAGAGGTGTACAAACACCCCCCCCCCCCCCGTTGCCCCCTTGGTTAGGGGTATCTACCCATTAGGGTAACCGAAACAAACCTCAGATTAACACCACTCACACCTTGGTTACCCACACGCTTCCCTTATCAGCGCTCTCATGATCTAACGCACAACTACAACATAACCTACTGGTAACCTCATGTACGAATTTCAACCCACTCATGAATACCCAGTATACTAACACTTAGCCTCCACGAACCCTCTAAAACATAGTATACTTCCCTACCCGGACTAGAGGGAGGAAAACCTACACTAAGGAAACCATACATATCATCCCCTCCATCCCACCGGGAGCTAACACCTCACAAATAATAAAAAATGTGCGAAATGTTTATTATGATGCCTTGACTACTAACCAATATCTAACATTATTACCCTGCATTACGGATACAGTACCAGTCCTGGCTGTTGTGGCCGGACGTGTTTATGTTAAACTGAAAACGCACCAAAATAAAGAATTTATAAAAAAAAAAATAAACATCTGTAGTGACTCTGACAAAACCACCTCTTCAGGCAAAGAATTCCATATCCTTATTGCTCTTACTGTAAAAAAAAACTTTTCTTTGCCTTAGATGAAATCTCCTTTCTTCCAGCCTAAATGCGTGACCTCGTGTCCTATGTATAGCCCTGTTTATGAATAGATTTACAGATAATGGTTTGTACTGGCCCCGAATATATTTGTATAATGTTATCATATCTCCTCTGAGGTGCCGTTTTTCCAAACTAAAGAGATTTACATTTTTTAACCTTTCTTCATAACTAAAATGCTCCACTCCTTTTAGCAATTTTGGAGCTCATCTCTGGACTTTTTTTAGTGCCATGATATCCTTCTTTAGAACAGGTGCCTAAAATTGCACAGCATATTCAAGGTGTGGTCTTACCAGCGATTTATAAAGAGGCAAAATTATATTTTCATCCCGAGAATTTATGCCCCTATTTATACATGACAAAACCTTACTGGCCTTAGCAACTGCAGATTGACATTGCATATTGCTGCCTAATTTGTTGTCTATAACAATTCCCAAATTCTTCCCGTGTGTTGTTATCCCTAATTCACTACCATTTAGGATGTAAGTTGCTTGTGCATTCTTGACCCCGAAGTGCATAACTTTGCATTTCTCTACGTTAAATTTCATCTGCCATTTTAGTGCCCAGTCCCCCAATCTATCCAAATCCCTCTGCAGCAAAGCAATATCCTGCTCACATTTTATTACTTTACAAGGTTTTTTTGTCATCTGCAAACACTGAAACATGGCTTTCAGTGCCTATTTTAAAATCATTTATAAATATGTTAAATAGAAGCGGTCCCAAAACAGAACCCTGAGGGACACCACTTACCACATTTGTCCAGCTTGAAAATTTACCATTAATGACAACTCGTTGTACTCTACTCAACTCGTTGTTCTACTCAAGAACTGTCACGGTTCTCACCACGACATCCAGACTGCCAGACAAGGTCGCCCCAGAAGTGCCCGATTTGGGATTTGAACCTGGGTACTCTGCAGTGCTGGGGCTGCTGTTTTGCATCTGAGCCACCATACACCTCAGGAAATGCCCAGAAGTCTACTCTTGCCTTGTATCCAGCACTGGGGGCTGGACGTTATCTGAGACTGCTCCTGTCACTCATGGTTCACCTGTGGCTGATCACTGATTAGCCAGGTATAAGACACTGCCTCTCCCTGAGGGCAGTGTCAGTTCATTGACTCTGGTTCAAGTATTGCTGTTTCGTGTTCTCCTGTTGATCCTGACCATGGCTTGTTATTTTGTGTACCCTGACTTCTGGCATCCTCTGACCATGGCTCTCTACTGGTTTATCCTGATTTCTGGCACCCACTGATCTTTGGCTTACCAACGACGATTCTCCTGTTTATGTCCGTATCTGCACTGCGACTTGAAGCATCATCCTGCACAGCCCCCGTGCACCGACTCACAGGCCAGGTGAATTCTTACCTGACCACCTTGGCCTGTGATTACTTGCAAGGGTGATATATCTGCGCTACAGACTCCAACTCAGGTAAGCCCTGATAAGAACAAGAATAATCATCTAGAACAATTTCTTTTAGTTTGAAGACTAATCTATTGTGAGGAACCGTATCAAATGCCTTGGCAAAATCCAAGTAGATCACATCCACTGCAACACCCATATCTATACTTCTAGTTCTACTTCTACTTACGTCTTCGTAGAATGCAATTAGGTTAGTTTGACATGACCTATGTTTCATAAAACAATGCTGATTATTGCTAATAACAAAGTTGTCCCCAATGAATTCCTGAATATTATCCCTTAATAGCCCTTCAAATATTTTCCCAGTCTCAGAAGTTAAGCTCACAGGTCTATAATTTCCAGGCAAGGATTTTGAACCCTTTTTAACTATAGGAACAACATCTGCCTTCCTCCAATCCTCCAGACAATACCTGAAACAAAAGAATCTTGAAAAATTAAATACAGAGGTTCACTTATTTCCCCACTTAGCTCCTCAAGTACTCGTGGGTGAATACCGTCAGGCCCTGGAACTTTATTTACATAAATTTTCAGTTCGGCAATTCGGGACTTCGGCACTTCCGAAATTCGTCTATTCAGACATTCGGAAGCATCTGTATGTCCTAATTGCCCAAAATTCGTCCGAATTCACATTCGGACTGAAATGAATTGCACATGTCTAGTTACGGCAAGGTTAGATTTCGGTGTAGGTTAGCGTTACGGTAAGGTTAGATTTCGGTGTAGGTTAGCGATACAGTAATGTTAGATTTCGGTGTAGGTCAGAGTTAATGTAAGGTTATATTTCGGTGTAGGTTAGAGTTGAGGTAAGGTTAGATTTTGGTGTAGGATAAGGTTAGAGAAAGGTTAGATTTTGGTGAATGGTTAGATTTTGGTGTAGGTCAGAGTTGAGGTAAGGTTAGATTTTGGTGTAGGTCAGAGTTACGGTAAGGTTAGATTTTGCTGAAGGTTAAGGTAAGGTTAGATTTTGGTGTAAAATAGGGTAAGGTTAGACTTCATATAGGTTAAGGTTAGTGCAAGATTAGATTTCAGTATCTATATTTGCACTATATATGTATACCATAAGTGTAACAATGTATAATAACTGTACTGTATATATATCTATTATGTGTGTAACAATGTATCGATTACTGTACTATGTGTCTATTATATGTAAGGATGTGTCTATAACTATACTGTGTATCTCTATTATATGTGTAACAATCTATCTATAACTGTACTATATGTGTATATTATATGTGTAACAATGTATCTATAACTGTACTGTATGTGTCGAATATATATATATATATATGTAACAATGTTTCTAATTATGCTGTATATGTCTATTATATGTGTAACACTGTATCTATAACTGTACTGTATGTGTCTATTATATGTGTAACAATGTATCTATAAGTATACTGTATGTGTCCATTCTATGTGTAACAATGTATCTATAACTGCGCTGTATGTGTATTATATATGTAACAATGTGTCTATAACTGTACTTACAAGGAAAGGTTAAAGGATCTTAACATGTATAGCTTGGAGGAAAGACGAGACAGGGGGGGATATGATAGAAACATTTAAATACATAAAGGGAATCAACACAGTAAAGGAGGAGACTATATTTAAAAGAAGAAAAACTACCACAACAAGAGGACATAGTCTAAAATTAGAGGGACAAAGGTTTAAAAATAATATCAGGAAGTATTACTTTACTGAGAGGGTAGTGGATGCATGGAATAGCCTTCCAGCTGAAGTGGTAGAGGTTAACACAGTAAAGGAGTTTAAGCATGCGTGGGATAGGCATAAGGCTATCCTAACCATAAGGTAAGGCCTGGGACTAATGAAAGTATTTAGAAAATTGGGCCGAATGGTTCTTAGCTGCTGTCACATTCTATGTTTCTTTGTTTCTTTGTTCTATGTTTCTTTGTATGTATCTGGTATTATATATGTAACAATGTATCTATCAATGTATAATATACACCTCCTGTTACACACGTTATTGACCTTTCTGGGGGATTGTATTTGGTATTCTAGTTTCATTCAGTGTTTATACAGCAGGTGATACAGACTATCCATCGCCAGCATTGGATATTAGTGAGATATCTGTCTGCCTGACACACTCCATAGATTAGCCATAAGTACTTGGAGTGTGACAGATGCAGGGGATTTAGTCTGTAACACCCAGCGGGGAATCACAAGGATTTGTCTCTACTAAGATCTTACGATGGGGGACGTCAAACTTGACATGAACCCTAAATCCTAATATAAATCATGGTAATACAGGAAATGAAACCTCTGTCTGTCTCTCTGTCTGTCTGTACACATTGATGATTCTGTATCTGTGACCTGTTATTATGCAGAAGAGATTCTTTTAATGTTTCACACAGAAGACTAAATGATGGTCTCCATACAGGCCCTGCCAGGGTTAATTCTATGAATCGAAGCTTATTATAAATCCATGCTGCTCTTATAATCCCAGCTCCCCGGGATGGCTTGGGGCAGGTGGGGTACATGCAGTGAGAATGAATCACGTGTTGACCCTAAGTCTCGATCCTGGCCTGTTTGATGTCTGCCACAGGCTGCAGGGCTTGGAGGTAAATTCTTTCAAAGCACGGCCATGGGAAAGAATAACGGGGTGGAAGGTGCACCCCCACACTCTATAGGCATTCAAGCAGTTTCTATGTGGGTTGTGGCCTTGGGCCTTGGGGTGAGATGCCGTTTAGGACTCCTAGCGACATGCAGCAATGCTGAGAAATGCCAGGCAAAGACAACGGCAATAAATCTGCTGCAATCCAAGTCCCAGATGGGGGCTCTCACATCCCCTCAATCTGTGGCCGCTGGAAAGGCTATTGTAACCATTAAATGCACATGATAGCAACCATTGTCCTGACTGGCTTCTAGCAACCTTTACCATGGTCAGGATCATTCCGAGCTGCTGGAATGAGTTGAAGACAGAGTCCGGGGACCCAGGACCAGACCGGGAAAACACACAAAAGAAAAAGTGAACGGGGCAGGTTGAAGGAAGGGTCAGGCTGGTAATGAGAACGTGGATTCACACTCTGTCTTTAATCAGAGCTTGGAAAGTGGGCTTCGTTGAATGAATTACTAATCCCTGAAGTCCAATGGCCAACTGCAGATTTAGTAGCCCATTTCCTGAATCGAATTATTGTTGGCTAGAGATGTAATAGCCAGACTTGTGGCTCAATGTGAAAAGATCTCCAGTTCTCTAATTCTTCACATTATAAACTAAGTGTCTGTCCGCCTCACAGGGAATCACTGGATGCTGGTCATTTATAGTCACCATGTAAACAAGCAAAGTGTCAGGAATAATGAGCATTTTAAACTGGCTAAAAAAGAATACTCTAAGCACCATAACCACTGAAGACTGTTGTAGTGGTTATGGTACCAGGAGTGCCCTTAACCCCTTAAGGACCAAACTTCTGGAATAAAAGGGAATCATGACATGTCAGACATGTCATGTGTCCTTAAGGGGTTAAAGTAAGTAGATAAACTCTTTCAGGACGGTTTCACAACTTACCTGGGTCCTGCAGGGTGTCCACAGAGAGTGGGCGCATTGGCTGAGAGTGTCAGCGGATCACCCAGCATCACCCAGCGAAACCAGGGTAAGTTGTCATTTAATAAGAGCACACTGTCATGATGATTGGGGGTTGGGGGACTCTCACTAAATATTGGTTAATATAGATTCATCTCTCACTGCTTCTCCTCTGTTTCCTTCTCAGTTGATTTGTGAGATACACAGAATGTTTATACGGTTACTGTTAATATTTATACTATGTATATATTTCGCAGTTCCCTGATTGGCCCATTTTGCACCGGTTTTCTTTGTCTGATTTATTTCCTGAATCATTTCTTGTTACCAGAAATTCTCAGCAGCTATACGGCCATATGGTTGAAGCTTGGTCTTTTTAAAACATTTTTTTTCTTTGGGTGGAACTAATTTCTCGCCGGGTGTAATATAGGGCATTGGAGTCCCCTTCAGGCAATGCATGAGACCCAGGGTCGCCCAATGAAGGACTAATTACCCAACTCTGACATTTATACGCTAGGCAATGATCACAATATTTAACCCCAATGATGGAAAGGAAAACCGTTTGACCGCAAAACTATGTTTAGATTTATATTTACTATATTTATATTATATTTACTATATTTATATTATATTTACTATATTTATATTATATTTATATTATATTTTTATATTATATTTAATAAAACGATCATTTCACCAAGAAGGGAAAGGAAATGGATTCTGTGTTAAATGAAGTAAATGTAAAGAAATAAGAAAATCATTCCTACGTTCAGTCTATGACAGGATCCTTCAGCCATATACACACACCTTGGGTCAGTGTATGAATTAAACAGTTACTGGGTCTGACGGTGTATGAATGTGACAGTTATTGGGTCAGACGGTGTATGAATGTGACAGTTATTGGGTCAGACGGTGTATGAATGTGACAGTTATTGGGTCAGACGGTGTATGAATGTGACAGTTATTGGGTCAGACGGTGTATGAATGTGACAGTTATTGGGTCACAGTGTATGAATGTGACAGTTATTGGGTCTGACGGTGTATGAATGTGACAGTTATTGGGTCAGACGGTGTATGAATGTGACAGTTATTGGGTCAGACAGTGTATGAATGTGACAGTTATTGGGTCAGACAGTGTATGAATGTGACAGTTATTGGGTCTGACGGTGTATGAATGTGACAGTTATTGGGTCAGACGGTGTATGAATGTGACAGTTATTGGGTCAGACGGTGTATGAATGTGACAGTTATTGGGTCAGACAGTGTATGAATGTGACAGTTATTGGGTCTGACGGTGTATGAATGTGACAGTTATTGGGTCAGACGGTGTATGAATGTGACAGTTATTGGGTCAGACGGTGTATGAATGTGACAGTTATTGGGTCTGACGGTGTATGAATGTGACAGTTATTGGGTCAGACAGTGTATGAATGTGACAGTTATTGGGTCAGACGGTGTATGAATGTGACAGTTATTGGGTCAGACGGTGTATGAATGTGACAGTTATTGGGTCAGACAGTGTATGAATGTGACAGTTATTGGGTCAGACGGTGTATGAATGTGACAGTTATTGGGTCAGACAGTGTATGAATGTGACAGTTATTGGGTCAGACGGTATATGAATGTGACAGTTATTGGGTCAGACAGTGTATGAATGTGACAGTTATTGGGTCTGACGGTGTATGAATGTGACAGTTATTGGGTCAGACGGTGTATGAATGTGACAGTTATTGGGTCAGACAGTGTATGAATGTGACAGTTATTGGGTCAGACGGTATATGAATGTGACAGTTATTGGGTCAGACAGTGTATGAATGTGACAGTTATTGGGTCAGACGGTGTATGAATGTGACAGTTATTGGGTCAGACGGTGTATGAATGTGACAGTTATTGGGTCTGACGGTGTATGAATGTGACAGTTATTGGGTCAGACGGTGTATGAATTAAACAGTTATTGGGTCAGTGTATGAATTAAACAGTTACTGGGTCTGACGGTGTATGAATGTGACAGTTATTGGGTCTGACGGTGTATGAATGTGACAGTTATTGGGTCAGACGGTGTATGAATTAAACAGTTATTGGGTCAGTGTATGAATTAAACAGTTACTGGGTCTGACGGTGTATGAATGTGACAGTTATTGGGTCAGACGGTGTATGAATGTGACAGTTATTGGGTCTGACGGTGTATGAATGTGACAGTTATTGGGTCAGACGGTGTATGAATTAAACAGTTATTGGGTCAGTGTATGAATTAAACAGTTACTGGGTCTGACGGTGTATGAATGTGACAGTTATTGGGTCAGACGGTGTATGAATGTGACAGTTATTGGGTCAGACGGTGTATGAATGTGACAGTTATTGGGTCAGACGGTGTATGAATGTGACAGTTATTGGGTCAGACGGTGTATGAATGTGACAGTTATTGGGTCAGACGGTGTATGAATGTGACAGTTATTGGGTCAGACGGTGTATGAATGTGACAGTTATTGGGTCAGACAGTGTATGAATGTGACAGTTATTGGGTCAGACAGTGTATGAATGTGACAGTTATTGGGTCAGACGGTGTATGAATGTGACAGTTATTGGGTCAGACAGTGTATGAATGTGACAGTTATTGGGTCAGACGGTATATGAATGTGACAGTTATTGGGTCAGACGGTGTATGAATTAAACAGTTATTGGGTCAGTGTATGAATTAAACAGTTACTGGGTCTGACGGTGTATGAATGTGACAGTTATTGGGTCTGACGGTGTATGAATGTGACAGTTATTGGGTCAGACGGTGTATGAATTAAACAGTTATTGGGTCAGTGTATGAATTAAACAGTTACTGGGTCTGACGGTGTATGAATGTGACAGTTATTGGGTCAGACGGTGTATGAATGTGACAGTTATTGGGTCTGACGGTGTATGAATGTGACAGTTATTGGGTCAGACGGTGTATGAATTAAACAGTTATTGGGTCAGTGTATGAATTAAACAGTTACTGGGTCTGACGGTGTATGAATGTGACAGTTATTGGGTCAGACAGTGTATGAATGTGACAGTTATTGGGTCTGACGGTGTATGAATGTGACAGTTATTGGGTCAGACAGTGTATGAATATGACAGTTATTGGGTCTGACGGTGTATGAATGTGACCGTTATTGGGTCAGACAGTGTATGAATGTGACAGTTATTGGGTCAGACAGTGTATGAATGTGACAGTTATTGGGTCAGACAGTGTATGAATGTGACAGTTATTGGGTCAGACAGTGTATGAATGTGACAGTTATTGGGTCAGACAGTGTATGAATGTGACAGTTATTGGGTCAGACAGTGTATGAATGTGACAGTTATTGGGTCAGACAGTGTATGAATGTGACAGTTATTGGGTCAGACGGTGTATGAATGTGACAGTTATTGGGTCAGACAGTGTATGAATGTGACAGTTATTGGGTCAGACAGTGTATGAATGTGACAGTTATTGGGTCAGACAGTGATTGAATGTGACCGTTATTGGGTCAGACAGTGTTTGAATGTGACAGTTATTGGGTCAGACGGTGTATGAATGTGACAGTTATTGGGTCAGACAGTGTATGAATGTGACAGTTATTGGGTCAGACGGTGTATGAATGTGACCGTTATTGTTAAGGTGACAGTTGTCCTTTAAACTTTCTAAGTCGTTTACGATTCTTACAATGACAGATAATCACTGGCAGCAGGGATATCACTATTTAACCTGATATTTCTTTCCCAAAGGAATACTAATCGAGGATATAGTGAAGTCATGTCTACTACCTTTACAATGGAGAAGAGAGGGGATGATTAGTTGCATATTGTGGCTTTTGTATGAGGCCAGTTAGGGCTTTAGTTTGTCTTTACGACATTTCACACACTATAGGGGTGGAATGATTTGTGACATGATTCTTAGATTTTTGTGTCACGCCAATTCTGAGCTCTTCCTCGTTTAGCGCCAAGGAACATGTCCGGAGCTATGCAGGGTATTCGGAAACTCATGCCAAGTCATAGAGACATTTCATTTACAGCTCAGGGACAGACTCTGGTAAAAGATACGTCATTACTTAACTGTAACAAGGGAGACTCTGGTGCCCCCTCCAGCATTGCTTACCGTGAACGTACCACATAAATGAAGGAGTCTAGCTATCATAAGAGTTCTGATTCTGGAGCTTAGTATTAAATTAAAGCACTTATTATAAATGGTCACTTCACTACTATAGTACATGCAGCACATTCACAATTCGATCACAGAATGAATCTTATTCTAAAAGTCTTATTCTTACCTCTGGGAAGTCATCATTCAGACCAGAGACTGAGGCCTCCATCATCTGTAAGTACATCCACAGGGAGTGGACCTGTTCCTGAACCTCTGTCCTCCACAACCTCCATAATTCTCTGTTATACTGCCTAAAAAAACAGCAAGTGGGCAAGTAAGAAACTACAAGTGTGACACCCTAACTTCTTTTTTCTAAAATCTTCTTTCTTCAGCCCCCAAAAAGGCCAAATAAAAAGCCAATGAAAAAAAAAAAAAATTAACCCTTCTTCACCCTTCGAGGGCACGCCTTGTACTGAGCTCCGCAGGGCGGGTCAAGGCTTATAAAGCCTTGCCACGCCCTGCAATGAGGCTTAGAACACTCTGATTGGTTGGTTTAAGCCAATCAGAGTTTTATGAGTCAAATTACACAGCGTGGGAAAATTCCACAGAACTTTCCCACGCTGTGTAAAATGACACAGAGCACTCTGATTGGGTGGATTTCAAGCATATGCGATGTTTTGTCCGCCCCCTTGAAATCCACCCAATCAGAGTGCTCTGTGTCATTTTACACAGCGTGGGAAAGTTCTGTGGAATTTTCCCACGCTGTGTAATTTGACTCATAAAACTCTGATTTTTATTTTTTATTTTTTTTTAACAGTGAGCAGCCACAGGCTGCTCACTGTTTAATAGACATGTCCCTACTCGCTGTAACGGATCCACTGGCACCCCGACTGGGTACCTCCGTTAATGGATGCTCCTAGTGCTTCCTGAGGACTCCAAGCACTCTGGCAGACACCATAATCACCGAATCCGAGAAAACCTTTAAATTCTCCCAAGCGTATGAATGCTGTAGACCATTGAATAGGAACCATACGAATAGGCTTGTACCCCATGCAGTCAACTGGAACAGCATGCAATAAATCCTTCCCCCAATAATGAGACGACACATCACTTTGAGGGTAAAACAGGAACTCTGGACTGGCTCATCCAGCCTGGCTTTTATTTCCAACTCACACATACAGGCCACACCCAGGGGGAGGCATAAAAGAACCAATGACATAGATGTTACCTCCCACACATCCCCTCCCCTTAGTGTGACACATAATCCCATTATGCATACAGAGTAAAATATACTTTTACACAACTTTCATAACTTTAAAACCATACATCACATTCACATAAAAATACATATCCACAATCAATCCATTCAGGGGAACAACATATTAAAAAATGGCATGAATCCGACCAGGGGTTTAAAAGTTACTAAAAGTATCTTTTGTTCCTTTCTGGCTGGCAGAAAAACATCCCCACAATGCACCCTGGTTTCCTCCCTTCTGCCCTGGAGTTAATTGGAGAAGTAATCCAATTACCCAGGACTAAAGGCAGACTCCATTAACCACATGGTTGCAAAACAACATAAAACACTTTAAAATACATAAAGTCACATTTACACATAACACACAGACATTTCACCTATCCCCAGATAGCTGGGATCTGCACGCACAAAACTACCGAATAGCGCGCAGATCCTACTCACACAGCACAATTGCCATGGAGCTAAAGTCTTTCCCATAGTCTTTCATTATATGAATAGGCTCCATGGTATGGCTATCTGGGGTATCACATTCCCATAAAGTCTGGTCCATAGTCCAAAGGCAAGAGGCGGGCAATCAGCCCCCTCCAAGGACACGTGGCGAGGTCGGTTTCGCCACACTTCTCCCCTTTACCCCCCAGACTAACAGGGTACTTGACCTCCTGCCGGTCAGTGCCCTTGTTAGTCCAGCAGCCCACCCACAAGACAGAAACAGCAGAGCAGCCCACCCACAATAAACAGTTACTACACCTGGGTGAGGGAGAATCTTGTCCAGGTTCAGGTGCCTCACCACGGCTGTGTGGGGGACTGGTAGGCTGCCTTGGTAGGTTGCTGAGGGGGCAGAGACCAGCGGTACTCTGTCCTGTTGCCAGCACTACCACGGGAGTAGTCTGGTTGGAGCCTGGTTGCTGGAGACCGACTGTCTCCCCTTTAAATACACCGCTCTGCTGCTGGAGACCGACTGTCTCCCCTTGAGTTACACAGCTCTGCTGCTGGAGACCGACTGTCTCCCCTTTAGTTACACAGCTCTGCTGCTGGAGACAGACTGTCTCCCCTTTGGCTAAACAGCCCTGTTGTGGGGGGGCAGGACCGACCGTCCCTACCCCCTGTACTGGAAGTGCAGAGACCACGGTCCCATCTGCACAGGTGTGGGGCTTACAGTCTCCCCCTGGTACATTAAGCTGCCGCTGGGGAGAGGTGGTAACCAGCTCCTCTCCCATTAGAACACTCTGCCGCTGGGGAATGGAGACTGGGCTCTCTATTCCCTGTACATTAATGATCCGCCGCTGGGGAGAGGTGGTAATAATCTCCTCTCCCATGCATACTTCCCGTCTCTGCGGAGGGAGACCGACTGTCTCTCCTCCCAGCACAGAGTCCTGCTGTGGGGGAAAGGGGGCTGGGCTCTCCATTCCCTGCTGGATACTCTGCCGCTGGGGAATGGAGACTGGGCTCCCAATCCCCAACAAATCACACTGCCGCTGGGGAGGGATGACGGCCCCTTCAGCTCCCTGTAACTTGGGCGCAGAGACCACGGTCCCATCTGCGCTGGTGTGGGGCTTACTGTCAACCCTTGGTGTGCTAAGCTGCCGCTGGGGAGAGGGGGTAACAAACTCCTCTCCCTTACACACTTTCAGCCGCTGGGGAGCAGGGCTGACCCTCTGTACTCCCTGTAGGCAGGGCGCAGAGATCACGGTCCCATCTGCGCTGGTGAGGGGCTTACTGTCTCCCCTTGGTGAGCTGCGCTGCCGCTGGGGAGAGGGAATAACAAACTCCTCTCCCTTACACACCTTCAGCCGCTGGGGAGAGGGGATAACAGGCTCCTCTCCCTGCACCGTAGACTGCCGCTGGGGAGCAAGAACGGCACCTTCAGCTCCCTTAAACGCACACTGCCGCTGGGGATCTGGGCCGACTGCCCAGCATCCCTGTAGGGCCGGTAGAGAGACCGCAGTCCCATCTCCACCTGCCATCTGTGGGTCTTCCCAGGACCAATCCGTGAGGCCCCACAACATTTGTGAGTAAGGGCCCGGTGGAGAGACCTTGGTCCCATCTCTACCTGCCTGTTGTGGTTCCTCACAGGACCAGTCTATGAGGACCCCCACTTCGGGTTCCTCCCGCCGCCTCAGGGAAAGACGGCTAACCTCCTCGGATGCAGCCTCTACTCGGCTGCTGTACCGCTCCTGCTGCTGAGCATACTTCCTCTCTTTTGCCAACCGGAATTCTCGGTCCAGCCTTGTGTTTCGCTCAGCCATGACCTGGTTCCAGATCACCCGGCGTGTCTCCATGGGTATATCATCCCCATACTCGGCCACTCGCTGCCTCACCTCGGCCAGCCAATCATCTCCAGAGCCAGAACCTTCCATACTTGTCTGCTCCCAGGGGCGCTGCACGAGTGCTAGCGTTGCCCTCAATTTGTAAATCCAAACAGTGTCTCTGAGCTGCTTTACCTCGCACTAGGACGCCATCCCACCGCTTGCCACCAATGTAACGGATCCACTGGCACCCCGACTGGGTACCTCCGTTAATGGATGCTCCTAGTGCTTCCTGAGGACTCCAAGCACTCTGGCAGACACCACAATCACCGAATCCGAGAAAACCTTTAAATTCTCCCAAGCGTATGAATGCTGTAGACCATTGAATAGGAACCATACGAATAGGCTTGTACCCCTAGCAGTCAACTGGAACAGCATACAATAAATCCTTCCCCCAATAATGAGACGACACATCACTTTGAGGTTAAAACAGGAACTCTAGACTGGGACACCCAGTCTGGCTTTTATTTCCAACTCACACATACAGGCCACACCCAGGGGGAGGCATAAAAGAACCAATGACATAGATGTTACCTCCCACACATCCCCTCCCCTTAGTGTGACACATAATCCCATTATGCATACAGAGTAAAATATACTTTTACACAACTTTCATAACTTTAAAACCATACATCACATTCACATAAAAATACATATCCACAATCAATCCATTCAGGGGAACAACATATTAAAAAATGGCATGAATCCGACCAGGGGTTTAAAAGTTACTAAAAGTATCTTTTGTTCCTTTCTGGCTGGCAGAAAAACATCCCCACAATGCACCCTGGTTTCCTCCCTTCTGCCCTGGAGTTAATTGGAGAAGTAATCCAATTACCCAGGACTAAAGGCAGACTCCATTAACCACATGGTTGCAAAACAACATAAAACACTTTAAAATACATAAAGTCACATTTACACATAACACACAGACATTTCACCTATCCCCAGATAGCTGGGATCTGCACGCACAAAACTACCGAATAGCGCGCAGATCCTACTCACACAGCACAATTGCCATGGAGCTAAAGTCTTTCCCATAGTCTTTCATTATATGAATAGGCTCCATGGTATGGCTATCTGGGGTATCACATTCCCATAAAGTCTGGTCCATAGTCCAAAGGCAAGAGGCGGGCAATCAGCCCCCTCCAAGGACACGTGGCGAGGTCGGTTTCGCCACACTCGCGGTATTGCGAGTAGGGGCACAATTTACTAATACTAAGTAATTTTTACTTAGTATTAGTAAATTTGGCTGAAAGACCACAAAAAAAAGAGAGAAAAAAAAAATAGGGGGCAGACCGAACATCGCATATGTTCGCCGTCCGCAGCGAACACAAACACGCTATGTTCACCAGGAACTATTCGCCAGCGAACCGTTCGGGACATCACTAGTGGCAATAACCCAAAGTGTCCTTCATTCAGCCACACCAGACACTTCTATGAGGTTAGGGCTTGTTTATTAGTAAAAAAGAGACATGTCTGTCACCTGGAGGAACCTCTCTATCATACACAAGGAAAATTATTACAAGACACGATAAGGCAGGCACGATACCCTGCTATGTGTGATTCTGCCTTCCATTGAATCACTATGAAGGAAAACTTGTAGTACCCAAATTAACTTATTTAATCATCTTGTATCTTATGCATTGGGATCAACATCCTAATCTTCTCTCCTAATCCTTTCTTAACCAATTAACAAAATGTAGTTAAAGTGTCATGCTGTCTTGGCAAACATCTCATTAACATGCTGAGTGTGTCTGTGGGATAATAATAGGACCAACTATCGAAACAAAGAGAAAGGATGGAATAGTAAGTGTTACAGTATAGTCAGTGTTACATAGTTACATAGTTACATAGTTAGATAGCTGAAAAGAGACCTGCGTCCATCAAGTTCAGCCTTCCTCACATTTTGTTTTTGCTGTTGATCCAAAAGATGGCAACCCAGTTTGAAGCACAATTTTGCAACAAACTAGGAAAAAAATTCCTTCTTGACCCCAGAATGGCAGTCAGATTTATCCTTGGATCAAGCAGTTATTACCCTACATTGAAAGATTATATCCTTGAATATTCTGTTTTTGCAAGTATGCATCTAGTAGCTGTTTGAACATCTGTATGGACTCTGATAAAACCACTTCTTCAGGCAGAGAATTCCACATCCTGATTGTTCTTACAGTAAAAAAACCTTTCCTTTGCCTTAGATGAAATCTTCTTTCTTCCAGTCTAACACATTGTTGGATGTATAATAAGTGTTACAGTATAGTAAGTGTTATACGTTCTAGGAGGGAATAGTAAGTGTTACAGTATAGTAAGTGTTATATGTTGTAGGATGGAATAGTAAGTGTTTTTTTTTGTGTTGTATGACTGGCAAATAAATAAAGATATCTAGACATTTTGCAGTATCTATCTAGAATAAATAGAGAACAGCCTATAATTTACATGGTGTTGGGTTATATGTATATTCTGCTAATGAAGAGAGACCTTGTTACTCTTATAAAATACGTTTTGGGAATTTCCCTTTTATTCTTGTGCATAATTGGCTTCTTATTTCGTTATTTTTAAATCTTAATTTATATATGTATTTTGATAATATTGTGTCCCCCTAGTAACCAGTCAAGGGTATTACGGTACATCAAAAGTGAATTAGCTCAGCCACTCTCCAGACTATTATTGTCCTCTCTAGACACCAATCGGTGTTCCGCATTGTTCCCAATTACATCTAACTGACATTGAAAAATAAATAAAAGTGTATTGAGACATCTTCTCACACTGCATAAGAGGGTGATTCATTTAGGAATATGTTTTAATAAGAAGAGAGATAAGAGCTCTCGCATCGATTACTGTAATTCTCTCCTAATTGGTCTCCCCACAAGCCGTACTGCCCCCCTACAATCTGTGATGAGCTGCCAGGCTGATTTTTCTCTCCTCTCACACCTCACCCCTCTGTCAATCCTTACACTGGCTTCCTGTACCCTACAGGTGTCAATTTAAAATATTAACCCTAACCAACTCTAGCCCCTCTTACATTTTGTCACTGATTCATAGGTATGTCCCCTCTCTGTCTCTCTCTACTGGTGACCTTCACCTGTCTGCTGTTCGCACCCTTACTGCCAATTCTGTAAGACTTCTCACGGGCGGCTCCTTTCCTTTGGAACAGCCTGCCTAGCCCTGTCAGACTCTCCCTTAGTCTTCAATCCTTTAAGAAGTCCCTCAAAATCTATCTTTTCAGGATTGCTTATGGCCTCCAAGAGTAACTTCTATCTCTCAATAGGGCCACACTCCACACTCCACACTATAGGGCCACACTCCACTCTCACCTCCAGCTTGGCTACTTTCCCACCATGTCTATTTGCTGTCTCTCTCAATACCCTTCATGTTGTGTTTTTATACCCCACCTCCTCTAGACTGTAAACTCATCTGAGCAGGGTCCTCAACTACCTATTGTTCCAGTTACATTTTGTTATTGTCTCAATTGGTCAATTCCCCTTTTATTGTAAAGCGCTGCGGAATAAGCTGGCGCTGTATAAATACCCATAATAATACTAATAATAATAATAAGTCATTTTTCTAACAAACATTTATTGATGAAATAAAAAATACTGTTTAGTATCTTGGTTCTTTTTCTCTTTTTTTGTTCAGTGATATTTAAGAGTGTAAACCCCTGCGATGCTTAAACAATCCATCTGAACTTAAGGATTCCTTTTGTGTTTTCCAAACTAGGTAACAGTATCCAATGCCGGTCTTCCATTGACAAAGCTAGTAAGGTGCAGGGCCGTCTATAATAGGAATAGGACCCTGGGCAAAGCATTTTCTTGGGCCCCCTAGGCCCTGCCCCTTCCGCCCGCCCCAATTACGCCCAACCCCCAATCACACTGACAGACCTTCTGACACATACACACACAGAAAGATATATTAAAACATTCGCAGATACATACTGACTCACATACACTGACACACAAATATATACTTATATACATTCAGACATACTGACACACACACATACATACAAACACACACAGACACATACACTGACAGATATACTGAAACACACACAGACACATACACTGACAGATGTATTGACACACACAGACATTCTGACACACACACAGGGATACTGACACACACAGGCATAACAACATACACACCGACAAGCATGCTGACACACACGCACACTGACATACACACACACACACACACAAATATACTGACACACACACACAGACATACTGACATACACACACAGACACTGACATACACAGACATAATGACACACGCACACACAGACATACTGACATACACACACAGACACTGACATACACAGACATACTGACACACACACACACAGACATACTGACATACACACACAGACACTGACATACACAGACATACTGACATACTGACATACACACACAGACACTGACATACACAGACATACTGACACACACACACACAGACATACTGACACACACAGACATACTGACACACACACAAACATACTAACATACACACACACACATAGACACTGACATACACACACACACAGACATACACACACACACACAGACATACTGACATACACACACAGACATACACACACACAGACATACTGACATACAAACATACTGACACACACACACATTTAGCCACCCTCCAGGTTCTTACCTTTTCCTGGAGGGTGGTTTCCCTGGGGTCCAGTGGCAGGCTGAGGCAGATGGGAGTTCTCCTCTGGCCATTCTCCTCCCGCGCGGCTGTGCTCTCCGGTGGGAGGAAGTGACGCGCGGCACTCACTTCCTCCCAGCCGGTACAGGAAGGGGCCCGGTCGCGCTGTTTAAGCGTCACAGCGCCCGACCGGGCCCCTGCTCAAACATGCTTACCTGGTGGCCCTTAGTGCATGGGCCACCCGGAGGGCCTCCTTAGTTGGCGGGCCGGTGCGGCTCTGTGCAGCCGCACCGCTGGGTACATGGGGGCTGCTCAAATCGCGGGGCCCACGGGGCAGCTGCTCTGGGGCCCCCCAGGAGCAACTGGGCCCGGGGCAGCTGCCCCGTTTGCCCCGCGCTAAAGACGGCCCTGGTAAGGTGCTTGATGTGCGCATCAGAATTGGACGGTGGAGCAATGGAAGAAGGTTGCCTGTTCTGGTGAATCATGTTTTCTTTTAGATCATGTGGATAGGACGGGTGATTGTGCGCCATTTATCTGGGTAAGAGATGGCAGCAAGATGCACTATGGGAAGAAGGCAGGCCGGCGGAGGCAATTGTAGCGGAGCTGCAATATTAAAATCGATATCTCCGCTGGTACACTGTAGAACATCAAAGAGAAGCACAGTGCAGCAATATAATCCCAATTCCCCAGTAACCGGACGATACACAGTTCTGGGAGTCAACTGATTTTTATTGCGCCACAGCTGGCTTTTATGCAACTCCTCATGCAAGGGATTTCTTAATTTACATTCCAGGGGTTTCCCACTGGTGGACCTGGTTGGAGACAGGGGACAAAGTAACATTTCCCAGACTCCTCCTCCGTACCTGGGAGATAATTGAGTAAGAACAACTCTTCAATTCCATTATCTCCCAGGTACAGAAATTATGCAATATTTCAAACCCTCATAACATACATCGATATTAGTCAGAACTTCACGAAAGATAGCAGGGATCTGAGTGCACACTCTGTTGAAATATCACTCAGATCTGTTTGGTAGATTAGGAACGCCATTCAAGTAAAGTTTAGGCCGGTCAACCACGAGGTTAAACCCCAAAAGAGTTCCAGATGGTTTTAGACTTTGACCGGTCTTCTTTCGGGAGTATTCACGATTAAAATAACGAAGGGAACGTGTATAGGGGGTCGTGTGCCCTTTGTTCGGTAGTAGATTTCATACAAATGCTGCTCTTTATCGGTGAAGGGAAATGAACACAGAAAGGGATGGTAGTTCAGCGATGTTCGCGCTGTTGAGTGTCCAATTATAGTTCTATGCACTTGACGACCAAACACCGCTGTCTGTTCATGAACAAAGATGGCAGCCGCCACAAGTTCTGTCATACGAACGACGGCCACCTATCCGACCACTTAGAACCTTACGGTTTCTAAGTGTAAATACCATCAATTGGAGGCACACGACACTCCTGGGTGGTCTCACTATTCGATAGTTGGTTCGACTGATGAACAATATATCTTTAGTCTGTTCGGGCACCCCAAATTGTCGAACCAACTCAGTCTTTAATACGAATAGGTGGCTGGTTCTGCCACAGCAATGTTATGCTCTTGGCAATGTTCTGCTGATAAACCTTGGGTCCTGACATTCATGTGGATGTTACTTTGACACGTGCCACCTATCTAGAGATTGTTGCAGACCACGTACACCTCTTCATGGCAGTGGTGTCTTCTAATGACAGGGGCTTCTTTTAGCAGGTTAATGAACCCTGTCACACTGCAGAAATTGTTCAGAAGTGAGGAGAATGACAAAGAGCTAAACATGTTGCCTTGTCCTCCAAATTCCCCAGATCGCAATCTGATTGCGATTCTGTGGGATGTGCTGGAACAACAAATCTAATACATGGAGGCCAATTTGCAGGATTTAAAGGATCTGCTGCTAATGTCTTGATACCAGATACCACAGGATATGGTCAGATATTTTGTGGACTTCATGCCTCAACACATCAGAACTGTTTTGACAGCACGAAGGGGCCCTACACAATATTAGGCATGTGGTTTTAATGTTGTGGCTGTGTACAACAGACAAGAGGTCACCCATTGAGACTGGAAGAAAGGCGTTTTCACTTACAGCCGTGGAACAATAAAGATGTAGAATTCTGTACCTAGCGGCTGTCTTATCATATTCTGTAAATAGTTTTTTTTCGGAAAAAACAAATCATTCAAGTATATAATTAATATTTATGTGAACAGGTTGTTGAGTTAAGAAGAAATCTGATTGCCATTACGAAGTCTAGAAGGATATTTTCCCCTTTTTGTCACATAATTGTCAATTGCTACAAACTAGGTTTTTTTTGTTTGTTTTTTTTTACTTCATTTTGCTTGACAACATAAAAAGATGAGTTTAAGGTTGAACTTGATGGGAGTCAACTGATTTGTATTGCGCCACAGCTGGCTTTTATGCAACTCCTCATGCAAGGGGTTTCTTAATTTACATTCCAGGGTTTTCAACTTAGATTTTTTCAACCTAGATTATTATGTAAATATAGTAATCTAGGCTCACTACTCCCTTCCCAGTGGATCCATCGTTTACCTTTGCTGCTCGGCTGGTGATATCCCGACACTGAACCCTGAGGAAGGCAGATCGAGAGAAAGACCCTGAGGAAGAAAGATAATGACAAATATTACTAATTCTCTCCTGCCATCTGGTGGAAGATGAATGGTATATCTGAAATCTTCTGAATACACAGACACAAATAAAACTGTTTTTAAAGAAGAGAAAGCCAGGTTTACATTTCAATTTCCACCAATAGGACAACCCAACAATGTGTGCAAATCTGCTTCAACTTATACATTTCATTCCCGGGGCTACTAAAGGCAGACGTACAGTGTATGTAAACATGACGTTTCTTTACTGGGTATGAAAGTGCATATCTACAGCTGTGGTAGGTCTAAACTAATGTACCGCCCCAGCAAGAAGGAAATAACTGTATCCTCTCCTCCTTAAATGAAGAAGGATGAAGGAAGAGCAGATGGAGAATGAGTTAGATTTAGGAGACGAGGGAGATAGATGTAGTGGAGATAGATATAAGAGACAATGTAGATAGATGTAGAAAGACATGCTGGAGATAGCTGTAGGAAGACATAGTGGAGGTAGATGTAGGAAGACGTAGTGGAGATAGATGTAGGAAGACGTAGTGGAGGTAGATGTAGGAAGACATAGTGGAGATAGATGTAGGTAGACGTAGTGGAGGTAGATGTAGGAAGACGTAGTGGAGATAGATGTAGGAAGACATAGTGTAGATAGATGTAGGAAGACGTAGTGGAGGTAGATGTAGGAAGACGTAGTGGAGGTAGATGTAGGTAGACGTAGTGGAGGTAGATGTAGGAAGACGTAGTGGAGATAGATGTAGGAAGACGTAGATGTAGGAAGACGTAGTGGAGGTAGATGTAGGAAGACGTAGTGGAGATAGATGTTGGAAGACGTATGGAGATAGAAATAGGAGACAATGTAGATGTAGGAAGAGGGAAGTGAAACTGCAGATATTGATGGCGGCTTCTCCAGAATTTTGTGCCACACGGATTTTACTCTCACTTATAGATTTTTCGGTAGTTTATTAAAATTTATTGGTTATATTATCTCTCACTGATCATGTTATATTTTGGTTATATTTGCCTCCCACTGGTCATGTTATATTTTGGTTATATTACCTCTGATTGGTCATGTTATATATTGGTTATATTGTCTCCCATTGGTCATGTTATATATTTTTTATATTGCCTCCCATTGGTCATGTTATATATTGGTTAAACTTCCTCCCATTTGTCATGTAATATTTCGGTTATATTGCCTCCCACAAGTCATGTTATATATTGACCTCCAACTAGTCATGTTATATATTGGTTATATTACCTCCCATTGGTCATGTTATATATTGGTTATATTACCTCCCACTAGTCATGTTATATATTGGTTATATAACCCCCAACTAGTCATGTTATATTACCTCCCACTAGTCATGTTATATATTGGTTATATTACCTCCCACTGGTCATGTTATATATTGGTTATATTACCTCCCACTAGTCATGTTGTATATTGGTTATATTACCTCCCACTAGTCATGTTATATATTGGTTATATTACCTCCCACTGGACATGTGATATATTGGTTATATTACCTCCCACTGGTTATGCTATATATTGGTTATATTACCTCCCACTGGTTATGTTATATATTGGTTATATGACCTCCCACTAGTCATGTTATATATTGGTTATATTACCTCCCATTGGTCATGTTATATATTGGTTATATTACCTCCCACTGGTCATGTTATATATTGGTTATATTACCTCCCACTAGTCATGTTATATATTGGTTATATTGCCTCCCACTAGTCATGTTATATATTGGTTATATTGCCTCCCACTGGTCATGTTATATATTGGTTATATTGCCTCCCACTTGTCATGTTATATATTGGTTATATTACCTCCCATTGAACATGAGATATATTGGTTATATTACCTCCCACTGGTTATGCTATATATTGGTTATATTGCCTCCCACTGGTCATGTTATATATGGTTATATTACCTCCCATTGAACATGAGATATATTGGTTATATTACCTCCCACTAGTCATGTTATATATTGGTTATATTACCTCCCACTGGTTATGCTATATATTGATTATATTGCCTCCCATTGGTCATGTTATATATTGGTTATATTGCCTCCCATTGGTCATGTTATATATTGGTTATATTACCTCCCACTAGTCATGTGATATATTGGTTATATTACCTCCCATTGAACATGTGATATATTGGTTATATTACCTCCCACTAGTCATGTTATATATTGATTATATTACCTCCCACTGGTTATGTTATATATTGGTTATATGACCTCCCACTAGTCATGTTGTTATATATTGGTTATATTACCTCCCATTGGTCATGTTATATATTGGTTATATTACCTCCCACTAGTCATGTTATATATTGGTTATATTACCTCCCACTAGTCATGTTATATATTGGTTATATTGCCTCCCACTGGTCATGTTATATATTGGTTATATTACCTCCCACCGGTAATGTTATATATTGGTTATATTACCTCCCATTGAACATGTGATATATTGGTTATATTACCTCCCACAAGTCACGTTATATATTGGTTATATTGTCTCCCGTTTGCCATGTTATATATTGGTTATATTGCCTCCCACTGGTCATGTTATATATTGGTTATATTGCCTCCCACTGGTCATGTTATATATTGGTTATATTACCTCCCATTGAACATGTGATATATTGGTTATATTGCCTCCCACTGGTCATGTTATATATTGGTTATATTGCCTCCCACTGGTCATGTTATATATTGGTTATAATACCTCCCATTGGACATGTGATATATTGATTATATTACCTCCCACTAGTCATGTTATATATTGGTTATATTACCTCCCACTAGTCATGTTATATATTGGTTATATTACCTCCCACTAGTCATGTGATATATTGGATATATTGCCACCCACTAGTCATGTTATTTATTGGTTATATTACCTCCTACTAGTCATGTTTTATATTGGTTATATTGCCTCACACTAGTCATGTGATATATTGGTTATATTACCTCCCACTAGTCATGTGATATATTGGATATATTGCCTCCCACTAGTCATGTTATTTATTGGTTATATTACCTCCCACTAGTCATGTTTTATATTGGTTATATTGCCTCCCACTAGTCATGTTACATATTGGTTATATTGCCTCCCACTAGTCATGTTATTTATTGGTTATATTACCTCCCACTAGTCATGTGATATATTGGTTATATTACCTCCCACTAGTCATGTTATATATTGGTTATATTGCCTCCCACTAGTCATGTGATATATTGGTTATATTACCTCCCACTAGTCATGTTATATATTGGTTATATTGCCTCCCACTAGTCATGTGATATATTGGTTATATTACCTCCCACTAGTCATGTTATATACTGGTTATATTACCTCCCACTAGTCATGTTATATATTGGTTATATTACTCCCACTAGTCATGTTATATTGGTTATATAACATGACCTCCCACTAGTCATGTGATATATTGGTTATATTACCGCCCACTAGTCATGTTATTTACTGGTTATATTACCTCCTACTAGTAATGTTATATATTGGTTATATTACCTCCCACTAGTCATGTTATATATTGGTTATATTACCTCCCACTAGTCATGTTATATATTGGTTATATTGCCTCCCACTGGTCATGTTATATATTGGTTATATTACCTCCCACCGGTAATATTATATATTGGTTATATTACCTCCCATTGAACATGTGATATATTGGTTATATTACCTCCCACAAGTCATGTTATATATTGGTTATATTGCCTCCCACTAGTCATGTGATATATTGGTTATATTACCTCCCACTAGTCATGTTATATACTGGTTATATTACCTCCCACTAGTCATGTTATATATTGGTTATATTACCTCCCACTAGTCATGTTATATTGGTTATATAACATGACCTCCCACTAGTCATGTGATATATTGGTTATATTACCGCCCACTAGTCATGTTATATATTGGTTATATTGCCTCCCACTGGTCATGTTATATATTGGTTATATTACCTCCCACCGATAATATTATATATTGGTTATATTACCTCCCATTGAACATGTGATATATTGGTTATATTACCTCCCACAAGTCATGTTATATATTGGTTATATTGTCTCCCATTTGCCACGTTATATATTGGTTATATTGCCTCCCACTGGTCATGTTATATATTGGTTATATTGCCTCCCACTGGTCATGTTATATATTGGTTATATTACCTCCCATTGAACATGTGATATATTGGTTATATTGTCTCCCATTTGCCATGTTATATATTGGTTATATTGCCTCCCACTGGTCATGTTATATATTGGTTATATTGCCTCCCACTGGTCATGTTATATATTGATTACATTTCCTCCCACTAGTCATGTTATATATTGGTTATATTACCTCCCACTAGTCATGTTATATATTGGTTATATTACCTCCCACTAGTCATGTTATATATTGGATATATTACCTCCCACTAGTCATGTTATATTGGTTATATAACATGACCTCTCACCGGTCATGTTATATATTGGTTATATTGCCTCCCACTAGTCATGTTATTTACTGGTTATATTACCTCATACTAGTAATGTTATATATTGGTTATATTACCTCACACTAGTCATGTTATTTACTGGTTATATTACCTCCCACTAGTCATGTTATATATTGGTTATATTACCTCCCACTAGTCATGTGATATATTGGTTATTTTGCCTCCCACTAGTCATGTTATTTATTGGTTATATTACCTCCCACTAGTCATGTTATATATTGGTTATATTGCCTCCCACTAGTCATGTGATATATTGGTTATATTACCTCCCACTAGTCATGTTATATATTGGTTATATTGCCTCCCACTAGTCATGTGATATATTGGTTATATTACCTCCCACTAGTCATGTTATATATTGGTTATATTACCTCCCACTAGTCATGTTATATTGGTTATATAACATGACCTCTCACTGGTCATGTGATATATTGGTTATATTGCCTCCCACTAGTCATGTTATTTACTGGTTATATTACCTCCTACTAGTAATGTTATATATTGGTTATATTACCTCCCACTAGTCATGTTATATATTGGTTATATTGCCTCCCACTAGTCATGGTATATATTGGTTATATTACCTCCCACTAGTCATGTTATATATTGGTTATATTACCTCCCACTGGTTATGCTATATATTGATTATATTGCCTCCCATTGGTCATGTTATATATTGGTTATATTGCCTCCCACTAGTCATGTTATATATTGGTTATATTACCTCCCTCTAGTCATGTGATATATTGGTTATATGACCTCCCATTGAACATGTGATATATTGGTTATATTACCTCCCACAAGTCATGTTATATATTGGTTATATTGTCTCCCATTTGCCATGTTATATATTGGTTATATTGCCTCCCACTGGTCATGTTATATATTGGTTATATTGCCTCCCACTGGTCATGTTATATATTGGTTATATTACCTCCCATTGAACATGTGATATATTGGTTATATTACCTCCCACAAGTCATGTGATATATTGGTTATATTGTCTCCCATTTGCCATGTTATATATTGGTTATATTGCCTCCCACTGGTCATGTTATATATTGGTTATATTGCCTCCCACTGGTCATGTTATATATTGGTTATATTACCTCCCATTGAACATGTGATATATTGGTTATATTACCTCCCACAAGTCATGTGATATATTGGTTATATTGTCTCCCATTTGCCATGTTATATATTGGTTATATTGCCTCCCACTGGTCATGTTATATATTGGTTATATTGCCTCCCACTGGTCATGTTATATATTGGTTAAATTTCCTCCCACTAGTCATGTTATATATTGGTTATATTACCTCCCACTAGTCATGTTATATATTGGTTATATTACCTCCCACTAGTCATGTTATATATTGGTTATATTACCTCCCACTAGTCATGTTATATTGGTTATATAACATGACCTCTCACTGGTCATGTTATATATTGGTTATATTGCCTCCCACTAGTCATGTTATTTACTGGTTATATTACCTCCTACTAGTAATGTTATATATTGGTTATATTACTTCCCACTAGTCATGTGATATATTGGTTATATTGCCTCCCACTAGTCATGTTATTTATTGGTTATATTACCTCCCACTAGTCATGTTATATATTGGTTATATTGCCTCCCACTAGTCATGTTAGTTATTGGTTATATTACCTCCCACTAGTCACGTTATATATTGGTTATATTGCCTCCCACTAGTCATGTGATATATTGGTTATATTGCCTCCCACTAGTCATGTGATATATTGGTTATATTGCCTCCCACTAGTCATGTTATATATTGGTTATATTGCGTCCCACTAGTCATGTTATTTATTGGTTATATTACCTCCCACTAGTCATGTTATTTATTGGTTATATTACCTCCCACTAGTCATGTGATATATTGGTTATATTGCCTCCCACTAGTCATGTTATATATTGATTATATTACCTCCCACTAGTCATGTTATTTATTGATTATATTACCTCCCACTAGTCATGTTATTTATTGGTTATATTACCTCCCACTAGTCATGTTATTTATTGGTTATATTACCTCCTACTAGTCATGTTATATATTGGTTATATTACCTCCCACTAGTCATGTTATTTATTGGTTATATGATCTCCCACTAGTCATGTTATATATTGGTTATATTACCTCCCACTAGTCATGTTAGTTATTGCTTATATGACCTCCCACTAGTCATGTTATATATTGGTTATATTACCTCCCACTAGTCATGTTATTTATTGGTTATATGACCTCCCACTAGTCATGTTATATATTGGTTATATTACCTCCCACTAGTCATGTTATATATTGGTTATATGACCTCCCACTAGTCATGTTATATATTGGTTATATGACCTCCCACTAGTCATGTTATTTATTGGTTATATTGCCTCCCACTAAATTATTTTATTATCTTCCTCGTGTGGAAAAAACTTTATTCAGCTCTCACTAAAAATATTGATCGGATGCTACCCACCGCTGTATGAAACAGAATAGAAATATACTGTCCAGTGCCCTGTTGGAGAGTTAGAAATTAACTTTTAATATATTGGATAAAAAGGTCAGAATAATATCGAGCTCTTAATAAGTAACACAAAATCAATCCAAAAATGAAAGGGTAAAGGGAGATAAATATATACATAAAGTAAGCTGGTTATTCCTCAAAGGTAATTGCTTACACAGGCAGTTAAATAGCTGCAGATAACAAAACACGGACACCCGTGAACAAGTGATAAATACAAAAGAAAAAACTTAACTGATGGGTACACGGCTTCCCAAGGTTATCTCCCAGCTGATAACCATATAACAAGACTGTGTAATTGATAGGAAAATTTTGGGATTCTGCTCGTGTGCCTATAATAGAGGACAAAACATAGTGCAAATATTGCTAAAACACTGTAATAAAGCTTCTGGTGATCAGAATGCACTCACATATTCCAGGAAAATAAAGCGTATTATGGGTGCCTCCCCTTGATGGAAACGGGGGGTATGTTCCTTTAAAATTCCCTCCTCAAGTGATGGCCAATATGGTATCCTGGTCAGCGAGAAGATCCAAAAACCGCAACCAAAAGGAATACTTTAAAGGCTATTTATTCACTTAGAAAAGGTATAAATAAAATATCATAAAAACAATAATAAGAAGAGATGCTGGTCCTACGCGTTTCGTCCTAATACAAAAAGGACTTCCTCAGGGACCTCTTTCAGTGAATAGCATTCAACAGGTACATAAAAAACAGCATCCTAAAACGCTAACATAAAAAACATCTTATATAGGGCTAATCCCTTCAAGTCATTGGTGGAATAGTGGGTGTCTTCTAATCCTGTGGTTCCGATTCGTCAAAGTTTTCCCTCAGGTGTAGCCGCTTTGCTGAAATGAAAAAAGCCGGGTCCGTTCAAATCACCGGCCACTTCCGCATTCGTCATACGCCACGCTTGAGTCACGTGTTAGGTTGTTCGTCACATGATCGACGTGCGTTCCATATTCGGAAGGGAGAGAACATGGCTGTGCGTTCCACAGCATGCCGGCAATCTAGAAAATCAACTTTCTTATACCTAAAGTTAGTGTACGAGCCACTAAGGATAGAAGACTGTTAGATTTCATTCTATGATCACATAGAATCTCTTAATAAAGAATAATAATATGTCCAATAAAGAGAAAAAACTGGCACAGAGAGAATCGTATTGGATTCATAGATTATGCACCCTCACCCCTAGAGGTTTAAATGTGGATATGGATATTGTTTGTTTTTTGAATTAATTGAATGTTCGATGTTTTTTAAATAAATATGCAATACAATATAACACAATTATAACACATTAACACTGGTTAAGCAGTTAAAGTGTATAATAATTCACTTGTCACTTTATTTAAGATGGAACAAATATCGAGAGTCCAATTACTTATGTCACTTTACACAATATGGATATGTCAATTGAATATATAAATTAGTATTCATGCAACTTTATATAAAATTGATTTGCAATTGAGGTATGGTTATTTATGTCACTTTAACATTGGTCACATGTAAAATATAGAAAATATAAAAATATTGTTGTTAACATATAAAGATATTGTTATTATTATTATCTCACTATTATTATTATTAATAATTATTATCACCTTTTGCACTATTAAAATATATATCATGAATGATATACTTGGATAGGAAGTTTCCATTCATGTAAATAATATTTCAAACTGATTTTTTTAGAGGACATATTATTATTCTTTATTAAGAGATTCTATGTGATCATAGAATGAAATCTAACAGTCTTCTATCCTTAGTGGCTCGTACACTAACTTTAGGTATAAGAAAGTTGATTTTCTAGATTGCCGGCATGCTGTGGAACGCACAGTCATGTTCTCTCCCTTCCGAATATGGAACGCACGTCGATCATGTGATGAACAACCTAACACGTGACTCAAGCGTGGCGTATGACGAATGCGGAAGTGGCCGGTGATTTGAACGGACCCGGCTTTTTTCATTTCAGCAAAGCGGCTACACCTGAGGGAAAACTTTGACGAATCGGAACCACAGGATTAGAAGACACCCACTATTCCACCAATGACTTGAAGGGATTAGCCCTATATAAGATGTTTTTTATGTTGGCGTTTTAGGATGCTGTTTTTTATGTACCTGTTGAATGCTATTCACTGAAAGAGGTCCCTGAGGAAGTCCTTTTTGTATTAGGACGAAACGCGTAGGACCAGCATCTCTTCTTATTATTGTTTTTATGATATTTTATTTATACCTTTTCTAAGTGAATAAATAGCCTTTAAAGTATTCCTTTTGGTTGCGGTTTTTGGATCTTCTCGCTGACCTGGATACCCTATTGGCCATCACTTGAGGAGGGAATTTTAAAGGAACATACCCCCCGTTTCCATCAAGGGGAGGCACCCATAATACGCTTTATTTTCCTGGAATATGTGAGTGCATTCTGATCACCAGAAGCTTTATTACAGTGTTTTAGCAATATTTGCACTATGTTTTGTCCTCTATTATAGGCACACGAGCAGAATCCCAAAATTTTCCTATCAATTACACAGTTAAATAGCTGCAAATCATCTTTCCTCAAATACATGAAGTAACAGCTAGGCAGGATAAAGAGTACACTGTAGCTATATCCCTACAGAGATTATTAGATTTATATGCCCGATCAGGTTATAATACTCATTCATCTCTGCAGTTTGCCACTTAGGTTTTTCAGTCCGGTTAAACCAGTGATATACTCGACAGGGCTATTAGAGCTCACTATCCTGACTACCGGACGCTATTTATTTTAACTTATAATTCCTAGCTAGTGTAGCAGCTTAGATAAGTGGCTTAGGTGCCCGTGAAGGCACAGTTTTGCTTTTTGATGATAGGCGCCCGTGAAGGCACAGTTTTACTTTCAGGTGACAGGTGCCCATGAAGGCACAGTTTTGCTATTGGATGATAGGTGCCCGTGATGGCACAGTTTTCCTCTGGATGATAGGTGTCGTGATGGCACAGTTTTGCTCTCGGGTGATAGGTGCCCGTGATGGCACAGTTTTGCTTTCGGATGATAGGTGCCCATGATGGCACAGTTTTGCTCTCGGTTGACAGGTGCCCGTGATGGCACAGTTTTGCTCTCGGTTGACAGGTGCCTGTGAAGGCACAGTTTTCCTCTTGGATGATAGGTGCCCGTGAAGGCACAGTTTTGCTCTCGGATGATAGGTGCCCGTGAAGGCACAGTTTTGCTCTTGGATGATAGGTGCCCGTGATGGCACAGTTTTCCTTTTGGATGATAGGTGTCGTGATGGCACAGTTTTGCTCTCGGTTGATAGGTGCCCATGAAGGCACAGTTTTGCTTTCAGGTGACAGGTGCCCATGAAGGCACAGTTTTGCAATCAGATGATAGGTGCCCGTGAAGGCACAGTTTTGCTTTCGGTTGATAGGTGCCCGTGAAGGCACAGTTTTGCTCTTGGATGATAGGTGCCCGTGATGGCACAGTTTTGCTCTCGGTTGATAGGTGCCCGTGAAGTTTTGCTCACGAATGATAGGTGCCCGTAAAGGCACAGTTTTGCTTTCGGGTGACAGGTGCCCGTGAAGGCACAGTTTTGCTCTCGGGTGATAGATGCCCATGAAAGCACAGTGCTCTCGGATGATAGATGCCCGTGAAGGCACAACTTTGCTTTCGGTTGATAGGTGCCCGTGAAGTTTTGCTCTCGGATGATGGGTGCCCGTGACGGCACAGTTTTGCTCTCGATTGATAGGTGCCCATGAAGTTTTGCTCCTGGATGATAGGTGCCCATGATGGCACAGTTTTGCTCTTGGTTGATAGGTGCCCGTGAAGTTTTGATCTCGGGTGACAGGTGCCCGTGAAGGCACAGTTTTGCTTTCGGGTGACAGGTGCCCGTGAAGGCACAGTTTTGCTCTCGAATGATATGTGCCCGTGAAGGCACAGTTTTGCTCTCGAATGATATGTGCCCGTGAAGGCACAGTTTTGCTTTCCTTAGGCACGATTTAGTGACGTTTGGTATCACTGGATTCAGGCTTTCTCGGTTTTCATCCCGGACTGCCTACATCTGCTACTTTAATCGCTGTGCACCAGCGATTTCTCTCCCTTTACCCCTTCCCCTTCCTTTTTTGGATTGATTTTGTGTTACTTAAGAGCTGGATATTATGCTAGCCTTTTTATCCAATATATTCAAAGTTAATGTTTAACTCTTCAACAGGCCACTGGACAGTGCATTTCTATTCTGTTTCTTATTTACTCCTAAGGGTTATCCCCCATTTATACGTTATTTGCTTCGATCACTTCCAGTTCAGATCACCTCTACATTTTAAAGTTGGCACAATTATAGAATCGACTTTTACACCCATATTACATTCATATTCAGGTTTTGTAATTTTCCTCCAGTTGCCCTAAGCCATTGTATTTACACTGTTCAAAAAAAATAAAGGGAACACTTAAACAACACAATGTAACTCCAAGTCAATCACACTTCTGTGAAATCAAACTGTCCACTTAGGAAGCAACACTGAGTGACAATCAATTTCACATGCTGTTGTGCAAATGGGATAAACAACAGGTGGAAATTTTAGGCAATTAGCAAGACACCCCCAATAAAGGAGTGGTTCTGCAGGTGGTGACCACAGACCCCTTCTCAGTTCCTTTGCTTCCTGGCTGATGTTTTTGGTCACTTTTGAATACTGGCGGTGCTTTCACTCTGGTGGTAGCATGAGACGGAGTCTACAACCCACACAAGTGGCTCAGGTAGTGCAGCTCATCCAGGATGGCACATCAATGTGAGCTGTGGCAAGAAGGTTTGCTGTGTCTGTCAGCGTAGTGTCCAGAGCATGGAGGCGCTACCAGGAAACAGGCCAGAACATCAGGAGACGTGGAGGAGGCCGTAGGAGGGCAACAACCCCGCAGCAGGACTGCTACCTCCGCCTTTGTGCAAGGAGGAACAGGAGGAGCACTGCCAGATCCCTGCAAAATGACCTCCAGCAGGCCACAAATGTGCATGTGTCTGCTCAAACGGTCAGAAACAGACTCCATGAGGGTGGTATGAGGGCCCGACGTCCACAGGTGGGGGTTGTGCTTACAGCCCGACCTCGTGCAGGATGTTTGGCATTTGCCAGAGAACACCAAGATTGGCAAATTCGTCACTGGCACCCTGTGCTCTTCACAGATGAAAGCAGGTTCACACTGAGCAGTGTGAGCACATGTGACAGACGTGACAGAGTCTGGAGACGCCGTGGAGAACATTCTGCTGCATGCAACATCCTCCAGCATGACCGGTTTGGCAGTGGGTCAGTAATGGTGTGGGGTGGCATTTCTTTGGGGGGCCACACAGCCCTCCATGTGCTCGCCAGAGGTAGTCTGACTGCCATTAGGTACCGAGGAGAGATTCTCAGCCCCCTTGTGAGACCATATGCTGGTGCGGTTGGCCTTGGGTTCGAAACATAGAAAGTGACGGCAGATAAGAACCATTCGGCCCATCTAGTCTGCCCAATTTTCTAAATACTTTCATTAGTCCCTGGCCTTATCTTATAGTTAGGATAGCCTTATGCCTATCCCACGCATGCTTAAACTCCTTTACTGTGTTAACCTCTACCACTTCAGCTGGAAGGCTATTCCATGCATCCACTACCCTCTCAGTAAAGTAATACTTCCTGATATTATTTTTAAACCTTTTGTCCCTCTAATTTAAGACTATGTCCTCTTGTTGTGGAAGTTTTTCTTCTTTTAAATATAGTCTCCTCCTTTACTGTGTTGATTCCCTTTATGTATTTAAATGTTTCTATGATATCCCCCCTGTCTCGTCTTTCCTCCAAGCTATACATGTTAAGATCCTTTAACCTTTCCTGGTAAGTTTTATCCTGCAATCCATGAACCAGTTTAGTAGCCCTTCTCCGAACTCTCTCTAAGGTATCAATATCCTTCTGAAGATACGGTCTCCAGTACTGCGTACAATACTCCAAATTAGGTCTCACCAGTGTTCTGTACAATGGCATGAGCACTTCCCTCTTTCTACTGCTAATACCTCTCCCTATACAACCAAGCATTCTGCTAGCATTTCCTGCTGCTCTATTACATTGTCTGCCTACCTTTAAGTCATCAGAAATAATCACCCCTAAATCCCTTTCCTCAGATGTTGAGGTTAGGACTCTATCAAATATTCTGTACTCTGCCCTTGGGTTTTTACATCCAAGATGCATTATCTTGCACTTATCCACATTAAATGTCAGTTGCCACAACTCTGACCATTTTTCTAGTTTACCTAAATCATTAGCCATTTGGCTTATCCCTCCTGGAACATCAACCCTGTTACATAGGGTTCCTCCTAATGCAAGACAATGCTAGACCTCATGTGGCTGGAGTGTGTTAACAGTTCCTGCAAGACAAAGGCATTGATGCTATGGACTGGCCCGCCCGTTCCCCAGAACTGAATCCAATTGAGCACATCTGGGACATCATGTCTCGCTCCATCCACCAACGTCACGTTGCACCACAAACTGTCCAGGAGTTGGCAGATGCTTTAGTCCAGGTCTGTGAGGAGATCCCTCAAGAGACCATCCGCCACCTCATCAGGAGAATGCACAGGCGTTGTAGGGAGGTCATACAGGCACGTGGAGGTCACACACACTACAGAGCCTCATTTTGACTTGTTTTAAGGACATAACATCAAAGTTGGATCAGCCTGTAGTGTGTTTTTCCACTTTAATTTTGAGTGTGACTCCAAATCCAGACCTCCATGGGTTGAAAAATGTGATTTCCATTTTTTTTATTTTTGTGTGATTTTGTTGTCAGCACATTCAACTATGTAAAGAACAAAGTATTTCAGAAGATTATTTAATTCATTCAGATCTAGGATGTGTTATTTGTGTGCTCCCTTTTTTTTTTTTTGAGCAGTGTATTTTGTGTCTATTGTCCATTTCTAACATCTGGAAGGCCGGAGTTTGGGGAAGCCTGCACTAGAGGGACTTCCGGGCTGTTCCGCGACTTTTGGTCGCCTAACTGATGCTGGACGTCCTCGCGCTATGCATGGGTACGTCCAGCGACACCCAAAGCCCCATAGGAAAGCATTGTATATGCTTTCCTATGGAGGAATCACTATTGCAAGCGCAGCAATCGACGAGCATGGCCATTTGGTCCCCCCCGCCACAGTCAGGAGGAGAAGCCCATGCCACCGCCACTAGAATCAGGTAACAGATAGGAGGCACTATGCCAGGCCATAGTTTCCCTTCAATATCAGGCTTGGTGATCTCTCCCCATGTGTGGGAGATAAAGACTGTATGTAAACGCAGACCATTTGACTTAAGGATGCAAAATGTAAATTTTGGTTTGAAAAATGCAGATTCAGTTTATTTAAACTGACAGCATTTAGGGATTCTGCTTACAAGCTACACAGAGACCGTAAATAATTATGATGGTGTATTATAACTGCAGTCTTTTCGAAATCAGGTTTATTCACCGGTTATTCGAAAGGCCAAAACCGAACGGAGCACAAACAGGACATTTGGACATTGTTCCGAATGTGCCTGAATTATGATCTTGTTTTAATATTTTTAAATTAGCTTTTCAAATGATAAAACCCCCAAAAGGGGCAAATCAATATCCGTTATATGCGACAACTTTTGAACACAGAGAAAAAATAAACAAATTCGCAAAAACTTGACCAAAATAAAAACCCCACCTTGTCCGCACACCACCCGAAATACCTATCTAAATTTAAACAGCAGAAAGTCAAACCTCATACTTCAGGAACACTTGGCCTCACTGCTTCCAGGGCACAATCTTGGGATTACATATCTATTAGCCCTCACTAGGACACACATGGGCAGTGCGGCAGCACCAGTTCACATTTTGCTAAGCTTTTTAATGGTGATTTATGAAGAATTTGTAGGAGAGTCAGTACCGGTTTTTAAAGTGAGATTGTTCGCTGCAGTTGGAATTCTATTTTCAGCATTGTGGCCTTCAGGGAAGTGGACTCAACGGCCCTACTTCTGTTCCTTTTTTTCATTTACGTTTTGTTCTAACTTTATTACTTTGTGGCCTGATTCTGTATATTTAATATACTATAATGTTTTTCAGCTGAGCGCCACCTGCTGGAGATCTGAAGATTTCGTCTGATTCCTTTTTAAATTGATTGAGATTTTGGTAACACATTGTATTTATAAAGCATTTCTGCTCATATTCAGCTTAGAGAAACAGCTGCGATCAGTATAGAGCGCAGCACCCAGAGGGTCTAAATGTCGATTTGGACATGGTATGCTTTCTTTAATATATCTGCTATTTTTTTTATATTTTTTAAATAATATTTATTAGCATTTTTATAAAAGTAACTTTTTAAAAAATATATTTTTTCAATTTTATAACTTTTTAACCCGGTTATTATGGATTACTTCTCATTAAATATACCTTTCCATTTATGATCACTCTTTATAATATTGTCACCATTATTCTTGTGAATTACATACGATTCTCATATTCATTGGCATCTTTTTCTACTTGGAATTTGATTGCCCATTTTTTTCTTTGTTTTAATGTCTCCTTTGATATCTCATGGATATTTTGTTTGTTTTTTATTTTAATGTTCGTCTGTATTCATCTGTGGTAACGGACTTATGGGCTTACGATCGTGGATGCGTTCCATGCGCTGCCGGATATAGCCCCAAAGGGAGACATGGAACCCAAACGACCACAGGTGATTATAATTGTAATAACACAATTCGAATGGACACAGAAAAGGCAGGAACTACAAACCACACGTTAAAAAGCAGACTGAGGAGAATGCACAAGGAATGTTGTTGTGACTTGGAAACAATGTTGGCAAAGTAACTATAACACTAAGGCCTATGATAACGGCTATACCTTCTACGGCACAATAATATGTGATCCAAAAACACCCTTGTATGTATGATGCAAAATACTATGTGATTTACACAAGATCTTCTGTACAAAGTGAAAAGCGTGACTTGATAAATAAAGAATTGAAGAAAGGGAAAAAAAAAGCAGACCGAGGAGATCAAGCTTCTACTTTCACTTTTCCCTGAGGAAGTCCTGTTCAGGACGAAACGCGTAGGGCGCGGAGGACAAGAAGGCACCTTAAATTTGATTTTATATACTGCACTTTGTTGATTTTCTTTTAATTTAATTTTTTCGGCTATTTGCTAAGCACATCCTCTGAACAGAAGGAACTACTACATTGGGACAACTGAGTGCTGGATAAGCTGAATTTTAACGTCAATCTTGTGAGTGCAATCTGAAATAAAGTACAATCAAATGTTTTTATTGGTGCACTATGTTTGTATCTCTCCCTTTATATTTTAATGAAAGATGAAAAGGACGTCATTTGAGCTCCTCCAACCTCTACCAATTTATGTACGCCTACTACTTACAACTATCCTGTAAGTATTGTTCCAAGCGCATTAATGGTGTTTGAAACCTACCACACCACTTCTGGTTTTCTGTGTTCGATATTTTTATTGCTTGTATTTTCTGAAGAAGATTTGAGGGATCTTCTTACAATCTATCATATTGTCTAAAGGATCATTTTATTTTATATACCTTTACCCACTGGGGAGCACGTGTGTTATATTATACTTGTATTATTTGTATTTATTAGAAAATCTGTCAATTGGGGCAGAATTATACAGAGCTTCGTAGGTGGACAGGTTTGATTAATCGTAGGTTGGGTTTGATTAATACAGGATGGCTTAACATTATTAGTTTGGAGAATGGATGGATTTTATACTTCAAGCTGTGCCAATCGTGTATGTGTTCTGCCAAGCTTTGTCAGATACAGCTAGTGCTCCACCTGTAACATATCCTGTTTGTGCTCGCCTTTAGTGTGTGACCTCATGATGATGCAAGAGTAAGGAGCTCTGCCGTGCTATTTTCTCCACTCCCTATGGTTTTTCTCCCCTGGTCACATCCCTACCCAGCAGCCAAAACTCCCATTAAGGTATTGCTCCAGGCACCATGACCACTCCAGAGATTTTGTAATGAAATGCTGCACATACATCCCTTAGCTGCCAGAGGTGTGACTCCATCTCCAGCAGTTTCATTAGCCAGCCCAGAACAATTGTGTAATGTCAATTTCCCCTTAGAAAGACAATGGAAAGAAAGTTATGGAGCAGAATGAGAAGACAGGGTGCTTGCAAGAGGTAGAGAGAAAAGATGGGAAGTGGAAATGAGAAACTTAGAACAGCGGGTGCAGAGGGGAATTAGTGGAGATAGAAGGAAGAGACTGACACAATAACAGAAGATACGGGTGGAGCTAGGGCAAGGAAGATGGTCGATAGTCTGAGTAGCATGAAATTAAATCTTCCAACACAGCCATTCTGGTAGAAAGTCTTGTTCTTGATTTAGCAATTTTTAGCCAAAATCGTGTGGTTTGGTTTTCACGATTTAGTGAGTTTATTGAATAAAAGTGTGCATTAGAGAGAAGTCTGGCAATAGTCACATTTTTGCCATATTTCATTCAGCTCCCCAGTTAGGAGCCTAACACCCAATGATAACCTATACCCTGGGTCACTTTTATCATACATCCAAACTCAATTTCCTAACTTGTTGCAAAATTGGAAGTGCTTCAAACTGTTTTTTTTTTTTTGCCTTCTTTTGGATCAACAGCAAAAAACAAATGTGAGGAAGGCTGAACTTGATGGACGCAAGTCTCTTTTCAGCTATGTAACTATGTAACTATGTAATTCACCATTTATCTTCCTCTCCCTAATTCATTATCCAAGTTTCATTTCCCACAATCCATGGTACCTTTAATTCACCCCGAAGCACCATCCTGTGTACTCACTTTGCAAGGGACGGCGGTGATCTGGTAATGCGGATGCATGTCTTGGACTGACTGCTGTGAGGACTGGTGATTAACGGTGTATAACAGGATGTCATGACATCAGACAATAGATAAGTTGAAGTGGGGCTTGGCAGTGAGGGTGCTCAGCAGTAACTTAAAACCTGGGATCTGTATTTAATGGAACCTTCTAAAAGAGTAGGCAACCCATGACACGCTAGATGTTGTGAACTACATCTCTCATAATGCTTTGCCAGCACTATGGCTATAAACGCATTATGGGAGACGTACTTCATAACATCTGGAGTGCTGAAGGTTGCCTGCTCTGTTCTAGGAGATAATACCTAAGGAGGCTGCCCCAATGGCACTGATTGACTAAATGTAATGAGAACATAGTGAGCAGCCAACGGGCACATTCTAACTGCAGGTCCCATTGGTACAGTCTGCCTGACTAAGTGCAGCCGAGGCAGTCATATGTTAACAGACACGCAGTGAGCATGGATGCAGACATTCCAAGTCCGCACTCATTTTATTACTCTTCTCCATCACTGCAATGATACATTTTAAAACACAGACTATGAAATACTGAATTCTACTTTGGCTCCTCGACCGTTAATTAGACCATTGGGAATCTCCCTTTCAAGTGGAATTTTACTCGTACTCATAACATTTTTGTTGTTACACATGGACGTGTTTCTATACCTTTAAACTCCCATTTGGCATTTCCAAATTAATATTTAACCTTAAAACGGTCCAACTTGGTGCGTACGGGTGATAAATGGTACTAAAGGGCCTGCGGTGCATCTTTACTGGCCTATCCGGCAAACAGCATGTGAATAGGTCATTGTCTCCTAGATCCAGACAGTAGTATCCATGCTTTCAGCCCAGTAATAGCATATGAGGGAATGGTCACTATAGATAAAAATTCCTCATATCTGATAGAATAAGATGTAGCATTCCTTCCCACACAACAGACAGACAGCATTAATCTTGGTATGATATCAGTTTACTTTTTGTTTTGCATTGAGAGAGGCATGATTCTGCAACATGTTTAACAAACATCTCCTTATATACAATTCTTTAGTGTTCGAGCCAAGGAGCACTGTCCAACACTGGAGTACCAGACAGTTACTGCTTGCCAACGCTGGCGGGATTAAGGATACAAATTGCAATGGCAATAAGAAATTTACCCCTTTATCCCAACACACCCACCCAAAAAACAAGCACAAAAGCAATAACTGTATCTGGGATGGAACCCAGCACATGTTGGAAGCTCCAATTTGTAACATGGCATTTCAAATGGAAACTATAAAGTCTGCACGAGATTTCAGGAAATGCATTATTTACACTGAACTGTCACGGCCACTCTTAATACAACGAAAATTGGGGGTTTTGTCGACAAACCGTGACAGCAGTATGTGGACTCGGCAGAGAGAACACACCATTAATTTATTTTAAGAACAGACTACTGTGAGCAGTAACCCTTTTGCTGCCAGACAAGGCAGTGTTACCGGTTTGGAAGCAAAGGGGTCAAAAATGAAATATTAGCTATTTGTTCATTTCAATACAAATTCTTTTGACCATTGTCACTCTTGTTGGCCACGAGGTGAAGTACAGCAGGGTTTATGTAATAAAGTCACAATAAATGGCAAGAATTCAGCAGTGGCAGAGAACGCAGATGAGGATGGAGTGTCTGGGTGATGATGAAGATGGTCTGAACGATGAAGGCATGTAGTTCCATTAATAGTCACACCCTTGGTTGAGGGCTAACGGGACACGTAGGGTGGTGGGTATGCTTAAAGTACAAAATGCAGAAAGGGAACTAGATGCATTACCATCTCAGACATAGTTAATGGGGAGTGCAGAGAATCAGAGTGGGACAGGGGGGGGGGGGGGGGGGGGGAGGAGGGACAGACGACAGACGGACAGACAGATGAGGCCTTTCCAGAATAAGCCACAATTAAGGGCCCAGGACCAGAGGCATGGAGAGGGAAGTAAGATTTCCAATAATGCTGTCACAGTCACACCAACTGCAAATGGAGAGACAGGGAGAGGACAGCAACTGGTCTTTTATTTCCTGAACAGTGAATTGGGGTGACCCCCTCCAACAGGACAGATGGTCCATCTTGATGCTCTATAAAAATGAAAATGAAAGGAATGAGAGTGATGAAGTGTTCACAATGCAACATGAAATAATGAACAACATTACAGGAAGATAACATAGGGTGCATGCCTGCAACGAGGGGATTCCTCTTCTAATAACCCACCAGGAGCATTATATGAACGCACCGCGCTATGTTTCAATGAGGGGATTCCTCTTCTAATAACCCAGCAGGAGCATTATATGAACCCACCGAACTATGTTTCAATGAGGGGATTCCTCTTCTAATAACCCACCAGGAGCATTATATGAACGCACCGAGCTATGTTTCAATGAGGGGATTCCTCTTCTAATAACCCACCAGGAGCATTATATGAACGCACCGCGCTATGTTTCAATGAGGGGATTCCTCTTCTAATAACCCACCAGGAGCATTATATGAACCCACCGAACTATGTTTCAATGAGGGGATTCCTCTTCTAATAACCCACCAGGAGCATTATATGAACGCACCGAGCTATGTTTCAATGAGGGGATTCCTCTTCTAATAACCCAGCAGGAGCATTATATGAACGCACCGAGCTATGTTTCAATGAGGGGATTCCTCTTCTAATAACCCACCAGGAGCATTATATGAACGCACCGAGCTATGTTTCAATGAGGGGATTCCTCTTCTAATAACCCACCAGGAGCATTATATGGACGCACCGAGCTATGTTTCAATGAGGGGATTCCTCTTGAAATAACCCACCAGGAGCATTATATGGACGCACCGAGCTATGTTTCAATGAGGGGATTCCTCTTGAAATAACCCACCAGGAGCATTATATGAACGCACCGAGCTATGTTTCAATGAGGGGATTCCTCTTCTAATAACCCACCAGGAGCATTATATGAACGCACAGAGCTATGTTTCAATGAGGGGATTCCTTTTATAATAACCCACCAGGAGCATTATATGAACCCACCGAACTATGTTTCAATGAGGGGATTCCTCTTCTAATAACCCACCAGGAGCATTATATGAACGCACCGAGCTATGTTTCAATGAGGGGATTCCTCTTGTAATAACCCACCAGGAGCATTATATGAACGCACAGAGCTATGTTTCAATGAGGGGATTCCACTTCTAATAACCCACCAGGAGCATTATATGAACGCACCGAGCTATGTTTCAATGAGGGGATTCCTCTTGAAATAAACCACCAGGAGCATTATATGAACGCACCGCGCTGTTTCAATGAGGGGATTCCTCTTCTAATAACCCACCAGGAGCATTATATGAACGCACCGCGCTATGTTTCAATGAGGGGGTTCCTCTTCTAATAACCCAGCAGGAGCATTATATGAACGCACCGAGCTATGTTTCAATGAGGGGATTCCTCTTCTAATAACCCACCAGGAGCATTATATGAACCCACCGAACTATGTTTCAATGAGGGGATTCCTCTTCTAATAACCCACCAGGAGCATTATATGAACGCACCGAGCTATGTTTCAATGAGGGGATTCCTCTTCTAATAACCCACCAGGAGCATTATATGGACGCACCGAGCTATGTTTCAATGAGGGGATTCCTCTTCTAATAACCCACCAGGAGCATTATATGAATGCACCGAGCTATGTTTCAACGAGGGGATTCCTCTTCTAATAACCCACCAGGAGCATTATATGAACGCACAGAGCTATGTTTCAATGAGGGGATTCCTCTTCTAATAACCCACCAGGAGCATTATATGGACGCACCGAGCTATGTTTCAATGAGGGGATTCCTCTTCTAATAACCCACCAGGAGCATTATATGAACGCACCGAGCTATGTTTCAATGAGGGGATTCCTCTTCTAATAACCCACCAGGAGCATTATATGGACGCACCGAGCTATGTTTCAATGAGGGGATTCCTCTTCTAATAACCCACCAGGAGCATTATATGGACGCACCGAGCTATGTTTCAATGAGGGGATTCCTCTTCTAATAACCCACCAGGAGCATTATATGGACGCACCGAGCTATGTTTCAATAAGGGGATTCCTCTTCTAATAACCCACCAGGAGCATTATATGGACGCACCGAGCTATGTTTCAATGAGGGGATTCCTCTTCTAATAAACCCACCAGGAGCATTATATGAACGCACCGAGCTATGTTTCAATGAGGGGATTCCTCTTGTAATAACCCACCAGGAGCATTATATGAACGCACCGAGCTATGTTTCAATGAGGGGATTCCTCTTCTAATAACCCACCAGGAGCATTATATGGACGCACCGAGCTATGTTTCAATCATGGGATTCCTCTTCTAATAACCCACCAGGAGCATTATATGGACGCACCGAGCTATGTTTCAATGAGGGGATTCCTCTTCTAATAAACCCACCAGGAGCATTATATGAACGCACCGAGCTATGTTTCAATAAGGGGATTCCTCTTCTAATAACCCACCAGGAGCATTATATGAACGCACCGAGCTATGTTTCAATGAGGGGATTCCTCTTCTAATAACCCACCAGGAGCATTATATGAACGCACAGAGCTATGTTTCAATGAGGGGATTCCACTTCTAATAACCCACCAGGAGCATTATATGAACGCACCGAGCTATGTTTCAATGAGGGGATTCCTCTTGAAATAAACCACCAGGAGCATTATATGAACGCACCGCGCTGTTTCAATAAGGGGATTCCTCTTCTAATAACCCAGCAGGAGCATTATATGAACGCACCGAGCTATGTTTCAATGAGGGGATTCCTCTTCTAATAACCCACCAGGAGCATTATATGAACGCACCGAGCTATGTTTCAATGAGGGGATTCCTCTTCTAATAACCCACCAGGAGCATTATATGGACGCACCGAGCTATGTTTCAATGAGGGGATTCCTCTTCTAATAACCCACCAGGAGCATTATATGAATGCACCGAGCTATGTTTCAACGAGGGGATTCCTCTTCTAATAACCCACCAGGAGCATTATATGAACGCACAGAGCTATGTTTCAATGAGGGGATTCCTCTTCTAATAACCCACCAGGAGCATTATATGGACGCACCGAGCTATGTTTCAATGAGGGGATTCCTCTTCTAATAACCCACCAGGAGCATTATATGAACGCACCGAGCTATGTTTCAATGAGGGGATTCCTCTTCTAATAACCCACCAGGAGCATTATATGGACGCACCGAGCTGTTTCAATGAGGGGATTCCTCTTCTAATAACCCACCAGGAGCATTATATGGACGCACCGAGCTATGTTTCAATGAGGGGATTCCTCTTCTAATAACCCACCAGGAGCATTATATGGACGCACCGAGCTGTTTCAATGAGGGGATTCCTCTTCTAATAACCCACCAGGAGCATTATATGGACGCACCGAGCTATGTTTCAATAAGGGGATTCCTCTTCTAATAACCCACCAGGAGCATTATATGGACGCACCGATCTATGTTTCAATGAGGGGATTCCTCTTCTAATAAACCCACCAGGAGCATTATATGAACGCACCGAGCTATGTTTCAATGAGGGGATTCCTCTTGTAATAACCCACCAGGAGCATTATATGAACGCACCGAGCTATGTTTCAATGAGGGGATTCCTCTTCTAATAACCCACCAGGAGCATTATATGGACGCACCGAGCTATGTTTCAATAAGGGGATTCCTCTTCTAATAACCCACCAGGAGCATTATATGGACGCACCGAGCTATGTTTCAATGAGGGGATTCCTCTTCTAATAAACCCACCAGGAGCATTATATGAACGCACCGAGCTATGTTTCAATAAGGGGATTCCTCTTCTAATAACCCACCAGGAGCATTATATGAACGCACCGAGCTATGTTTCAATGAGGGGATTCCTCTTCTAATAACCCACCAGGAGCATTATATGGACGCACCGAGCTATGTTTCAATGAGGGGATTCCTCTTCTAATAACCCACCAGGAGCATTATATGAACGCACCGAGCTATGTTTCAATGAGGGGATTCCTTTTATAATAACCCACCAGGAGCATTATATGAACGCACCGAGCTATGTTTCAATGAGGGGATTCCTCTTCTAATAAACCCACCAGGAGCATTATATGAACGCACCGAGCTATGTTTCAATGAGGGGATTCCTCTTGTAATAACCCACCAGGAGCATTATATGAACGCACCGAGCTATGTTTCAATGAGGGGATTCCTCTTGTAATAACCCACCAGGAGCATTATATGAACGCACCGAGCTATGTTTCAATGAGGGGATTCCTCTTCTAATAACCCACCAGGAGCATTATATGGACGCACCGAGCTATGTTTCAATAAGGGGATTCCTCTTCTAATAACCCACCAGGAGCATTATATGGACGCACCGAGCTATGTTTCAATGAGGGGATTCCTCTTCTAATAAACCCACCAGGAGCATTATATGAACGCACCGAGCTATGTTTCAATGAGGGGATTCCTCTTCTAATAACCCACCAGGAGCATTATATGAACGCACCGAGCTATGTTTCAATGAGGGGATTCCTCTTGTAATAACCCACCAGGAGCATTATATGAACGCACAGAGCTATGTTTCAATGAGGGGATTCCACTTCTAATAACCCACCAGGAGCATTATATGAACGCACCGAGCTATGTTTCAATGAGGGGATTCCTCTTGAAATAAACCACCAGGAGCATTATATGAACGCACCGCGCTGTTTCAATGAGGGGATTCCTCTTCTAATAACCCACCAGGAGCATTATATGAACGCACCGCGCTATGTTTCAATGAGGGGGTTCCTCTTCTAATAACCCAGCAGGAGCATTATATGAACGCACCGAGCTATGTTTCAATGAGGGGATTCCTCTTCTAATAACCCACCAGGAGCATTATATGAACGCACAGAGCTATGTTTCAATGAGGGGATTCCTCTTCTAATAACCCACCAGGAGCATTATATGAACGCACCGAGCTATGTTTCAATGAGGGGATTCCTCTTCTAATAACCCACCAGGAGCATTATATGGACGCACCGAGCTATGTTTCAATGAGGGGATTCCTCTTCTAATAACCCACCAGGAGCATTATATGAATGCACCGAGCTATGTTTCAACGAGGGGATTCCTCTTCTAATAACCCACCAGGAGCATTATATGAATGCACAGAGCTATGTTTCAATGAGGGGATTCCTCTTCTAATAACCCACCAGGAGCATTATATGGACGCACCGAGCTATGTTTCAATGAGGGGATTCCTCTTCTAATAACCCACCAGGAGCATTATATGAACGCACCGAGCTATGTTTCAATGAGGGGATTCCTCTTCTAATAACCCACCAGGAGCATTATATGGACGCACCGAGCTATGTTTCAATGAGGGGATTCCTCTTCTAATAACCCACCAGGAGCATTATATGGACGCACCGAGCTATGTTTCAATGAGGGGATTCCTCTTCTAATAACCCACCAGGAGCATTATATGGACGCACCGAGCTGTTTCAATGAGGGGATTCCTCTTCTAATAACCCACCAGGAGCATTATATGGACGCACCGAGCTATGTTTCAATAAGGGGATTCCTCTTCTAATAACCCACCAGGAGCATTATATGGACGCACCGAGCTATGTTTCAATGAGGGGATTCCTCTTCTAATAAACCCAGCAGGAGCATTATATGAACGCACCGAGCTATGTTTCAATGAGGGGATTCCTCTTGTAATAACCCACCAGGAGCATTATATGAACGCACCGAGCTATGTTTCAATGAGGGGATTCCTCTTCTAATAACCCACCAGGAGCATTATATGGACGCACCGAGCTATGTTTCAATAAGGGGATTCCTCTTCTAATAACCCACCAGGAGCATTATATGGACGCACCGAGCTATGTTTCAATGAGGGGATTCCTCTTCTAATAAACCCACCAGGAGCATTATATGAACGCACCGAGCTATGTTTCAATAAGGGGATTCCTCTTCTAATAACCCACCAGGAGCATTATATGAACGCACCGAGCTATGTTTCAATGAGGGGATTCCTCTTCTAATAACCCACCAGGAGCATTATATGAACGCACAGAGCTATGTTTCAATGAGGGGATTCCACTTCTAATAACCCACCAGGAGCATTATATGAACGCACCGAGCTATGTTTCAATGAGGGGATTCCTCTTGAAATAAACCACCAGGAGCATTATATGAACGCACCGCGCTGTTTCAATAAGGGGATTCCTCTTCTAATAACCCACCAGGAGCATTATATGAACGCACCGAGCTATGTTTCAATGAGGGGGTTCCTCTTCTAATAACCCAGCAGGAGCATTATATGAACGCACCGAGCTATGTTTCAATGAGGGGATTCCTCTTCTAATAACCCACCAGGAGCATTATATGAACGCACCGAGCTATGTTTCAATGAGGGGATTCCTCTTCTAATAACCCACCAGGAGCATTATATGAACGCACCGAGCTATGTTTCAATGAGGGGATTCCTCTTCTAATAACCCACCAGGAGCATTATATGGACGCACCGAGCTATGTTTCAATGAGGGGATTCCTCTTCTAATAACCCACCAGGAGCATTATATGGACGCACCGAGCTATGTTTCAATGAGGGGATTCCTCTTCTAATAACCCACCAGGAGCATTATATGAACGCACCATATTTCAATGAGGGGATTCCTTTAATTTTATTGCCCCTTGTTATACAAGACTAAGGTTAAGACGCTGATGGTATATGTTTTAAAGGAGGTGGCAGCAGACATTAGGAGTAAATTCTGGCATTTCTGCTACAAAAGGACATTGAATTAGAGGTTCAGGGCTGTCTGTAGGGCACTTATGTTTTCTGTTATATATACCTGGATTTGGGGGTGCATAGCTGCTTCTGGGGAACTAATTGTTTCAGGTTCGTGTCTTCTCCAAGGGGCAGTAACCTCAGGACAGGGGGCACATTCACCAATAAATATAGATCCAGTTGGAGAGAGGCCCTGATGGGAGACAGAAATATTAGTAAACACATATTTCAGTCCATGACATTAAAAACAAATTAATCTTAAATCCCATACCGAATTCCATAACTTCTAAAATCCCATAACAAATAATGAATTCCATAACATCTTTAAGCCCTAGATTACCCCCAACAACTCTTCGATTTACCAGTATAATATGAAATCAATTATCTCACTTCTCATTAACAAAAGAAAGGGAGAAAAAAAATCTGCACTTCAGGCAAATGTCAATGAGTAAATCCTTGTCCGATCTCGCTCAATGTTTCCCACGATATTATTATTATTATTGTAATATCTAGCAATTTGTTTCCCAGTCAAAGGCAGTACCCAATACAGTGCCTGCTATGGTTACCATAAAATAAACTCAAAGGGGTTATAAGCTGCAGGACAGATACAAAATATTGATGCCCTTATTAAAGGGATGAAGGAGGTTCCCTGCTTGACAGTAATAGTAATCACCTCCGATGCACTAAAACCTTCTCACTATGGTCTCTGGCCTGAATGCATTTCTTAAACATTCATCTTGGGTCTGAAATGTTTTCCAAAGCTTGGAGAGATTCAGGATAACCATATAAAATATTATGTTACATCTTTATAATGAGCTGTTCTGTCCTTAAAGAGGAAAAATTATCATGGAAATAAAGGGGATGTTTCTGCTCATTGTTCCACTATTAGTATTTTGCCTCAGATTACTTTTTTATACACCGGCATCTGAACAGCAAAATTATATGCTTCATAACTCTACTGTCCAGTATAAAGACCAACAGGAGAGCAAACACAAAGATCTAGAAAACAGACAATTACTGAAGCACATTGGATACCAAAGTCCTATCTAGTACCATAAAATACAAAGCCACATGGTTAATTGCATAGTGAAAGGAGAATAGCAGATACCAGTGATTAGCAGAGGAGAAGATAAGAAAAGGGACAGCACCATGTCTGATGTACACTGGACTTACAGTTGGAAGTCCTTTAAGGGCCTCATGGAGGGGGATTCTGGAAGACGAACATGAAGAACACACAAGAGGGTTGAGGAAGAGGGGAAGTAAATCATATTCTCTGTGTACAGTGAGAACCCGGGAAGATGCTGATTCTCTTCATGTAATCTCCGGTGTCGGCGTCCCCACTAGGAGTCTGATGTGCAAAGGCTGGAGAACAAGGTTTTGCTTTACTTGATGAGCAACAGGAGGTACGTTATTGTGGGTGCATATATGCAGTGATGGGTGACAATGGTTTCCAGGTGGATCATGCTTCAGTAGTCAGGCTCAAGTTTAGTACATTTATTGTAATCTAGAGTTCAACAGAGTACAGGTTACAGGGAGTGTATGATGCGTTTTGGCTTAATTCCTGCCATTTGCTGGTGGGTTTTCCTCTGCTCTGTACATGGCCAGTAAGAGGTGGACACCTGTGTGCAGGAATGTCCGTGCAAAAATTCTGGTGCCAGATGATAGCCTTCTCTTAGTCATCTCTCAATATACAAACAACATTTATAAGAACATGAATTTATTTTGCCACCTTGCTAAAATAGTTTTCTTTCAGGCTTTTTGGTTAAAAGTTTAGGCACTGCTTTGGAGTACAGTTAGAAATAAATTGAGTGTTATATATTTATATATATATATATTTATAAAATAAAAAAATCCAAGTACAGCTTCACCACATGCAGAGCAGGGAAAGGGGTGTTTGAGTTCATGAGACTGGGATGGAATATCCTATACTAGGACATGTACGGGGGCTGCTAAAGCTTCGTGCCCCCTGCTTGCTTCCTGACTGCAGCTTTGATGTAGGTTTAACAGTGCATTTGTCAATTCAGCCATGTCAAAAGGGACACCTTGAGGACCAGTTGTGTATCTACGACCATAGCTTGTGGAAGAGTATGAGGAAGAAGAAAAGCTCATTTGAAATCCTGCATTGCCAGTGGCATCAATGCTGCCTCGACGTGAGCCAGACCTAGATCCAGTTCTGGAACCTGATCTGGAGCCTGAGGCTGAACCAGAGCCGCTGACATTATATGGACTGTAGTAGCCTTTACTGGACTGAGAGGATGCTTCTAGGAGTCTCAAACCGGTGCCATCTTCCACCATACTTTTTTCCATGGCTTCTTTGTAGGAGATTTTGAGTTTTGTTTTTGGACAGGTCAAATACTTAGAGTAGGTGTTCACATCTCTCAGTTTCTGGGCTGTCCGGGTATCAATGGTACCTTTATGGAGGGCATCATCTAGACTGACACGTCCTTCAACTTCTGGCTCAATAAGTCCACCAGTGAGGTACTGCACTTCTAGGAAGCGCTGACCAGCCTCATAGTAAAGCCAGCCCTTTTTAAGAGCTTGAGCAGCAGACATTTTTGTCTTTGTTCTTGGGTCTTCAAATCCATTATAAGCCTTCTGGGCAAGGTTAATTCTGTCTACCATGATTTTGTCAACCAGACCTTTATTGACTGCATCAACAACTGCATATTTTTGCCCTGTGACAGGGTCAATGATTCCTCCTGTACATGCTTGAGCTTCTAGCAAACGTTGGCCAGTGATGTTATCTACAAGGTTGCGATGCATGGCCTCGGTAACAGATACTTTTTCTAAAGTGTCTGTGTCCACTATTCCAGCGATAGGGCCCGTCTCTTCAGTTGGATCACTCCAAGAAGATAGTTGCGCCTTTGAAGCTGGACTTGCTGTATAAGAGGAAGAAGAGCCGACAGATGAGGATCTAGAGCGGAATCCACCCATGTTACCAGACAACATGTCTGCAAACTCTGTGATGGACAATGTACCGGAGCGATACTGGTCTAATGACGACTGGTCAATCAGGCCTTTTGAAATGGCATCATCAATATCATATTGTCTTCCTGATCTTCTGTCCGTGATCATGGATTTTACTACCCCATCAGAAGATGAGATTGTAACTTCTTCCCACTCACATTCTTGCTCAGAGAGTTCTATATATGTTTGATGGTCAATAAGCCCTTTGCGATAGGCTTCATATACGGACATCTCTTTACCAGTCTCAGGGTCAACAATTACCACTCTGCGTTTACGGACTGAGGATTTAGAAGAAGTCTTTCTTTCGCGTTTCTTTTCTTTTAGAGGCAGAAGGCAGAGTCCAGTCTCTGGATCTGTAATGCATCTTTCCATGAGCTGAAGATAAGTCAGATTCTCCTCTGTATTAGGATCAAAGAATCCCTTGGTGTCATCACTTGGATCAGTAAGAATTTCATTCATTTCCTCATCAAACAGACCTCTTTTGTATGCCATCTCCACTGGCAAGCGATGGCTTTCTTCTGGATCAATAATGCCTCCAGTTGCAATCTGTGCTTCCAGTAAGCGGATTCCATGATCTTTTAGAATCAGTCCTTTCTTCATGGCTTGGAAAAGAGAGATGAGCTTTCCTGAGTAAGGATCTTTATAACCTGTCACTGCTCTTTCTGCTGACAAAAGTTTATCTTTGAATTCGGGCCCAACGATACCCATGCGCACAGCATCTTCTACAGCCAACTTGAGACCTTTGATTGGGTCAATAACGTAACCTGTGGCAGCCTGTGCTTCCAGTAATTCAAATGCTGTTCCTGGTCTTATCATGCCTTTCTTCATGGCTTGATAGATGGAGAATCTTTCTTTGGAAGATTCCACATAAACACCTGCAATGCAGCTAGTTCCCTCCAGGAATTTTTGGAGGTTTCTTGAGACCTCTTCAAGAGTGGTCAGTCCTTCTTGTAGTCGCTGGGCTGTAGCTGCATCCATGACTTCAGAGCGCACCAGTTCTTCCATGGTGATATCTTTCCTTAAACCTTTGAATGTCAGCTTCCTCTTGTCTGCAAGGGGCAGCAGGAAGAGTTTGCTGTTTTCATCTCCACGACATCTCTTCAGCAACTGAGCATAACTGAGTTTTTCATCTGTGGATGGATCCACATAACTGCGGACTTCACTAGGCTCAGACAGCATGTCCAGAGTATCGTTGTTGAGGTATCCACGCATGAATGCTATTTCATGTGGGATGTGGAACCCAAATCGAGGATCAATGATTCCACCTGTTGCTAATTGTGCATCAAGAAGCCTCAGTGCTTGATCAGAGGGAATCAAATCTTTCTTCATTGCTTGGAAAATGGAGATCATCTGCTCAGTGTAAGGATCTCTGTACCCTGTCACAGCTCTTTCAGCAGAGAGGAGTCTGTCGTGAATTTCTGGACCAACAACACCCTTTCTCACAGCCTCATCTACAGTTAAAAGTTCATTCTTTACAGGATCAACAATAAAACCAGTAGCTGCCTGAGCATCTAGAAGTACATTCGCCACATCGGGTGTGATAAAGCCCTTTTTCATAGCCTGGTAAATACTTATAGCTTGCTTGGAGCCAGGCAGCTGCAGCCCCGCAATACATCCTGTGCCATAGAGGTATCTCCAGACAGTCTCAATTTGTATAATTTCCTGAATAGTCTTTATTCCTTGTTTAAGCATGTTGTACATTTCCATGGTTATAAGCTTAGACTCATACAACTCCTCTGCTGTGATACGGCGACGGACAAAATCATATGAGTAAGTCTGTTGTTGCCGTATGATTTCAGTTTTTTCAATTATCTCAATAATAATGATAATCATGCGTTCCTTTGTCAACTTCCCAGCACGGAACTCTTCCATCAGACGATCTCTTTCCTCTTGAGGCAGCAAGTCAGACTGCATTAGCTCCCATATGGTCATAGAAGAGCCAGCCATGCTGCCAGAAGGAATGTCTACTTTAGTTTCTTCAAATACCTTCTTTGTCTCTGCTTCACTATAGATTTTACCAGTGTCTGCTGGACTTAGTTTCTCCTTCTTTAGGGTGAGAAGGTTAAGTCCAGTGTCTGGATCTTTAATACATCTATCCTTCAGTTGTAGATATGTAAGGTTCTCATGGGTATTGGGATCAAAGAATCCTTTGGTGTCATCTGTGGGGTCAGACAGGATTTTGTTCATTGCTTCATCAAAGTATCCTCGTTTGTAAGCAACTTCCACTGGAACACGATGACTGTGCACTGGATCGATAATGCCTCCAGTCGCTATCTGTGCTTCTAAAAGTCGTATCCCATGATCTTTCAAGAGGAGACCTTTTTGAATAGCTTCAAAGACAGAGATTGTGTTTCCTGAATATGGATCTTTGTAGCCGGTTACAGCCTTTTCAGCAGACAGAAGCTTTTCATGCAGTTCTGGCCCAACTACACCAGCTTTCACAGCCTCATTGACATAGAATTTCTGATTCTTTACAGCATCAATGATAAATCCAGTAGCAGCCTGAGCTTCAAGAAGTACCAGAGCGGTTCCAGGTCTAAGGAAGTTTCTCTTCATGGCTTGGTAGATGTTCATCTTTAGCTTGCTTTCCTCTAGGTAGACACCAGCAATGCAATCACTGCCCTGCAGATACTGTCTCACGGTATCGGTTTCTGATATTTCCTTTACAGATTTCTTGCCTTCTTTCAGCTGATTATATTGAGACAGGTCAATAATTTTTGACTCCAGCAGTTCAGAAGCAGGTACAGGAGCTCGAAGACCGGTAAATGTAAGACGCTGTTGTTTCTTGGTTTCAGTTTCTTCCACAATCGTAATAAGGATTTTGATTATCTTTTCAATTGTAACTTTGCCAGTCTTGTACTGCCTGATGAGCTCCCTTCTTTGTTCTTCAGTAAAGTATTCAGAATGTATTAACTCCCAAATAGAAATGGTCTTTCCTTTAAAGATGCCACTAGGCACCTCCACGGTTGTCTTCTCAAAGGCTTCTTTTGCTTGTGAATCATTGTAAACCTCTTCCAGTTGTGATTGTATGGCTTGTTCAGAGAGAGGTAGCAAGTAGTGTCCAGTTTTCTTGTCTATTTTGCATTTTGTCTGTAGCTGGGCATAGGTGAGGTTTTCTTGACTGTTTGGGTCATAGAATCCTGTGTTCTCATCAACAGGCTCAGAGAGAAGCCTAATAGTTTCTTCATCTAAGTGTCCACGTTTATAAGCAACATCAAGTGGAAGGCGATGGCTATTTATAGGGTCAATTATTCCACCAGTAGAGAGCTGTGCATCAAGGAGACGGATACCGCCGTCTTTGGGGATGAGGCCTTTCTTAAAAGCTTGGAAAAGTGACAATGCCTGTCCTGTGTACGGATCTTTGTATCCAGTAACCGCCTTTTCTGCAGATAGCAATTTCTCGTGGTACTCTGGGCCAACAACACCAGCTTTGACTGCCTCATCCACAGGGAGGAGCTCATTATGGATTGGGTCAATAATGTATCCTGTACCAGCTTGGGCTTCAAGTAGGCTAAGAGCAGTAAGAGGCTTCAGCAGGTTTTTCCTTATAGCATCGTACAATGTAAGTTTTTCACCAGATTTTTCCACTTGGACACCAGCTATTGCTGTGGATCCAGTTAAGTATTTTTTTACAGAATCCAACTCAGACGCTTCTTTGACTGCCTTCTTGCCTTGGTGTAGTTGGTTGAAAAGGTCTTTGTCAATGATTTTACTCTCTACCAGTTCTGCTGCTGGTACAGGGACTCTTAGTCCATCAAAACACAGCTGTTTCTTCTTCTCACTCTCTTCCACCACAGTGATTATTATTTTAATGATCTTCTCAACAGTGATTTTTCCAGTCTTATACTGACGTAAGAGCTCTCGCCTTTGTTCTTCAGTAAAATATTCTGAGTTGATTATTTCCCAGATGGTGACAGTCTTTCCTTCAAACTTTCCAAATGGAACAGAAACTGTGGCTTTCTTGAATACATCTTTTGCTTCTGAATCTGTGTATACCAGTTCTCCTTTTCCTGCTTTGTCAGTTAAAGGTAGCAAACAGAACTTTGTTTCTTGATCTACGATACATCTCTCCAAAAGTTGCAAGTACGTAAGATTTTCTTGGGTATTGGGATCAAAGAAGCCTTTTGTGTCATCTGTTGGGTCAGACAAGATCTTGTTCATTTCTTCATCAAAATAGCCTCGTTTGTAAGCTACATCCAAGGGTACACGATGACTATTGACTGGATCAACAATACCTCCTGTGGCAATCTGAGCCTCTAATAGACGTATACCATGGTCCTTTACGATCAAGTCTTTTTTCATTGCTTGGAAGAGTGAAATCTTGTCTCCTGTGTAAGGATCTTTGTATCCAGTAATTGCCCTTTCGGCAGACAACATTTTATTGTGTATTTCAGGACCAATAACATTTTCTTTTACAGCCTCACTAACAGTCAGCTTTTTGTTTCTTACTGGGTCCATTATATACCCAGAGGCTGCTTGAGCTTCTAGCAGAATGAGGGCAGTTCCAGGGGTAATTAGCTTTTTCTTCATAGCATTGTAAATGCTTATTTTTTCATTGCTGGGTTTGATCAGCAGTCCAGCAATGCTGCTCTTGCCTTGCAGGTATTTTCGTATATCATCTCGCTGGGAAAGATCATTCACAGTCACCGACTTCTTTGACAATTCATCCAACATCTCTTTGGTCAAGATGCCAGCCTCATACAGTTTGTTGGCAGATACTTTCTGTCTTAAGCCATCAAAGGCATTCTCATAGTCTCCATTGTGAGCTGTGCCATCAGTGACCGTGGTATTTCCATTTGGCATGGCTGATGTCTGCGTTAGAATGGTTTCTTTGTGGATCACGATCTCCTTGGTTTTCTCCAGTGCAATCCTATGTTCTTGCTCCAGCTGCTCAAGTCTCTCCCGTAGTTTCCTATTTTCTTCTTCAAGCAGTCGCTCTTGTTCTTGCCGCTGCCTATTTAGCTCCTGGAGCTCATCTTGCTTCTGATGAACCTTGTCCTCTGCCTCTAGCTGTTTCCTCATTGCATCATCCATGGAAACCTTCAATAGTCTTTTCTCTTCCTCAAGCTTACTTAGCTGTCGCTCCTTCTCAGCTTTCAAATTTTGAGCTTTGTTCACCTCTACTTCAAAGAGTTTCTCTAGTTTTGCCTTTTCATCTTCAATGTACTTCTCCTTCTGAATTAGTATTTCTTTCTCGGACAGGAACACAGATTGAAGACTTTGGGTTTCTTGACGTAGCTGTTCTTTTTGAGTCTTCTCCATCTGTAAAACACAAGATATATGTTAATGATATAATCTACATGAAACCAATATCTACAATAGCAGGAGGATTTATCTTGTAGAGAATTTCTGAATGGTGTTAACTATTATGAACTTGGCTGAAGCAATGGAAGAGTTGCTTTTTCGTGTGTCATATACAGAATCCATGCATTCCTGATCTAGATCATGAATTATTGGCTCTGTTTTGTGAGCTCTGTTGGTGGGAACATAGACTGTCACATGACCCAAATATTAGGCCCCTTTTCCAGAGGTTTTGTTAGGAAATGACATTGCTCATATGCACAATACAAAATACTGGTGTTCTGATTACCAGTAATGATAAAATCAGATCATTTTCATTTTTGCATTTCACAAAATTTCTGAAATTTTAAAAGTCTGCTCCATGAAATGGCCAATGGGACAGAGCAATAAAAATGTAAACATAATAAAATTAAAAGGACCCAACATATTAAAGGAGGGAAAAACAATGGCAGATGGATCTAAGAACGTATCTATGGCCACTTTTTTGAAGTTAATAAAACATGAATGCTTTGGCATACACTGTAAAATTAAATACCTCTTCAGACTTTCTCTGCAAAAGTTCTGCTTCTTTCTTTAGTTTCTCCTTCTCCTTCTCGAGGTCAGAAATGGCTTTCCGTAAATCCTCTGCCTCTTTATCACTTTGCTGTCTCTGTATTTCAAGAGTTTGGACCACAGTCATTTTCTCTTTGGTTGATAATTCTGTCTTGTGCAGTTTCTCACTAATTTCCTCTGCCTGTTTCCTAAATTTCTTGGCATCATCCTCTGCTTTAGACTGAGCCCTGCTCATCTCTACCACTTGCAGCTTGAGACGTTCAGCTTCTGCACTGATTTCCAATTGCCGCCTGCGTTCAACCTCCAAGGTTTTTTGGAAGCCCTCTGTTTCCTCCGCGAGCTGCTGGAGCATCATCTCTTTATCTTCCTGCAACTTCTTTGCCTGTTCCACAGCAAGTTCTTTCTGTTTCTGCAGGAGCTCTGCTTCTGCCTTCAAGCGTGTGGCTTCTTGAACAGCTTGCATCTTTTCTTTCAACATCTTCTCAGCCAATGCCCGCTGCTCAGAAAGGCCATCTTCTGCCACCTTTCTCAGGCGAGCTGCTTCCTGGGCCTCTATGCTCAAACGAGCAGCATCTTCAGCAACCTGCTTCATCTTCTCAGCTTCCTCCAGTAAGAACTTCTGGGTATTGTCTTTGTCTTTTAGAATGAGCATCTTATTTTCCTCTTCAATGCGAATCTTCAGTTTTACCAGCTCTTCCATCTGTATCTTAACTTTAAACAGCTCATCCTCCACAAGCTTCTTCTGCTGCAATGACTCAGTCACCTCCTCTTTAAGACGGCCTAGCTCATCATCAAGTATATTTTTCTGATGGTCAGTTTCCTCCAGCCTCAGCTTTACTTTGGTCAGCTCACTCTCGACCTGCTCTTTTTGCCGGAGAGTTTTTTCAGAAAATTTCTTGTGTTTTTCCATTTCAGCATCAGCCAACTGCTTCTGTTTGAGTGCAGCCTGCTCAGCCTGGCCCCTTTTCGCAGCTTCCAGTTCCGCATCTTTACGGATCTTTTCCGCATCTTCCTGTGCGAGAGCTTTAGCCTGAGCATCTTCCTCGGCCCTCTGTTTTTGACGTTCAGCTTCCTCAGCTCTTTGACGTGACAACGCAGCTTCATGTTCTGCCTTGGCACGAGCTCGATCAGCTTCTTCGGCTGTGCGTTTGGCCTTTTCAGCTTCTTCCTTCAGTTTATCAAGGATGCTCTGCTCTTGGATCCTTGTTTGCAATAATTCCTGTTCTTTTTGCTGGACAGCAGCATAGTAGGCCTTTTCCTCAGCATCAATTTTATTTCTGGCAGCTTCTTGAGCCAGCTGAATTTGTTTTTCTGCCTCCGTCTCAGCTAGTTCTTTCTGCTTTTTGGCTTCCTCTGCCTTGGCTTTAAGCCTATCCACTTCTTCTAAGGCTGCTTTACGCTGTCTGGCAGCCTCTTGTTCAGCAGCTATTATCTTCTTGACCTTGTCTTCTGCTTCCCTGCGCCTGGTCTCCTCCTTTAAAGCTAACTGTCTTTGTTTCTCGGCCTCCTGCTCAGCTCTTTCTTTGCTCTGCTGAGTTTCATCTGCAATGACTTTTAATTTCTGAAGTTCAAGCTCCAGATCAGATTTGCCTTCAGAAGCCTTCTCAAAATTAATTTTCAGGATTCGAATTTCTTCTTCAATCAACCTCCTATGTTTCATGGTCTCATCCACAATGTTCTTCTGCCTCTCTAGTTCATTCTCAGAGGACTGTTTAAGAAGAAGTATTTTCTCCTCAATGTCCTGTTTATGTTGTGCTGCCTGCTCCTCTAGCAGCTTCCTCTGATAAGCTTCATCTTCTGCCAGTCTTCGGAGACGCTCATTCTCTGCTTCCTTCTCTTTCAGGGCAATTTCAGCTTCTGTTTTCAATCGTGTGGCTTCATTGATAGCGGCAAGCTTTTCCTTTAGAATTCGCTCTGCTTCTGCTCTCTGCCGAATGGCGTCTTCTTCGGCCAGCTGCCTTTGCCTCTTGGCCTCCTCTGAGAGGGCACGTAACCTTGCAGCTTCTTCGGCAAGTTCTCGGAGCTTGTCTGCCTCTTCTTCCAGCATCTGCTTTGATTTCTCACTTGCAGAACGAGACTCTTCCTCTGCCTTTGATTTGGCCTGCAAGAGGATCTCCATTTCTGCCCGCACCTTAGCTAGCTCTTCCTCTAAAGCTTTCCTCCTCTGTATAGCCTCATTCACCTCATTCTTGAGGCGGTAAAGATCCTCCTCCAGAACAATACGCTGCTGTTCTCCACTCTCCATTTCTGCTTTCAACCGTATAAGCTCTTGCTCAGCAGAAAACTTCTGAAGGGCTGTGTCCTCAGACAGCTTTCTCTGTTTCTCCAGCTCTTCTTCTGCCAGTTCCTTCTGGCGCAATGCTGATTCTTCAGCCTTGGATCTTTTTCTAGTTTCTCGTTCAGCATCTTCCTTCTGCTTCTCTGCCTCCTCCTGAGCCAGAGTTTTTTTGTGAGCAACCTCTTCTGCCTGAAGCCTTAAACGCAAGGCTTCATTTGCTTTCTGCCTCCACTTCTCCAGCTCCTTCTCTGCCTCTTCCCTGGCATTCTCTGCATCCAGCTGCTGCTTCTTGAGACGCTCTGCTTCCTCCTGCAGGTGGGTAACGGTTATATGTTCTTGTTTCAGAGACATCTCCAGCTGAGTAGTCTTCTCTAGGAAAGACATGCGCTTGCTCTGCAGCTGGGTTTCTGCGCTTTGCTGGGCTACTTCTTGAGCTTGTTTGATCTGCCTCTCCTTTTCAAACTCTGCCTGTTTCATCCTCCTTTCTGCCTCTTCTGCTTGCAGTCTTAATTTTTCCAGGTCTTCCAAAGCCTTCTGCTTTTCCCGAGCTGCATCTCGCTCAGCTTGTATCTTTCGCTGAAGCTCTTCCTCTGCCTCGCGCTTTTTCTGGGTCTCATCTTTCACCTGTTTGCGCAAGCGATCGGCTTCCTCTTGTGCTTGCTTCTTCTGCCGCTCTGCATCTTCAGCACGAGTTCTCAGAGCTCTCAACTCATCTTCTGCACTAGACTTTTGCTTCTGGCTAGTTTCCAGCTGTAGCCGGATAATCCTGATCTCCTCCTCCACCTTCTTGCGGCTGTATTCAGCCTCTTCGATCAGTTTGAGCTTTGCATTAATCTCCGTTACAGAGTTTTGCTTCATCTGATGCAACTCTTGCTGGATGGTCTTCTTCTGCTGCTCAGCATCTACAGCAACAATCTCCCTTCTGGAGACCTCTTCTTGCATGTGCAGCCTCAGCTCCTTGGCTTCTTTCTCTGCCATAGATTTGGCCTGTTCATGGGCCTCAGCAAGCTGCCTCTGTTTCTCCAACTGAGCCTCTACCTCGGCCAGCTTCCTCCTTTCCTCTTGTTTCAGCTTCTCTGTCGCTCTCTGAAGGAGGGTGGGAGGGGCAGGAAAGACGGGGTGGAGAGGGACAATGGAGACAAAAAGGGAAAAAGAAAAATAAAACAGATGGAAAAAAATAATTCTATGCTCTATGGTACAACTTACAACTTAACTAAAAACAATGGCTGAACACAAAGGGATGAGAGGATGGATGTTGAGTGATACTCACGGAGTACAGGTAAAGAAGCACTGGGTATTAGAAAGAAACACTTGTACAATAGACAATGTTAACTGCAAAATGCGCTATGCGGAACAACAGGTATGTGGTTATGCATATTTGGCCGACTTGTATAACCGTGTCCGCCCTTCATACTGCAATATAACACCAACAGGGAAACATGCATACTGCACTATTGTATCCAGTGCTGCATTTACTGCACTATTGCATTGTGTTTTACCCTTTGCAGGATTTACTACAAACAGCTTCACGCACAGTGCTGCAGTGGAGCACTTGCTAAATTAACTTTTGCCACTCAGCATTTACTGCAATAATGCATCTTGTGGAACACTTACTACAATATGACATTCTGCACAATATTACTATAACTCGCTTTAGCAGTATAACATCCTGTGCAAACCTTCTACAGTGCAGCAGCGTACAATGAATTCACTTCTCCATACACCATTTGTTGCATTCACTTCCCGACATACATTGTGCACAGTGTGCTGCCACACTCTAATCCACACATGGTGCCCCACGCAGCATTAACACTGGATAGCATTCCCTGCTATGGAGAACCAGTCACCACATTCCCTGCGACGGAGAATCAGTCTACACATTCCCTTCCCCCGGAGAATCAGTCTCCACATTCCCTTCCCCCGGAGAATCAGTCTCCACATTCCCTTCCCCCGGAGAATCGGTCTCCACATTCCCTTCCCCCGGAGAATCGGTCTCCACATTCCCTTCCCCCGGAGAATCGGTCTCCACATTCCCTTCCCCCGGAGAATCGGTCTCCACATTCCCTTCCCCCGGAGAATCGGTCTCCACATTCCCTTCCCCCGGAGAATCGGTCTCCACATTCCCTTCCCCCGGAGAATCGGTCTCCACATTCCCTTCCCCCGGAGAATCGGTCTCCACATTCCCTTCCCCCGGAGAATCGGTCTCCACATTCCCTTCCCTTCCCCCGGAGAATCGGTCTCCACATTCCCTTCCCCCGGAGAATCAGTCTCCACATTCCCTTCCCCCGGAGAATCTGTCACCACATTCCCTTCCCCCGGAGAATCGGTCTCCACATTCCCTGCCCCGGAGAACCAGTCACAACATTCCCTGCCCCGGAGAATCTGTCACCACATTCCCTGCCCCGGAGAATCAGTCACCACATTCCCTGCCCCGGAGAATCAGTCACCACATTCCCTGCCCCGGAGAATCAGTCACCACATTCCCTGCCCCGGAGAATCAGTCACCACATTCCCTGCCCCGGAGAATCAGTCACCACATTCCCTGCCCCGGAGAATCAGTCACCACATTCCCTGCCCCGGAGAATCAGTCACCACATTCCCTGCCCCGGAGAATCAGTCACCACATTCCCTGCCCCGGAGAATCAGTCACCACATTCCCTGCCCCGGAGAATCAGTCACCACATTCCCTGCCCCGGAGAATCAGTCACCACATTCTCTGCCCTGGAGAATCAGTCACCACATTCCCTGCCCCGGAGAATCAGTCACCACATTCCCTGCCCCGGAGAATCAGTCACTACATTCCCTGCCCCGGAGAATCAGTCACCACATTCTCTGCTGCGGAGAATCAGTCACCACATTCTCTGCCCTGGAGAATCAGTCACCACATTCTCTGCCCTGGAGAATCAGTCACCACATTCCCTGCCCCGGAGAATCAGTCACCACATTCCCTGCCCCGGAGAATCAGTCACCACATTCTCTGCTGCGGAGAATCAGTCACCACATTCCCTGCCCTGGAGAATCAGTCACCACATTCCCTGCCCCGGAGAATCAGTCACCACATTCCCTGCCCCGGAGAATCAGTCACCACATTCCCTGCCCCGGAGAATCAGTCACCACATTCTCTGCTGCGGAGAATCAGTCACCACATTCTCTGCCCTGGAGAATCAGTCACCACATTCTCTGCCCTGGAGAATCATTGCACAATAACAATCATTAGATAAACACAGAATACTGGAGTAATGAAGGAGTTAGAGACATGTCAGAATGCTTTCTGGATTAGTGTCTTCGGGACAGTATTGAACACACAGCAACATAGAAGACATAAACACAGCATTCTAAAAGTGGAAGCAAAGCAATTAATTGCAGCAGGTTTAGGGAAAATTAATAGTTAATTTACTCCAAATAACTTACTAACTCCATGCACAACATATAACCGCTCATAAAATAGACTGTGTACCAACTCATCCAGAAATACACAGGTACAAGACCTCCCTACGGCTATTAAATCTGCCCATTAAAAACCCTCACTAAGCCCTGACAGCGTGCTCCCACACTTGGCAGCAAAGTCCAAAAACGGAAGCATCTGCATCCCAAACAGGCCCGGCTGCCCATGTCATAGAAACCAATGGGGGTACGTATGGCAGTTCTGTTAGAAATGCCGTTACATAGAACCATCTGCATCCCAAACAGGCCCGGCTGCCCATGTCATAGAATGCAATGGGGGTACGTATGGCAGTTCTGTTAGAAATGCCGTTACATAGAACCATCTGCTTCCCAAACAGGCCCGGCTGCCCATGTCATAGAATGCAATGGGGGTACGTATGGCAGTTCTGTTAGAAATGCCGTTACATAGAACCATCTGCATCCCAAACAGGCCCGGCTGCCCATGTCATAGAATGCAATGGGGGTACGTATGGCAGTTCTGTTAGAAATGCCGTTACATAGACCCATCTGCTTCCCAAACAGGCCCGGCTGCCCATGTCATAGAATGCAATGGGGGTACGTATGGCAGTTCTGTTAGAAATGCCGTTACATAGAACCATCTGCATCCCAAACAGGCCCGGCTGCCCATGTCATAGAATGCAATGGGGGTACGTATGGCAGTTCTGTTAGAAATGCCGTTACATAGAACCATCTGCATCCCAAACAGGCCCGGCTGCCCATGTCATAGAATGCAATGGGGGTACGTATGGCAGTTCTGTTAGAAATGCCGTTACATAGAACCATCTGCTTCCCAAACAGGCCCGGCTGCCCATGTCATAGAATGCAATGGGGGTACGTATGGCAGTTCTGTTAGAAATGCCGTTACATAGAACCATCTGCATCCCAAACAGGCCCGGCTGCCCATGTCATAGAATGCAATGGGGGTACGTATGGCAGTTCTGTTAGAAATGCCGTTACATAGAACCATCTGAATCCCAAACAGGCCCGGCTGCCCATGTCATAGAAAGCAACGGAGGTATGTACAGTAGTTCTGTTAGAAATGCCGTTACATAGAACCATCTGCTTCCCAAACAGGCCCGGCTGCCCATGTCATAGAATGCAATGGGGGTACGTATGGCAGTTCTGTTAGAAATGCCGTTACATAGAACCATCTGCATCCCAAACAGGCCCGGCTGCCCATGTCATAGAATGCAATGGGGGTACGTATGGCAGTTCTGTTAGAAATGCCGTTACATAGAACCATCTGCATCCCAAACAGGCCCGGCTGCCCATGTCATAGAATGCAATGGGGGTACGTATGGCAGTTCTGTTAGAAATGCCGTTACATAGAACCATCTGCATCCCAAACAGGCCCGGCTGCCCATGTCATAGAATGCAATGGGGGTACGTATGGCAGTTCTGTTAGAAATGCCGTTACATAGAACCATCTGCATCCCAAACAGGCCCGGCTGCCCATGTCATAGAATGCAATGGGGGTACGTATGGCAGTTCTGTTAGAAATGCCGTTACATAGAACCATCTGCTTCCCAAACAGGCCCGGCTGCCCATGTCATAGAATGCAATGGGGGTACGTATGGCAGTTCTGTTAGAAATGCCGTTACATAGAACCATCTGCATCCCAAACAGGCCCGGCTGCCCATGTCATAGAATGCAATGGGGGTACGTATGGCAGTTCTGTTAGAAATGCCGTTACATAGAACCATCTGCATCCCAAACAGGCCCGGCTGCCCATGTCATAGAATGCAATGGGGGTACGTATGGCAGTTCTGTTAGAAATGCCGTTACATAGAACCATCTGCTTCCCAAACAGGCCCGGCTGCCCATGTCATAGAATGCAATGGGGGTACGTATGGCAGTTCTGTTAGAAATGCCGTTACATAGAACCATCTGCATCCCAAACAGGCCCGGCTGCCCATGTCATAGAAAGCAACGGAGGTATGTACAGTAGTTCTGTTAGAAATGCCGTTACATAGAACCATCTGCTTCCCAAACAGGCCCGTTATGTAGAACCATCTAAGCAACAGGAAAACGATTACGTACACACTCCATATAAACACTTGGAGAAGGCAGGCAGGCGCTGGATACTGTCCCTTTAACCTATTAAATGTCACTGGCATTAAATACATGGCTGTCCCTTCACTAAATAAAATACTGAAAATCATTTCTAACTTGTGTTAACCATTTGCCATGAGATGTGCGATTTTCTTTTAAATTTATAGTAAGGATTTGGCAAATGAGCTCACAATCTGGTTCAGATAGGACGCAGCCAGGGAGGACATTGCTAATGGCTGATATTTCTGAAAGAGATGTTTAAATGAATTCATTCTTTTAATCGCACTTATTAAAGTGATTTAAAAAATGATTTCTTTATAACTAGTTATAACTAACTAACTCTGTTGTACCGGTGAAAGCTGGCGCATAGATTTAAAATGATGTTGGGGCGCAAGAAAAAAAGCAATAGAAGAATAAAGACCTGACAGATTAAAAACATTGATTGCACCCAAGTTAAAGGGACACTATAGGCACCAGGACAACTTTAGCTAAATAAAGCAGTTTTAGTGTATAGATCATGCCCCTGCAATTTCACTGCTCAATCCTCTGCCATTTAGGAGTTAAATCACTTTGTTTCTGTTTATGCAGCCCTAGCCACACCTCCCCTGGCTGTGACTGACAGTCGGCATGGAAACAAAATGATTTTCAATAACATTTTAACTTATTTTAAAAGTTTTTATCTCCTGCTCTGTAAATTGAACTTGAATCGCTCCTGGAGGGTCTAGGAAGCCATTAACAGAGCAGGAGATAAGAAATGAGAAATGAAACAGAGTTTGCAATAAAGGAAGTTTAATCATTAGATGACTTTATAGGAAGTGTTTAGGAAGGCTGTATAAGTCACATGCAGGGAGGAGTGGCTAGGGCTGTATAAACAAAGTGATTTAACTCCTAAATGGCAGATAATTGAGCAATGAGACTGTAGGGGCATGATCTATACACCACAATAACAATTAATATAAAATTATTTTGGGGACTGTAGTGTTCCTTTAAGTTGGAATTGAATGACATTTCTAGATGTAATTAAGGGATAAGCAAATATAAAATTAAATATCCCGAGAAGTGGACAGATCTCCTTTAACCCATTCAATATGTCCCTTCATTAGGACATGTAAACATATTACAAACTAAATTACACAAAGCTAATTAGTCACTAAGTATATTTTTAAAAAGCTGCCAATTTATCTCACACTGGGTGGAAAAATATATAATATACAAATTATCAAACAAACTGTGAAGGTGCTGTAAATTAAACATTCTTTAAGTGATTTAGAAATATTTGACTTTGAAAAAGTGTTGCCATTCTATGGACTATATATAAGGTTGTTGGCGACTCCTAGTACAAGTAATTACATCCATTGCAAGGCATCTGCATTCAAAGTACTGAATTAATTATTAGCCAATTATGAAACGTTAAAGGGAAACTCCAGTGCCAGGAAAACAATCCGTTTTCCTGGTACTGCAGGTCCCCTCTCCCTCCCACCCCCCAATCCCCGGTTGCTGAAGGGGTGAAAACCCCTTCAGTGACTTACCAGAGGCAGTGACATGTCCCACGTCGCTGCTTCTCCCTCTGCCGCCTCTCCTCCGTATTACGTTGGCCGTGGGTGAGACTGATCCCGCCCACTGGCCGGGGAGACCTAATGCGCATGTGCGGCAATGCCGCGCATGAGCATTAGAGCTCCCCATAGGAAAGCATTGAAATGGAGAATTGAGCGACGCTGGAGGTCCTCACACAGCGTGAGGACGTCCAGCGACGCTCTAGCACAGGTTTCCTGTGCTAGGGACATGGAAGTGCCCTCTAGTTGCCGTCTTGTAGACAGCCACTAGAGGTGGAGTTAACCCTGCAATTACACTTGCAGGGTTAATAGTAGTGGGAGTTGTCACCCAGACCACTCCAGGAGAAATGGGTCTGGGTGCCTGGAGTGTCCCTTTAAGAAGATATTTAAAGATACAGCATCCACAGTAAATTCCACCAGGCTTTTCAGCTCGGTAAAAGTAAACCTTGTCGTTCCATTATATGTCTGCATTTGCAAGGTTTATTGGAGTTCAAGTGTCATCGAGCACCTTCTTATTAGGAAGTAAATAATGTGAGTGATATTGACATTTCACGTTAATAAGCATTTTCATGGGGTTTTATATTTGCGGGAGCCACTGTTTCTTTAGTAGGGTAATTCCACATTAATTCATTTGATATTTTGAATGCAGACATCTTGTAATGGATTGTAATTAACTGCACATATTGATGACAACCTTAACAATCAATAAATTCAGCACAGAATAGTGATATTTTTTAAAAGATACAAATATTTCTAAACCAATAAATAATGCTTTCATTTAATTACATTTCCAGACTCCTCACAGTTTAAACGTGTTAAACATGTTACTGTCACGAGAACTGTGCCGTAACCCATTATTATTAAGCAATGGTTTCTTGGAGTGCGGTTCTCGTACCTCCTCCTCCTCCAGGCGTCTAAGTGTTTCGGTGATGAATATGATGTACTGACTGGTCAGGGTGGTCAGTTCGCTGTACTTGGTCCTGAGTTCCACATACTGTAAGAGAAAGAGAGACTCATTTCCTTTCTAAAAGTCCCTATCGAGTTTGGTTTCGGTGCTATAGGTAATGCTAGATGGAATAACATTTATTTATAGAACTCTATTGGGCAAAAATAAAGAAAATTTTGATTGAATATTAAAGAATGGTAGGCTCCAGATTGAAAGCCTTTCCAATAGATAAACACAGAGGGCGTTACACAGAGCTGGTCCCTATACACAGTGACAGAATTACCCTCTAATCGATATTGCCCAATTATCTGAATACAGAGGGCGTTACACAGAGCTGGTCCCTATACACAGTGACAGAATTACCCCCTAATCGATATTGCCCAATTATCTGAATGCAGAGGGCGTTACACAGAGCCGGTCCCTATACACAGTGACAGAATTACCCTCTAATCGATATTGCCCAATTATCTGAATGCAGAGGGCGTTACACAGAGCTGGTCCCTATATACAGTGACAGAATTACCCCCTAATCGATATTGCCCAATTATCTGAATGCAGAGGGCGTTACACAGAGCCGGTCCCTATACACAGTGACAGAATTACCCTCTAATCGATATTGCCCAATTATCTGAATGCAGAGGGCGTTACACAGAGCTGGTCCCTATACACAGTGACAGAATTACCCCCTAATCGATATTGCCCAATTATCTGAATGCAGAGGGCGTTACACAGAGTTGGTCCTTATACACAGTGACAGAATTACCCCCTAATCGATATTGCCCAATTATCTGAATGCAGAGGGCGTTACACAGAGCTGGTCCCTATACACAGTGACAGAATTACCCTCTAATCGATATTGCCCAATTATCTGAATGCAGAGGGCGTTACACAGAGCTGGTCCCTATACACAGTGACAGAATTACCCCCTAATCGATATTGCCCAATTATCTGAATGCAGAGGGCGTTACACAGAGCTGGTCCCTATACACAGTGACAGAATTACCCCCTAATCGATATTGCCCAATTATCTGAATGCAGAGGGCGTTACACAGAGCTGGTCCCTATACACAGTGACAGAATTACCCCCTAATCGATATTGCCCAATTATCTGAATGCAGAGGGCGTTACACAGAGCTGGTCCCTATACACAGTGACAGAATTACCCCCTAATCGATATTGCCCAATTATCTGAATGCAGAGGGCGTTACACAGAGCTGGTCCCTATACACAGTGACAGAATTACCCCCTAATCGATATTGCCCAATTATCTGAATGCAGAGGGCATTACACAGAGCTGGTCCCTATACACAATGACAGAATTACCCTCTAATCGATATTGCCCAATTATCTGAATACAGAGGGCGTTACACAGAGCTGGTCCCTATACACAGTGACAGAATTACCCCCTAATCGATATTGCCCAATTATCTGAATGCAGAGGGCGTTACACAGAGCTGGTCCCTGTACACAGTGACAGAATTACCCCCTAATCGATATTGCCCAATTATCTGAATGCAGAGGGCGTTACACAGAGCTGGTCCCTGTACACAGTGACAGAATTACCCCCTAATCGATATTGCCCAATTATCTGAATACAGAGGGCGTTACACAGAGCTGGTCCCTATACACAGTGACAGAATTACCCCCTAATCGATATTGCCCAATTATCTGAATGCAGAGGGCGTTACACAGAGCTGGTCCCTATACACAGTGACAGAATTACCCCCTAATCGATATTGCCCAATTATCTGAATGCAGAGGGCGTTACACAGAGCTGGTCCCTATACACAGTGACAGAATTACCCCCTAATCGATATTGCCCAATTATCTGAATGCAGAGGGCGTTACACAGAGCTGGTCCCTATATACAGTGACAGAATTACCCTCTAATCGATATTGCCCAATTATCTGAATGCAGAGGGCGTTACACAGAGCTGGTCCCTATACACAGTGACAGAATTACCCCCTAATCGATATTGCCCAATTATCTGAATGCAGAGGGCGTTACACAGAGCTGGTCCCTATACACAGTGACAGAATTACCCCCTAATCGATATTGCCCAATTATCTGAATGCAGAGGGCGTTACACAGAGCTGGTCCCTATATACAGTGACAGAATTACCCCCTAATCGATATTGCCCAATTATCTGAATGCAGAGGGCGTTACACAGAGCTGGTCCCTATACACAGTGACAGAATTACCCCCTAATCGATATTGCCCAATTATCTGAATGCAGAGGGCGTTACACAGAGCTGGTCCCTATACACAGTGACAGAATTACCCCCTAATCGATATTGCCCAATTATCTGAATGCAGAGGGCGTTACACAGAGCTGGTCCCTATACACAGTGACAGAATTACCCCCTAATCGATATTGCCCAATTATCTGAATGCAGAGGGCGTTACACAGAGCTGGTCCCTATATACAGTGACAGAATTACCCCCTAATCGATATTGCCCAATTATCTGAATGCAGAGGGCGTTACACAGAGCTGGTCCCTATATACAGTGACAGAATTACCCCCTAATCGATATTGCCCAATTATCTGAATGCAGAGGGCGTTACACAGAGCTGGTCCCTATATACAGTGACAGAATTACCCCCTAATCGATATTGCCCAATTATCTGAATGCAGAGGGCGTTACACAGAGCTGGTCCCTATACACAGTGACAGAATTACCCCCTAATCGATATTGCCCAATTATCTGAATACAGAGGGCGTTACACAGAGCTGGTCCCTATACACAGTGACAGAATTACCCCCTAATCGATATTGCCCAATTATCTGAATGCAGAGGGCGTTACACAGAGCTGGTCCCTATACACAGTGACAGAATTACCCCCTAATCGATATTGCCCAATTATCTGAATGCAGAGGGCGTTACACAGAGCTGGTCCCTATACACAGTGACAGAATTACCCCCTAATCGATATTGCCCAATTATCTGAATGCAGAGGGCATTACACAGAGCTGGTCCCTATACACAGTGACAGAATTACCCTCTAATCGATATTGCCCAATTATCTGAATACAGAGGGCGTTACACAGAGCTGGTCCCTATACACAGTGACAGAATTACCCCCTAATCGATATTGCCCAATTATCTGAATACAGAGGGCGTTACACAGAGTTGGTCCCTATACACAATGACAGAATTACCCCCTAATCGATATTGCCCAATTATCTGAATACAGAGGGCGTTACACAGAGCTGGTCCCTGTACACAGTGACAGAATTACCCCCTAATCGATATTGCCCAATTATCTGAATACAGAGGGTGTTACACAGAGTTGGACCCTATACACAGTGACAGAATTACCCCCTAATCGATATTGCCCAATTATCTGAATACAGAGGGCGTTACACAGAGCTGGTCCCTATACACAGTGACAGAATTACCCTCTAATCGATATTGCCCAATTATCTGAATGCAGAGGGCGTTACACAGAGCTGGTCCCTGTACACAGTGACAGAATTACCCCCTAATCGATATTGCCCAATTATCTGAATGCAGAGGGCGTTACACAGAGCTGGTCCCTATATACAGTGACAGAATTACCCCCTAATCGATATTGCCCAATTATCTGAATGCAGAGGGCGTTACACAGAGCTGGTCCCTGTACACAGTGACAGAATTACCCCCTAATCGATATTGCCCAATTATCTGAATGCAGAGGGCGTTACACAGAGCTGGTCCCTATATACAGTGACAGAATTACCCCCTAATCGATATTGCCCAATTATCTGAATGCAGAGGGCGTTACACAGAGCTGGTCCCTGTACACAGTGACAGAATTACCCTCTAATCGATATTGCCCAATTATCTGAATACAGAGGGCGTTACACAGAGCCGGTCCCTATACACAGTGACAGAATTACCCCCTAATCGATATTGCCCAATTATCTGAATACAGAGGGCGTTACACAGAGCTGGTCCCTATACACAGTGACAGAATTACCCCCTAATCGATATTGCCCAATTATCTGAATGCAGAGGGCGTTACACAGAGCTGGTCCCTATACACAGTGACAGAATTACCCCCTAATCGATATTGCCCAATTATCTGAATGCAGAGGGCGTTACACAGAGCTGGTCCCTATACACAATGACAGAATTACCCTCTAATCGATATTGCCCAATTATCTGAATGCAGAGGGCGTTACACAGAGCTGGTCCCTATACACAGTGACAGAATTACCCCCTAATCGATATTGCCCAATTATCTGAATGCAGAGGGCGTTACACAGAGCTGGTCCCTGTACACAGTGACAGAATTACCCCCTAATCGATATTGCCCAATTATCTGAATGCAGAGGGCGTTACACAGAGCTGGTCCCTATACACAATGACAGAATTACCCTCTAATCGATATTGCCCAATTATCTGAATGCAGAGGGCGTTACACAGAGCTGGTCCCTATACACAGTGACAGAATTACCCCCTAATCGATATTGCCCAATTATCTGAATACAGAGGGCGTTACACAGAGCTGGTCCCTATACACAGTGACAGAATTACCCTCTAATCGATATTGCCCAATTATCTGAATACAGAGGGCGTTACACAGAGCTGGTCCCTATACACAGTGACAGAATTACCCCCTAATCGATATTGCCCAATTATCTGAATGCAGAGGGCGTTACACAGAGCTGGTCCCTATACACAATGACAGAATTACCCCCTAATCGATATTGCCCAATTATCTGAATGCAGAGGGCGTTACACAGAGCTGGTCCCTATACACAGTGACAGAATTACCCCCTAATCGATATTGCCCAATTATCTGAATGCAGAGGGCGTTACACAGAGCTGGTCCCTATACACAGTGACAGAATTACCCCCTAATCGATTTTGCCCAATTATCTGAATGCAGAGGGCGTTACACAGAGCTGGTCCCTATACACAGTGACAGAATTACCCCCTAATCGATATTGCCCAATTATCTGTATGCAGAGGGTGTTACACAGAGCTGGTCCCTATACACAGTGACAGAATTACCCCCTAATCGATATTGCCCAATTATCTGAATGCAGAGGGCGTTACACAGAGCTGGTCCCTGTACACAGTGACAGAATTACCCCCTAATCGATATTGCCCAATTATCTGAATGCAGAGGGCGTTACACAGAGCTGGTCCCTATACACAGTGACAGAATTACCCCCTAATCGATATTGCCCAATTATCTGAATGCAGAGGGCGTTACACAGAGCTGGTCCCTGTACACAGTGACAGAATTACCCCCTAATCGATATTGCCCAATTATCTGAATGCAGAGGGCGTTACACAGAGCTGGTCCCTATACACAGTGACAGAATTACCCCCTAATCGATATTGCCCAATTATCTGTATGCAGAGGGCGTTACACAGAGCTGGTCCCTATACACAGTGACAGAATTACCCCCTAATCGATATTGCCCAATTATCTGAATGCAGAGGGCGTTACACAGAGCTGGTCCCTATACACAGTGACAGAATTACCCTCTAATCGATATTGCCCAATTATCTGAATGCAGAGGGCGTTACACAGAGCTGGTCCCTATACACAGTGACAGAATTACCCCCTAATCGATATTGCCCAATTATCTGAATGCAGAGGGCGTTACACAGAGCTGGTCCCTATACACAGTGACAGAATTACCCCCTAATCGATATTGCCCAATTATCTGAATGCAGAGGGTGTTACACAGAGCTGGTCCCTATACACAGTGACAGAATTACCCCCTAATCGATATTGCCCAATTATCTGAATGCAGAGGGCGTTACACAGAGCTGGTCCCTATACACAGTGACAGAATTACCCCCTAATCGATATTGCCCAATTATCTGAATACAGAGGGCGTTACACAGAGCTGGTCCCTATACACAGTGACAGAATTACCCTCTAATCGATATTGCCCAATTATCTGAATGCAGAGGGCGTTACACAGAGCTGGTCCCTATACACAGTGACAGAATTACCCTCTAATCGATATTGCCCAATTATCTGAATACAGAGGGCGTTACACAGAGCTGGTCCCTATACACAGTGACAGAATTACCCCCTAATCGATATTGCCCAATTATCTGAATGCAGAGGGCGTTACACAGAGCTGGTCCCTATACACAGTGACAGAATTACCCCCTAATCGATATTGCCCAATTATCTGAATACAGAGGGCGTTACACAGAGCTGGTCCCTATACACAGTGACAGAATTACCCTCTAATCGATATTGCCCAATTATCTGAATACAGAGGGCGTTACACAGAGCTGGTCCCTATACACAGTGACAGAATTACCCTCTAATCGATATTGCCCAATTATCTGAATACAGAGGGCGTTACACAGAGCTGGTCCCTATACACAGTGACAGAATTACCCCCTAATCGATATTGCCCAATTATCTGAATGCAGAGGGCGTTACACAGAGCTGGTCCCTGTACACAGTGACAGAATTACCCCCTAATCGATATTGCCCAATTATCTGAATGCAGAGGGCGTTACACAGAGCTGGTCCCTATACACAGTGACAGAATTACCCCCTAATCGATATTGCCCAATTATCTGAATGCAGAGGGCGTTACACAGAGCTGGTCCCTATACACAGTGACAGAATTACCCTCTAATCGATATTGCCCAATTATCTGAATACAGAGGGCGTTACACAGAGCTGGTCCCTATACACAGTGACAGAATTACCCCCTAATAGATATTGCCCAATTATCTGAATACAGAGGGCGTTACACAGAGCTGGTCCCTATACACAGTAACAGAATTACCCCCTAATCGATATTGCCCAATTATCTGAATGCAGAGGGCGTTACACAGAGCTGGTCCCTGTACACAGTGACAGAATTACCCCCTAATCGATATTGCCCAATTATCTGAATGCAGAGGGCGTTACACAGAGCTGGTCCCTATACACAGTGACAGAATTACCCCCTAATCGATATTGCCCAATTATCTGAATACAGAGGGCGTTACACAGAGCTGGTCCCTATACACAGTGACAGAATTACCCCCTAATCGATATTGCCCAATTATCTGAATGCAGAGGGCGTTACACAGAGCTGGTCCCTATACACAGTGACAGAATTACCCCCTAATCGATATTGCCCAATTATCTGAATACAGAGGGCGTTACACAGAGCTGGTCCCTATACACAGTGACAGAATTACCCCCTAATCGATATTGCCCAATTATCTGAATACAGAGGGCGTTACACAGAGCTGGTCCCTGTACACAGTGACAGAATTACCCCCTAATCGATATTGCCCAATTATCTGAATGCAGAGGGCGTTACACAGAGCTGGTCCCTATACACAGTGACAGAATTACCCCCTAATCGATATTGCCCAATTATCTGAATACAGAGGGCGTTACACAGAGCTGGTCCCTATACACAGTGACAGAATTACCCCCTAATCGATATTGCCCAATTATCTGAATGCAGAGGGCGTTACACAGAGCTGGTCCCTATACACAGTGACAGAATTACCCCCTAATCGATATTGCCCAATTATCTGAATGCAGAGGGCGTTACACAGAGCTGGTCCCTATACACAGTGACAGAATTACCCCCTAATCGATATTGCCCAATTATCTGAATACAGAGGGCGTTACACAGAGCTGGTCCCTATACACAGTGACAGAATTACCCCCTAATCGATATTGCCCAATTATCTGAATGCAGAGGGCGTTACACAGAGCTGGTCCCTGTACACAGTGACAGAATTACCCCCTAATCGATATTGCCCAATTATCTGAATGCAGAGGGCGTTACACAGAGCTGGTCCCTATACACAGTGACAGAATTACCCCCTAATCGATATTGCCCAATTATCTGAATGCAGAGGGCGTTACACAGAGCTGGTCCCTATACACAGTGACAGAATTACCCCCTAATCGATATTGCCCAATTATCTGAATGCAGAGGGCGTTACACAGAGCTGGTCCCTATACACAGTGACAGAATTACCCCCTAATCGATATTGCCCAATTATCTGAATGCAGAGGGCGTTACACAGAGCTGGTCCCTGTACACAGTAACAGAATTACCCCCTAATCGATATTGCCCAATTATCTGAATGCAGAGGGCGTTACACAGAGCTGGTCCCTATATACAGTGACAGAATTACCCCCTAATCGATATTGCCCAATTATCTGAATGCAGAGGGCGTTACACAGAGCCGGTCCCTATACACAGTGACAGAATTACCCCCTAATCGATATTGCCCAATTATCTGAATGCAGAGGGCGTTACACAGAGCTGGTCCCTATACACAGTGACAGAATTACCCCCTAATCGATATTGCCCAATTATCTGAATACAGAGGGCGTTACACAGAGCTGGTCCCTATACACAGTGACAGAATTACCCCCTAATCGATATTGCCCAATTATCTGAATACAGAGGGCGTTACACAGAGCTGGTCCCTGTACACAGTGACAGAATTACCCCCTAATCGATATTGCCCAATTATCTGAATGCAGAGGGCGTTACACAGAGCTGGTCCCTATACACAGTGACAGAATTACCCCCTAATCGATATTGCCCAATTATCTGAATGCAGAGGGCGTTACACAGAGCTGGTCCCTATACACAGTGACAGAATTACCCCCTAATCGATATTGCCCAATTATCTGAATGCAGAGGGCGTTACACAGAGCTGGTCCCTATACACAGTGACAGAATTACCCCCTAATCGATATTGCCCAATTATCTGAATGCAGAGGGCGTTACACAGAGCTGGTCCCTATACACAGTGACAGAATTACCCCCTAATCGATATTGCCCAATTATCTGAATGCAGAGGGCATTACACAGAGCTGGTCCCTATACACAATGACAGAATTACCCTCTAATCGATATTGCCCAATTATCTGAATGCAGAGGGCGTTACACAGAGCTGGTCCCTATACACAGTGACAGAATTACCCCCTAATCGATATTGCCCAATTATCTGAATACAGAGGGCGTTACACAGAGCTGGTCCCTGTACACAGTGACAGAATTACCCTCTAATCGATATTGCCCAATTATCTGAATACAGAGGGCGTTACACAGAGCCGGTCCCTATACACAGTGACAGAATTACCCTCTAATCGATATTGCCCAATTATCTGAATGCAGAGGGCGTTACACAGAGCTGGTCCCTATACACAGTGACAGAATTACCCCCTAATCGATATTTCCCAATTATCTGAATGCAGAGGGCGTTACACAGAGCTGGTCCCTATACACAGTGACAGAATTACCCCCTAATCGATATTGCCCAATTATCTGAATACAGAGGGCGTTACACAGAGCTGGTCCCTGTACACAGTGACAGAATTACCCCCTAATCGATATTGCCCAATTATCTGAATGCAGAGGGCGTTACACAGAGCTGGTCCCTATACACAATGACAGAATTACCCCCTAATCGATATTGCCCAATTATCTGAATGCAGAGGGCGTTACACAGAGCTGGTCCCTATACACAGTGACAGAATTACCCCCTAATCGATATTGCCCAATTATCTGAATGCAGAGGGCGTTACACAGAGCTGGTCCCTATACACAATGACAGAATTACCCTCTAATCGATATTGCCCAATTATCTGAATACAGAGGGCGTTACACAGAGCTGGTCCCTATACACAGTGACAGAATTACCCCCTAATCGATATTGCCCAATTATCTGAATGCAGAGGGTGTTACACAGAGTTGGACCCTATACACAGTGACAGAATTACCCCCTAATCGATATTGCCCAATTATCTGAATACAGAGGGCGTTACACAGAGCTGGTCCCTATACACAGTGACAGAATTACCCCCTAATCGATATTGCCCAATTATCTGAATGCAGAGGGCGTTACACAGAGCTGGTCCCTATACACAGTGACAGAATTACCCCCTAATCGATATTGCCCAATTATCTGAATGCAGAGGGTGTTACACAGAGTTGGACCCTATACACAGTGACAGAATTACCCCCTAATCGATATTGCCCAATTATCTGAATACAGAGGGCGTTACACAGAGCTGGTCCCTATACACAGTGACAGAATTACCCCCTAATCGATATTGCCCAATTATCTGAATACAGAGGGCGTTACACAGAGCTGGTCCCTATACACAGTGACAGAATTACCTCCTGAATGATATTATCCGATGTGGATTGTACTTTTGGTTTCTTGACTGGAGATGAAGCAGGCTCCACCTGAGCTTTGTATGTGACGAGTTGGAGCTCAAAATCCTAAAAAAAGAAGGGTAAGCAACAGGGAAGCATGTTAAGTCCTAGGTCAGACCTCATTAAGTCACTGGTCAAAACTGCACTGGAATGGGTAGGAAGAGGGTGGCAGCATATGTTGTGGGACAGATGTGTGTGGGGTTCCAGGTACTACAGGTGTCTGGGGGAGCACACTGTGCAAGGGTCCATGGACACACTTGATTGAGGAATCTAGGGACAAAACACGTACATGTTTGTGTTGTAGCACAGACTCACCTTAATGGCATCAATGTATTGCTTTGCATACTTCTGGCATTCGTCTACTTTTTCTCTGTTCTGCTCACTTTCCTCCAACAGTTTCTGTAGGAAGGATTTGTGTTATGGAAGTGTTACCCACACAGTAACCAGGAGAAAACACGATCACAATGTCAGGAAAAAATACATTGGTTTCCTAAGCAACTGATCTATAAATTGCAAGGTCCAGTAAACCTCCAGCAGTCTCCAGCATTCCTGCCCATCCTCCCAAGACTGCCGAATTCCCAAAAAGGGAAAATCTACATTCTCATTTTCAGACAGAATAGAATAATTCTCGCAGCCGCTTACCTTCTCCTGGAGTAGCTGCTCCTTCACGGTCTTACTGTCGGTGATTGGTACAGATTGGATCTTCTCCTGCCTTTGCTTGGCCTCCATAATCCACTTGATGAGCCATTCGTAGCTCTCCCTATAGTAGCGCAGCTGTTTTCCCAATTGCTCGAGCTCTCTTTGCCTTATGTCAATCTGGAAAATGATGGCTTGCCAGCGTTCAAGCAAGGCCTGCACCTTCTCCCTGTACCTCTCTAGGTCCACATCACGCTCACTGTGTGCTCGCAGCATTCTTTCGCTCACCTCACGGGCCTTGCCCAGATCAGTCTCCAGGCTGCTAAAGAGAGGCTGGTGACCTTCCACCTGTCCGCGCATCCTCTAAAAACATGAACAAGAGAAAACGTCTCACTCTCTCTTACATTTTATGGAAAGCATTCATTGGGAGTGATTTCGGAGCATAGTCATAAAGAAAAAAAGGACACAATCTACGAAAATGCTAGTTATTTTTAGCTCATTCACAAACTACTAACATACTCACGAGGCAGTAAAACATGGCTGAAGAAATTGAGGGTATCGAAGCATTCCCCCCCCCCCCCCCCCCCCAAGTATCTACTTTCTGGTTCTACAAACCACCCCTAACGTGCTGTATTACACAGCCTCCTCAGGTCAATATGTTATTACTGCCCAACTTGAGGACCTTAGCTTCCTTGTAAAGAGTAATGACTGAATAGACCCTGCATGTTCCATGCAAACTCTCACCTTGAGATCAGTCTTGTTTGTCTCCAGTGTTTTGAGGTCTGAGGGCACAGACTGGACTTCTTTCAGTTGGTCTTCGTATGTTTTTACAACTTCCTCTGCTCCATGGGTATTCCGGATTACAAGGTTAATAGTCTTCAACCTATGATGGGGAAAAGGAAAATGTGTGTTTATGTTTAAACCATCTTCCAATATCCTATAACCTACAGAGAACTGGCACAGCAAAGGACACTGCATTCAATTTTAGATTATAAAGTTAAGAATGCTATTCCACTAGGTGTCACTGTAGAATAACTGCAGACAGCCAATTCCTGTAAGAAAACTCACTTCTCCAGATAGATAGTGGACAAACTGTGGACTTGATCCATCTTCTGCAAAGTGACTTCTAGTTCAGAGCGTAGGACAGGGGCAGTGGGGCCAAGGTCAGGCTGGGTCAGGAGCTTCTGTGTCTTTTCATTGACCTTGTCCAGACTCTTCTGGATGCTCTCCAACTCAAAGTGAATTTGCTAAAACATTTAAGAGAAGTTTAAGAGTGACTGAGAGGAAACAAGAGGATAGAGAATTGAATAAGGTGCGAGTTTAGGATTAGGAAGATTGTACCTGCTGGTCTCCAATCCTCTGTGAACACTCCTTGATGGGATCCCTGTCCAGAGGTGATCGAATCTTGGTCACTGTCCGCGATTCACAGCCATCGAGCTGCAGCTGAATGTTCTTTAGTTGAGAGATGTAACTTTTACATGCACTTTCATCCTGCTCCCCTGTATAATGACAGCAGTATATCATTAACAAACACCAACACACAGAGCAGTACCCTGATGAAGAGTCCATATAACGAACACCATATAACTCTCCAGCCGTACCTCTCTCAAGGCTGCGCAGGAGCAGATCATATTTCTGCATACATGAACTGTATTCCCTCTCGATGTGCATGCGGTCGTCAGGGTGGAAATTTCTAGAATCCTGACTGTTCTTTAAGAAATCCTGGAAATGAACCTCTAGGTTTTTGAGCACCAGCTTGTACTCCTCTGATGTCATACTGCGAAACTGCACCAACAGAGAGGGAGAAATAATGTCAACTCAGAGTGGAGGGACAACGACGAGTCAGATCTTTTTCTACTAAACTGCTCTTCAACCGTCGTGTCTCATGCTGTACTCCTACCAACTCCAATAGTGTAACTATGTGTGCTGGCTTTGCCACTGCCAACAGCCAAGCCCAAATTATCCAGACTGGGTAGACCAGCTCGCAGAGGAGAGCAGGTTATAAATGAACGGCTAATTCAGTCCCTGAATACTTGCAACGTACTATACAGTATAAATAATGTTGATCCTCACATTTGTGACTGATGGAATCAGTTAGAAATAAGAAGCATGACAAACCGTTACTAAAGACCAAGACTGGATGAGCTGGATGTCTCTGAGCAGGTACTGGTATGATAGCAAGCTCTTCAGGTCAATATGCAGTGTGTGCCACAGGGTGAGAAGGTTCTGATGACTGCCCTCCAATCTGTGCAGGTGACATCAAAGGTTAGAGGGTGAAGTTCATGCAACATCAAAGGCGAGACAGTCAAAAGTGAGAAAAATGGAAAAAAAAAACAGTGGAGAAAACAAGTAGAAGAGACAGCCTTCAAGACGAGGAAAGAGTGTTAAATCAGAGAGAGAAAAAGGTAAAGCACCGGATCAGAGATAGGAGTGGAGAATGTGGGGGAATATGGAGCAGGGCTAAGCATAAGTTAACAAGGGAGAGCACATGGTCAGAGAGAGAAGGGAAGAGCAGGGGGTCAGAGAGCGAGAAGGTCAGAGCAGGGGGTCAGAGAGAGAGAAGGGGAGAACTGGGGGTCAGAGAGCAAGAAGGGAAGAGCAGGGGGTCAGAGAGCGAGAAGGGAAGAGCAGGGGGTCAGAGAGCGAGAAGGGGAGAACTGGGGGTCAGAGAGCAAGAAGGGAAGAGCAGGGGGTCAGAGAGCAAGAAGGGAAGAGCAGGGGGTCAGAGAGCGAGAAGGGAAGAGCAGGGGGTCAGAGAGCGAGAAGGGAAGAGCAGGGGGTCAGAGAGCGAGAAGGGAAGAGCAGGGGGTCAGAGAAGCGAGAAGGGGAGAGCAGTGGGTCAGAGAAGCGAGAAGGGAAGAGCAGGGGGTCAGAGAAGCGAGAAGGGAAGAGCAGGGGGTCAGAGAGCAAGAAGGGAAGTGCAGGGGGTCAGAGAGCAAGAAGGGAAGAGCTGGGGGTCAGAGAAGCGAGAAGGGAAGAGCTGGGGGTCAGAGAGCGAGAAGGGGAGAGCAGTGGGTCAGAGAAGCGAGAAGGGAAGAGCAAGGGGTCAGAGAAGCGAGAAGGGGAGAGCAGTGGGTCAGAGAAGCGAGAAGGGGAGAGCAGTGGGTCAGAGAAGCGAGAAGGGGAGAGCTGGGGGTCAGAGAGCGAGAAGGGGAGAGCAGTGGGTCAGAGAAGCGAGAAGGGGAGAGCAGGGGGTCAGAGAAGCGAGAAGGGGAGAGCAGTGGGTCAGAGAGCGAGAAGGGAAGAGCAGGGGGTCAGAGAGCGAGAAGGGAAGAGCAGTGGGTCAGAGAAGCGAGAAGGGGAGAGCAGGGGGTCAGAGAAGCGAGAAGGGGAGAGCAGTGGGTCAGAGAGCGAGAAGGGAAGAGCAGGGGGTCAGAGAGCGAGAAGGGAAGAGCAGGGGGTCAGAGAGCGAGAAGGGAAGAGCTGGGGGTCAGAGAGCGAGAAGGGAAGAGCTGGGGGTCAGAGAAGCGAGAAGGGAAGAACTGGGGGTCAGAGAGCGAGAAGGGGAGAGCAGTGGGTTAGAGAAGCGAGAAGGGAAGAGCAGGGGGAGAAGGGAAGAGCTGAGAAGGGAAGAGCTGGGGGTCAGAGAGCGAGAAGGGAAGAGCTGGGGGTCAGAGAGCGAGAAGGGAAGAGCTGGGGGTCAGAGAAGCGAGAAGGGAAGAGCTGGGGGTCAGAGAAGCGAGAAGGGAAGAGCTGGGGGTCAGAGAGCGAGAAGGGGAGAGCTGGGGGTCAGAGAGCGAGAAGGGGAGAGCTGGGGGTCAGAGAGCGAGAAGGGGAGAGCAGGGGGTCAGAGAGCGAGAAGGGAAGAGCAGGGGGTCAGAGAAGCGAGAAGGGAAGAGCTGGGGGTCAGAGAAGCGAGAAGGGAAGAGCTGGGGGTCAGAGAGCGAGAAGGGAAGAGCTGGGGGTCAGAGAAGCGAGAAGGGAAGAGCTGGGGGTCAGAGAGCGAGAAGGGAAGAGCTGGGGGTCAGAGAGCGAGAAGGGAAGAGCTGGGGGTCAGAGAGCGAGAAGGGGAGAGCAGTGGGTCAGAGAAGTGAGAAGGGGAGAGCAAGGGGTCAAAGAGAGAAAGGTCAAACATGGTGACACAGAGAGGGGTAGAGCGTGGTGAAAAAGAGCAGGACACAGTGTGATTGTGGTGACTCAGAGGGGGAGAGTAAGCACAGGCATGAAAACAAACAAACAAGTAAGTGGATTAACAGTAAATCCTGTATAAACATAAAGTGAACTTACGTGCTCACTGCGTCCAGTGCCTCTTTATTGGGAGGGGGGATGATGAAGCAGACAGAAGGTACGAGTGCGTCACTTCCTGATGCATTTAGAACCTTCCACTTATATGGCTGTGAATTATTCACTAGCAAACACTCATCCCCCTTGTGGACAGTGATCTGTAAATTACAGAGTGTTACACACCAGGCTTCCTATACAGTGACCCGCTACACACCCAGACCTCCTATACAGGGGCCCGCTACACACCCAGACCTCCTATACAGTGACCCGCTTCACACCCAGCCCTCCTATACAGTGACCCGCTTCACACCCAGACCTCCTATACAGGGGCCCGCTACACACCCAGACCTCCTATACAGTGACCCGCTACACACCCAGGCTTCCTATACAGCAGCCCGCTACACACCCAGGCTTCCTATACAGTGACCCGCAACACACCCAGGCTTCCTATACAGAAGCCCGCTACACACCCAGGCTTCCTATACAGTGACCTGCTACACACCCAGGCTTCCTATACAGTGACCCGCTACACACCCAGGCCTCCTATACAGTGGCCCGCTACACACCCAGGCCTCCTATACAGTGGCCCGCTACACACCCAGGCCTCCTATACAGTGACCCGCTACACACCCAGACCTCCTATACAGGGGCCCGCTACACACCCAGACCTCCTATACAGTGACCCGCTACACACCCAGACCTCCTATACAGTGACCCGCTACACACCCAGGCCTCCTATACAGTGGCCCGCTACACACCCAGGCCTCCTATACAGTGGCCCGCTACACACCCAGGCCTCCTATACAGTGGCCCGCTACACACCCAGGCCTCCTATACAGTGACCTGTCACAAACCTGGTCTTCTATACAGTGACCCGCTCCACACCCGGCCTCCTATACAGTGACCCGCCACATACATGGCCTAATATACAATGACCCGCTACACACCCGGCCTCATATACAATGACGCGCTACACACCCGGCCTCCTATACAGTGACCCGCCACACACCCGGCCTCCTATACAGTGACTCGCAACACACCCGGCCTCCTATACAGTGACTTGCAACACACCCGGCCTCCTATACAGTGACTCGCAACACACCCGGCCTCCTATACAGTGACTCGCAACACACCCGGCCTTCTATACAGTCCTCGCAAGACACCCGGCCTTCTATACAGTCCTCGCAACACACCCGGCCTCCTATACAGTGGCCCGCAACACACCCGGCCTTCTATACAGTGGCCCGCAACACAACCGGCCTTCTATACAGTGACCCGCAACACAACCGGCCTTCTATACAGTGACCCGCAACACAACCAGCCTTCTATACAGTGACCCACTACCCACCTGGCCTTCTATACAGTGACCCGCTACCCACCTGGCCTTCTATACAGTGACCTGCTACCCACCTGGCCTTCTATACAGTGACCCGCTACCCACCTGACCTCCTATACAGTGACCCGCTACCCACCTGACCTCCTATACAGTGGCCCGCTACCCACCTGACCTCCTATACAGTGACCCGCTACCCACCCGACCTCCTATACAAAGAACTGTGAGTAAAACTGGTCCTAATTCTTGACCTCCTACCTCAAGCTGTTTGTAGTCGCACACGGCTTGGATCGGCTGCTGGCCTTTTATTTGGTTAGCTGGACTGCGTGGTTTAAGCTGTACAATAGACTTTGCCCGCTTGGCGAGGCTGGCAACCTGGTTTTTGTACTCCGCCAACTGCTCCTTCTCATCCTAGGAAACAGAAACTGGAGTGAGAGGAACCCTGAAAACTGCAAAACATTAAAGCACTCATACAGTGCAGTTCCTGCCCGGCACCCAGAACATGCCACTAGGCAACCAACATCTCGCCTATGAACTGCAACCAGGTGCTTGCACCTTATAGAGAGTGTATTTATAGCATCGCTGTGCATTCAGCCTGTTCCTTGATCTGCACAATGGGTCTGGATATTGCTGGAATAACGCATGAGAAAGGGCATGAACAGAAGGTTAGCAAGCGGCAGATAAAATGAGGAACACATACTAACAACTCCCTCATAGCTGCCTTATGCATCAACTTACACGCTCTAGGCATCAACTTACACGCTCTTGGCGAACGGACCTGAATTACTGTGAGCATGAGACAGTTCTATGGCTTCTACGCAGTTAACCTGTAGCGATCTGTGGGCACAGCTAAAGGGCATCTAGGGCAAGGAGAGTGCTTAACAGATTATGAATTCAATGCTGGTGTAGGGGAAGGGAGGACGACGCTGTATTTTGCCTTTTTATGTTTAGCTGAGTGACATTTAAAGCATGGAAAATAAAGATGGTTTGAGTCCCCCAACAGTGACTCACCATGCTGTCTTGTACAAGGTCTTCAAGTCGTGTCACTGTGATCGAGCGGTCACATGTGTATTTCCGCCGCATTGTCTCCTGAATCTTCTTAAGCTGATCCTCCGTATCCTTCACCTCTGTAAAGAACTGCACAGGAAAAAAAAAAAGGAAAATGCTCAGTGGCAGCATAGAGAGCGTCAGAAACAATGGGGACAAAGAAACAATAAGGATGAGAAAGTGAGTAGGATATGGTGAGGAAGAGAGAAGGGCAGGAGGAGAAAAGGGTAGAGAGAGGAAAGATGGATATGGGGAGGAAGAAAGAAGGGCAGGAGGAGGAGAGAAGGGTACAGGGAGGAAGAAAGAAGGGCAGGAGGTGGAGGAGAGAAGGATACAGTGAGGAAGAAAAAAGGGCAGGAGGAGGAGGGGAGAAGGGTACAATGAGAAAGAAAGAAGGGCAGGAGGAGGAGAGAAGGGTACAGGGAGGAAGAAAGAAGGGCAGGAGGAGGAGGAGAGAAGGGTACAGTGAGGAAAACATGGACTGAGGCCATGACATGGCACAGGCTCCAGGCACAATATTAACTTCAATGACATGCAATGATTATGGTGCCTACAGAATAGTTTAATTATATTGTTTTTCATTCTCCAGGATTTACCGATCCAGTCGGTAAATACAGATGAAACTTACGATTAATCAATGAAGCGAAAAAAGTATCTGAATTATGTAAATTCTCCAAGTTTGCGGTTTTATTTGGCCTAAGATATTAAATTCACTTTAAGTTTAAAAGAATTCCCGCGTTGGTACACGATCCCCACAGTAATTACTATGGCAGAAAAAGGTCACTTTACAGCTGATTAATGAACGAATGATGGATTTGGCTTGCACAAGCGCCACCTTGTGACAATAAATGAGTACAGGCTATGGGTAAAAAGTTGCATTTGTGTTATGCAACACATATAGTTTGTACAGACTCCCCCTAGGGGTGATATCTGGAGGTACTCACCATAATGGGAAACTGTGAGATACAATGTGTGCTTAGTACAGGCTCCCCCTAGGGGTGATATCTGGAGGTACTCACTATAATGGGAAACTGTGAGATACAATGTGTGCTTAGTACAGGCTCCCCCTAGGGGTGATATCTGGAGGCACTCACTATAATGGGAAACTGTGAGATACAATGTGTGCTTAGTACAGGCTCCCCCTAGGGGTGATATCTGGAGGTACTCACTATAATGGGAAACTGTGAGATACAATGTGTGCTTAGTACAGGCTCCCTCTAGGGGTGATATCTGGAGGTACTCACTATAATGGCAAACTGTGTGATACAATGTGTGCTTAGTACAGGCTCCCTCTAGGGGTGATATCTGGAGGTACTCACTATAATGGGAAACAGTGAGATACAATGTGTGCTTAGTACAGGCTCCCCCTAGGGGTGATATCTGGAGGTACTCACTATAATGGGAAACTGTGTGATACAATGTGTGCTTAGTACAGGCTCCCCCTAGGGGTGATATCTGGAGGTACTCACTATAATGGGAAACTGTGTGATACAATGTGTGCTTAGTACAGGCTCCCTCTAGGGGTGATATCTGGAGGTGCTCACTATAATGGCAAACTGTGAGATACAATGTGTGCTTAGTACAGGCTCCCTCTAGGGGTGATATCTGGAGGTACTCACTATAATGGCAAACTGTGTGATACAATGTGTGCTTAGTACAGGCTCCCTCTAGTGGTGATATCTGGAGGTACTCACTATAATGGCAAACTGTGTGATACAATGTGTGCTTAGTACAGGCTCCCTCTAGGGGTGATATCTGGAGGTACTCACTATAATGGGAAACTGTGTGATACAATGTGTGCTTAGTACAGGCTCCCCCTAGGGGTGATATCTGGAGGTACTCACTATAATGGGAAACTGTGTGATACAATGTGTGCTTAGTACAGGCTCCCTCTAGGGGTGATATCTGGAGGTACTCACTATAATGGCAAACTGTGTGATACAATGTGTGCTTAGTACAGGCTCCCCCTAGGGGTGATATCTGGAGGTACTCACTATAATGGGAAACTGTGAGATACAATGTGTGCTTAGTACAGGCTCCCCCTAGGGGTGATATCTGGAGGTACTCACTATAATGGGAAACTGTGTGATACAATGTGTGCTTAGTACAGGCTCCCTCTAGGGGTGATATCTGGAGGTACTCACTATAATGGAAAACTGTGTGATACAATGTGTGCTTAGTACAGGCTCCCCCTAGGGGTGATATCTGGAGGTACTCACTATAATGGCAAACTGTGTGATACAATGTGTGCTTAGTACAGGCTCCCCCTAGGGGTGATATCTGGAGGTACTCACTATAATGGCAAACTGTGTGATACAATGTGTGCTTAGTACAGGCTCCCTCTAGGGGTGATATCTCGAGGTGCTCACTATAATGGGAAACTGTGTGATACAATGTGTGCTTAGTACAGGCTCCCCCTAGGGGTGATATCTGGAGGTACTCACTATAATGGGAAACTGTGTGATACAATGTGTGCTTAGTACAGGCTCCCCCTAGGGGTGATATCTGGAGGTACTCACTATAATGGGAAAGTGTGAGATACAATGTGTGCTTAGTACAGGCTCCCTCTAGGGGTGATATCTGGAGGTACTCACTATAATGGGAAACTGTGAGATACAATGTGTGCTTAGTACAGGCTCCCTCTAGGGGTGATATCTGGAGGTACTCACTATAATGGGAAACTGTGTGATACAATGTGTGCTCAGTACAGGCTCCCCCTAGGGGTGATATCTGGAGGTACTCACTATAATGGGAAACTGTGTGATACAATGTGTGCTCAGTACAGGCTCCCTCTAGGGGTGATATCTGGAGGTACTCACTATAATGGCAAACTGTGTGATACAATGTGTGCTCAGTACAGGCTCCCCCTAGGGGTGATATCTGGAGGTACTCACTATAATGGGAAACTGTGTGATACAATGTGTGCTTAGTACAGGCTCCCTCTAGGGGTGATATCTGGAGGTACTCACTATAATGGGAAACTGTGTGATACAATGTGTGCTCAGTACAGGCTCCCTCTAGGGGTGATATCTGGAGGCACCATTTCCCCCCCAAAATAAGAGAGTCTCATAAATTTTTCCTCCAAAAAACAAACAAGGGCTTATTTTCGGGGAATGTCTTAATTGTTTTGGGGAAAACTGTAGCAAGCATGTGGTAGAAAGCAGGTCTCGGTCTTGGGGCATTCACTACCTGGAAATATGCGGTGTTTTCCTTTAGATGAGCTTCAATACAGCAGCATAGCTGCAACATCCAGCTCCACTGTGTCTGTAGCGCAGCCTGGAAAGCCTGCAGGTAAGAAGATTAAATAAATAAACACAAATCCAGTAGCGTGTCTATAGTTTGCATAGAATTTAAAAACAGCAAATCAGAAAATGGATTAAGCTGACCACACCCATTGTGCCATAATGGATAAACTCACCTCTATTGTGGACCTGGCCGGGTGGTCATCTTCCAGTAATTTGTCACCCATGCTCTGAATGTCTTTGATCTTTTTCTCTTTCAGTTCGAGTTCTCTCATTAAGCCCTGCAGTAAGAGGAAATAAAGAAGGTGTTACTGTACTCACAAGGGCCATCAAGTCAGGTTTCACAAACTATGATCCTTGCCCTATCGCTTCTCTCCTGTTATCTGTGATATTGTACATCCAGCACACTTTAATTCCACTCACCGAGTAATTATCCTTCTTGCTGGACATGTTACTGTTTCTCTCGCTCCAGTCGTAGTTCACCTCTTCCTCCTCTTTGTCATTCAGCCACATCAGCTCTTTTGTGGCTGCAGCGACAAAACCATTGAGACTCTCCAGATTCCGGAGACGCCCCTTGGATGAATTCTGGGAAGAGACAGTTTGGATCGTTATAAGGTTTGCAAGTTGGATGGCTGACTATAAAACTTGGGAAGAAACTCCACCAAGTGGACATCTCAAATTTTCTTACACTCGGAAATCCACTCTTTCTCCCACTATGACATTTCAAAGCACTTTCCCATCAAACTTTGGTCTAAGTGGGATATAACTGCTTACCAGTAGCTTGGCATACAGCAAATCCAGTTTTCCCAGATACTCCTGGTAGGTTCCACGTGATCCTGAGAACTGCCCCTGTGGGAGGATAAGAGGAGAGGTAAGATCTCATATGTACATATACTTTATACAGAAATCAGAGCCACACAGAAACCTACAGAATGTAGCAGGATCACACAGAATGCAACAGAATGGAGAGCGGCCACACAGAATGAAGAGTGGCCATGTAAATCTAACAGCAGGGAGAGTGGCCGTGTAAATCTAACAGCAGGGAGAGTGGCCGTGTAAATCTAACAGCAGGGAGAGTGGCCGTGTAAATCTAACAGCAGGGAGAGTGGCCGTGTAAATCTAACAGCAGGGAGAGTGGCCGTGTAAATCTAACAGCAGGGAGAGTGGGCGTGTAAATCTAACAGCAGGGAGAGTGGGCGTGTAAATCTAACAGCAGGGAGAGTGGCCGTGTAAATCTAACAGCAGGGAGAGTGGCCGTGTAAATCTAACAGCAGGGAGAGTGGCCGTGTAAATCTAACAGCAGGGAGAGTGGCCGTGTAAATCTAACAGCAGGGAGAGTGGCCGTGTAAATCTAACAGCAGGGAGAGTGGCCGTGTAAATCTAACAGCAGGGAGAGTGGCCGTGTAAATCTAACAGCAGGGAGAGTGGCCGTGTAAATCTAACAGCAGGGAGAGTGGCCGTGTAAATCTAACAGCAGGGAGAGTGGCCGTGTAAATCTAACAGCAGGGAGAGTGGCCGTGTAAATCTAACAGCAGGGAGAGTGGCCGTGTAAATCTAACAGGAGTGAGAGTGGCCGTGTAAATCTAACAGGAGTGAGAGTGGCCGTGTAAATCTAACAGGAGGGAGAGTGGCCGTGTAAATCTAACAGGAGGGAGAGTGGTCGTGTAAATCTAGCAGGAGGGAGAGTGGTCGTGTAAATCTAACAGGAGGGAGAGTGGCCGTGTAAATCTAACAGGAGGGAGAGTGGCCGTGTAAATCTAACAGGAGGGAGAGTGGCCATGTAAATCTAACAGGAGGGAGAGTGGCCGTGTAAATCTAACAGGAGGGAGAGTGGCCGTGTAAATCTAACAGGAGGGAGAGTGGCCGTGTAAAATCCTAAATTAGGGAGATCGGATATACACAATGTATAACGTTGCTCTAAAACGCTCACCTCATCAGCCCGTGCCCGTTCTATCTTGGCTCTGAAGTCGTTTATGGACTGATGGAGGCCACGGTGGCTTCCGAGCTGAGACTCTACACTGGGCAGGTCTGAACCCCATTCTGCAGCATTGATCTGTTTCTGATTGTCCTCTATCCAGGCAAGCAGACTCTGCAGGTAGCGCAGGGTAGCATCCTCCATTTTTGAGCTTACAGAGGTTTGAACAGTCGATATGACGACATGAGGAGCCCCTGCCTTGATGCGTAGGTTGTATTCTGTCCGTATTGCCACCAAACGCTCATGGAGATGGTAAACCCTAGGGAACAGATATCACAGGTAAGACCATAGCGAAAGAGTCAAAATGAGCAATCTATAGGGTAACAGGGAACCAGCCACTGTGAGCAATCTATAGGGTAACCGGGAACCAGTCATTGTGAGCAATCTATAGGGTAACCAGGAACCAATCATTGTGAGCAATCTTTAGGGTAACAGGGAACCAGTCATTGTGAGCAGTCTATAGGGTAACAGGAACCAGTCATAGTGAGCAATCTATAGGGTAACCGTGAACCAGTCATTGTGAGCAGTCTATAGGGTAACAGGGAACCAGTCATTGTGAGCAGTCTATAGGGTAACAGGGAACCAGTCATTGTGAGCAATCGACAGGGCAACAGGGAACAAGCCATCGTGAGCAATCTATAGGGTAACAGGGAACCAAACATAGTGAGCAATTTATAGGGTAACAGGAACCAGTCATGTTTAGCAATCTATAGGGTAACAGGAACCAGTCATGTTTAGCTATCTATAGGGTAACAGGAACCAGTCATGTTTAGCAATCTATAGGGTAACAGGAACCAGTCATGTTTAGCTATCTATAGGGTAACAGGAACCAGTCATGTTTAGCAATCTATAGGGTAACAGGAACCAGACTTATTTAGCAATCTACAGGGTAACAAGGAACCAGTCTTATTTAGCAATCTATAGGGTAACAGGGAACCAAACTGTCAGGATATTTATATCGGCAGACATTTTGTGCTATGATAGAAATTAAAAGTGTATATTGCCCGAGTCACCTTGAACAGAGCAGACTCCATTTTAGATTTCAAGCTAACAAAGAGACACATAATTGCCTTTCTGTACCTAAACACTAACCACATAGCCTGAGCTAAGGAATGCTTTGTATAAACAAACCAAGTGATAAGAAATGAGACAGAGGGATGGATGCTCTGCCTAGATGTTAATGGAATAGAAATAATTCTAAACCCAGACATTAGTGACAGAGAAGATTAGTAATTCATTTTACTTTCTATATTTTACAAGGTCCCATTGTAAGTAAAAGTTGAAATTAAGTTTAAACTGTCAGTTTTAGAAATTACGACAGAAATTGCAGACACAAAGTTCAAATAAACTTTTGAACTGACAAGTAACCTTAAAATTATGGCAGCAATATAGATAAGCCAAATTACGTCAGAATACCCACCAGGAAAAGTTAACTCTTTCCTGGATAGGTATGTTTAGTGGGACGAGACTGCCCTCTATAGACCAAATTCTTAAATTGCTATCTGGAAGGTAACCACACCTCCAGTTTTCTATTGGTCTATCACCTAGTGACGAACAGAGAATTTTTCCCTTTAAAAAGTTAAGACAAAGGGAAGAGAGGGGCTAAGTCAAAGAGTCGGGGGAAGTGAGCAGTGGAGGCGATCGTAAGAAGTCAGGATCGCAGGCTAAGAAAGAAAAGCAGAGTCAGAGTGAGAAATTCAAACAAGTTCCTGAGACTACCTATTCATATGATGAGAATATCTACCTAACTGGTAATTATACTGGTTTCATTTAATTAATCTAAATTAATTAAAATTTTCTAATAGCATGATATATGACTGGATAAATCACGATCAGATTTCAATATTTAGAAATCTTAGTTACTAAAGAATATATAGTTATAGCATCCCATTCTGCAGGTGGGAAAATAATAATGATATATTAATGTGGTTACAATCACATGTTAGCATATCGTGTTATTTATCCAGGTGTATTGATTTGCTCTAAAATAAGATAAAATATCTGTTTAGGCAAATTAAAATTCTGCTTATAGAACATGGTAGATTACTCTTATTGGATGGTTCCAGGAAATGACTAATGAGCTGGTTTAGGTGTTATTTTATTTAAAATTACATGAGAATAGGTCTTAATTACCTAGGAGGTCTAGCCAGCATTGAAAGGGTTATTCTAACTGTTAGCTAAAGTTTTATGGCCTTACGCTGCAAGCTGTGTGAAAGAAAGCTTTTCTGTGTGTGTAAGTTTCACTTTCGTTCTCTGTGAAGTACCGTCATAAATCTTGTCTTGACAGCTAATGTTGTAGATTCTATACTGTGTCAGCCATTGGAATGTATTGCCATTGTATGCATACTGATGTTATACTAAATATTCATTGATTATTGTCACGCATGTTACTTATTATTATTATTATTATTTAATTTGTCACAATAAATTGTATCTATTTTTATAACAAATTGTGATTTTTATTTGTATGGAATACATTTCACTTACACGAAAACGATCCTTGGGATCTGAGAATTGAAATAGTGGGCAATTCTCAACGGTTTACAATTATTATCCCATAAATATCCCCACAAAACATAGTGAGCAATCTATAGGGCAACAGGGAACAAGCCATCGTGAGCAATCTATAGAGTAACCGGAACCAGTCATAGTGAGCAATCTATAGGGTAACCGGGAAACCGTCATTGTGAGCAATCTATAGGGTAATCAGGAACCAGTCATAGTGAGCAATCTATAGGGTAATCAGGAACCAGTCATAGTGAGCAATCTGTAGGGTAACAGGAACCAGTCATAGTGAGCAATCTATAGGGTAATCGGGAACCAGTCATTGTGAGCAATTTGTAGGGTAACAGGAACCAGTCATAGTGAGCAATCTATAGGGTAATCGGGAACCAGTCATTGTGAGCAATCTAAAGGGTAATCAGGAACCAGTCATTGTAAGCAATCTGTAGGGTAACAGGAACCAGTCATAGTGAGCAATCTACAGGGTAATCAGGAACCAGTCATTGTAAGCAATATGTAGGGTAACAGGAACCAGTCATAGTGAGCAATTTATAGGGTAACAGGAACCAGTCATAGTGAGCAATCTGTAGGGTAATCGGGAACCAGTCATTGTGAGCAATCTATAGGGTAATCGGGAACCAGTCATTGTGAGCAATTTATAGGGTAATCGGGAACCAGTCATTGTGAGCAATTTATAGGGTAATCGGGAACCAGTCATTGTGAGCAATTTATAGGGTAACCGGAACCAGTCATAGTGAGCAATCTATAGGGTAATCAGGAACCAGTCATAGTGAGCAATCTGTAGGGTAACAGGAACCAGTCATAGTGAGCAATCTATAGGGTAATCAGGAACCAGTCATAGTGAGCAATCTGTAGGGTAACAGGAACCAGTCATAGTGAGCAATCTGTAGGGTAATCGGGAACCAGTCATTGTGAGCAATCTATAGGGTAATCGGGAACCAGTCATTGGTAGCAATCTAAAGGGTAATCAGGAACCAGTCATTGTAAGAAATCTGTAGGGTAACAGGAACCAGTCATAGTGAGCAATCTACAGGGTAATCAGGAACCAGTCATTGTAAGCAATATGTAGGGTAACAGGAACCAGTCATAGTGAGCAATTTATAGGGTAACAGGAACCAGTCATAGTGAGCAATCTATAGGGTAATCGGGAACCAGTCATTGTGAGCAATTTATAGGGTAATCGGGAACCAGTCATTGTGAGCAATTTATAGGGTAATCGGGAACCAGTCATTGTGAGCAATTTATAGGGTAACCGGAACCAGTCATAGTGAGCAATCTATAGGGTAATCGGGAACCAGTCATTGTGAGCAATTTATAGGGTAATCGGGAACCAGTCACTGTGAGCAATTTATAGGGTAATCAGGAACCAGTCATAGTGAGCAATCTGTAGGGTAATCGGGAACCAGTCATTGTGAGCAATTTATAGGGTAACCGGAACCAGTCATTGTGAGCAATTTATAGGGTAATCGGGGACCAGTCATTGTGAGCAATTTATAGGGAAACACTGAACCAAACAGTGAGCAATCTGTAGGGTTTACTTACTAAACAACAAGTCACTAACCTGCCAAACAGATCATTGCAAAGTCAGAATAAAATCTGCAATCCTGCTATTTGAGCCTAAATTGTGCTACTATTACAGTCACAGTTTAGTGAACAGAGCGCTTGGTTTCCAATTAGATTCAGTGAGAATGTAAGGTGTCAGAAATATGAAGCACTGATATAATTCTGCCCAAATTGTTCCCACAGGTTACTAGAACGTTACCTTCGGTACATTTGCTCTGCCTGAGGGTGTCGCCCATCTTTAAGAGCCTGCACATCATTAAACAGCACACGAATCATGGCGTCTGCTTTGTCCAGATCCTGCTCGATCTCCCCAGTTCGCTGTGGTTGCTTTCCAGCGGCCATCAAGCGGATATCCTACAAGGAGAACCTGATGTTAGCAATAAACAAACCGGTCCAGGCCAGCCTTGGAATAGCCAGCGTCCCTGCGATAAATTAACTATAGCCAGTTTAGTGGAACCCACGGCTGGCTGTATATTTAATTGGAAGATTTGAATTGTTACTGCATTGCACAGCAAGGAGCGTATTCACTAATAGCTGAATTGGAGCTATTCATCTCCGCTTTCAGTACAATTAACTGATTAGTGAATAAACCCTAAATACATTTATCAGAGAAATGAGAGAGCTGCAATGTTCACTGATAATTTTAGGAACAATTGTGGTTTTTAGGCCCATTAGGCCTGTGTAGAGCTGAATGCAGTGAGGTCAATATAATTCTGTTGGGTAAAGGTTCTGTGCAGTAAGAAATCTGTCTAACAGGCAGCGTGTTGAGAAACAGATACTGCAGTACTAGTGAGAATATGATTGTGCCATGCACAGTGTGTGATATTAGTGCATGCACACTCACCGTTTGAAGTAAGGTATCGGCTTGGCTCAGTTGCTCCTCACACAGAGCGGACTCCATCTGCAACTTACTGACAATACGTTGCAGCCGCTCCAACCTATACAGAGAGAATGAAAGAGCAGTGAGTGTCTGGCAGTGCAGCTGATATACTCCGCTAACGAGCTGCTTACTGTTAATTAACTTTATTCTTTAAATCTCCCATGAAGAGACCTTGAAACATGTATTATGTGTGTGTATAGATTGGGCTGCATGATATATAACATGTAAAAAATGTCTCATTACACTTCCAATGAAATATCCGGTCTATAGTCTGGCTGCATTTCACAATGGCATCCAGCACCCCCATCAAACTCAAGGCAAAGAGAATTGCAGGCAACACTTGCCAAAGATTCATGGAGTTTATTCATTGCAAGTTCTACACCAAAACTGCCAAACTGGAAACATTTCCCACTTCAGATCGTTTGGAAAGAAATCTGCAATTCTCTCTTATTTCCTAATGTAATGAAAAATACCAGTCGTTATTGCTCTGCATTATATATCTTTCCATTTTCGAGAAAGTTCTCCCTTTCCACATCGTCCCACATAACATTTCATGTATCACAGCATGAATACAAGAATATAAACCCTCCGAACAGCGCAGGAAGCCAGAAAAAGGCAGTAATTGTCTGCACCCATGTGCAATGCTCTGCAGGCTCCGCCCCCTTTGACAAAGCGCTTACCTATCCTGTGCGTTTCCCCTGGCCACGCATTGTGCCGATCGCTCTGACAGGCACTGCAAGCCAGCAGATGTGTAAATGTCAGGGTTTCCCCTGCCCGCCCTGTCCCATCTAACAGTCAGCTCTGACAGTCTGTATCCAATTACTGGACTGTATGACTCACCCAAAACTCTCCCAAACTGGCAGAACAACTTCCTCCTCTTCGCAAAGTTACATTAACCCTCACATAGGGGGAATTGAGTGAAACGATTACTGCAATTCACCCAGAATAATGCAGATCTTAAACTGCTTTCCCTAAACTGTGAAGCGAGAATTCCTCAGCATGGGTAATAGGATGGGGGACCTCACTAGGTGACGGCAATTGATTATCTCCTCAATCACTGCATGTGACTCACGGGAAACGCTTAACCACTGCTACAGCTCTGATGGTTTAGAAGAGACGGGGCACCCCCTCCCTCTGTCTCCAAAGCAAACACTGGTTGCTGCCCAAACAGCGGGCACAAAACCCCCATTTCTTAAAGCTAAAACACTAGAGATTTTACTCAGCAAATAAGCTAGATTCATAGTGTATGCTGCCATTACAACTCATTCTGATGCAAATGTGCATTCGTTTCCTATGATTGAAAGGCAAAATTCAGCATTCACGGATGAGGGGAGTCCTTTTTTTTATTAATATGCACTTTATCATCATGAGCTGACAAGAGGAATCATGGAAAAAGCAGGGAAACTTTTTTTTCTGGAATTCCATGAAATAATCCATACGTCTGATTCGTGTGCTACTTATTTTGCGTTCAGATTTTCGCTCATTTTCCAGTTTATTTTACCATTGATCACAATCACAAAATATGACAAATGAGTAAACTTATTTTAAAATAAATCAAATTCGCAATTTGAAGGATTTATTTTTTATTTTTTAAATACATTACTACAAAAGGGAGAGCTCTGAAAGCTGTTAACGGTCTCAAAAATTCCCCCCAATCAGACCGTAGCGGAAATTTTGTTGGAAAGAAAAGACGCACTTTTGCAGCTGTTTTTTATACCCTGAAAGCGACAAGTTTGGCAACAAAAATAAAGGAAATTGAAGAGAAAAATCACAAAAGAGGTGCAGTAACAAATCTCCAAAAATAGAAAAAAAGTGCCAGAAAAAAAGTCACGAAAAGCAAACATCACACCATCTATCTATCTCCAACGTCCATCACACCATCTAATTATCTCCAACGTCCATCACACCATCTAATTATCTCCAACGTCCATCACACCATCTATCTATCTCCAACGTCCATCACACCATCTATCTATCTCCAACGTCCATCACACCATCTATCTATCTCCAACGTCCATCACACCATCTATCTCCAACGTCCATCACACCATCTATCTATCTCCAACGTCCATCACACCATCTATCTATCTCCAACGTCCATCACACCATCTATCTCCAACGTCCATCACACCATCTATCTCCAACGTCCATCACACCATCTATCTATCTCCAACGTCCATCACACCATCTATCTCCAACGTCCATCACACCATCTATCTCCAACGTCCATCACACCATCTATCTCCAACGTCCATCACACCATCTATCTCCAACGTCCATCACACCATCTATCTCCAACGTCCATCACACCATCTATCTCCAACGTCCATCACACCATCTATCTCCAACGTCCATCACACCATCTATCTCCAACGTCCATCACACCATCTATCTCCAACGTCCATCACACCATCTATCTCCAACGTCCATCACACCATCTATCTCCAACGTCCATCACACCATCTATCTATCTCCAACGTCCATCACACCATCTATCTCCAACGTCCATCACACCATCTATCTATCTCCAACGTCCATCACACCATCTATCTATCTCCAACGTCCATCACACCATCTATCTCCAACGTCCATCACACCATCTATCTCCAACGTCCATCACACCATCTATCTCCAACGTCCATCACACCATCTATCTCCAACGTCCATCACACCATCTATCTCCAACGTCCATCACACCATCTATCTCCAACGTCCATCACACCATCTATCTCCAACGTCCATCACACCATCTATCTCCAACGTCCATCACACCATCTATCTCCAACGTCCATCACACCATCTATCTATCTATCTATCTATCTATCTCCAACGTCCATCACACCATCTATCCATCTATCTATCTATCTCCAACGTCCATCACACCATCTATCTATCTATCTACATACAACGTCCATCACACCATCTATCTACATACAACGTCCATCACACCATCTATCTACATACAACGTCCATCACACCATCTATCTACATACAACGTCCATCACACCATCTATCTACATACAACGTCCATCACACCATCTATCTACATACAACGTCCATCACACCATCTATCTACATACAACGTCCATCACACCATCTATCTACATACAACGTCCATCACACCATCTATCTACATACAACGTCCATCACACCATCTATCTACATACAACGTCCATCACACCGTCTATCTACATACAACGTCCATCACACCATCTATCTACATACAACATCCATCACACCATCTATCTACATACAACGTCCATCACACCATCTATCTACATACAACGTCCATCACACCATCTATCTACATACAACGTCCATCACACCATCTATCTACATACAACGTCCATCACACCATCTATCTACATACAACGTCCATCACACCGTCTATCTACATACAACGTCCATCACGCCGTCTATCTACATACAACGTCCATCACGCCGTCTATCTACATACAACGTCCATCACACCGTCTATCTACATACAACGTCCATCACACCATCTATCTACATACAACGTCCATCACACCATCTATCTACATACAACGTCCATCACACCATCTATCTACATACAACGTCCATCACACCGTCTATCTACATACAACATCCATCACACCATCTATCTACATACAACGTCCATCACACCATCTATCTACATACAACGTCCATCACACCATCTATCTACATACAACGTCCATCACACCATCTATCTACATACAACGTCCATCACACCATCTATCTACAACGTCCATCACACCATCTATCTACAACGTCCATCACACCATCTATCTCCAACGTCCATCACACCATCTATCTCCAACGTCCATCACACCATCTATCTATCTCCAACGTCCATCACACCATCTATCTATCTCCAACGTCCATCACACCATCTATCTATCTCCAACGTCCATCACACCATCTATCTATCTCCAACGTCCATCACACCATCTATCTCCAACGTCCATCACACCATCTATCTCCAACGTCCATCACACCATCTATCTCCAACGTCCATCACACCATCTATCTCCAACGTCCATCACACCATCTATCTCCAACGTCCATCACACCATCTATCTCCAACGTCCATCACACCATCTATCTCCAACGTCCATCACACCATCTATCTCCAACGTCCATCACACCATCTATCTCCAACGTCCATCACACCATCTATCTATCTATCTATCTCCAACGTCCATCACACCATCTATCCATCTATCTATCTATCTCCAACGTCCATCACACCATCTATCTATCTATCTATCTACATACAACGTCCATCACACCATCTATCTACATACAACGTCCATCACACCATCTATCTACATACAACGTCCATCACACCATCTATCTACATACAACGTCCATCACACCATCTATCTACATACAACGTCCATCACACCATCTATCTACATACAACGTCCATCACACCATCTATCTACATACAACGTCCATCACACCATCTATCTACATACAACGTCCATCACACCATCTATCTACATACAACGTCCATCACACCATCTATCTACATACAACGTCCATCACACCGTCTATCTACATACAACGTCCATCACACCATCTATCTACATACAACATCCATCACACCATCTATCTACATACAACGTCCATCACACCATCTATCTACATACAACGTCCATCACACCATCTATCTACATACAACGTCCATCACACCATCTATCTACATACAACGTCCATCACACCATCTATCTACATACAACGTCCATCACACCGTCTATCTACATACAACGTCCATCACGCCGTCTATCTACATACAACGTCCATCACGCCGTCTATCTACATACAACGTCCATCACACCATCTATCTACATACAACGTCCATCACACCATCTATCTACATACAACGTCCATCACACCATCTATCTACATACAACGTCCATCACACCATCTATCTACATACAACGTCCATCACACCGTCTATCTACATACAACATCCATCACACCATCTATCTACATACAACGTCCATCACACCATCTATCTACATACAACGTCCATCACACCATCTATCTACATACAACGTCCATCACACCATCTATCTACATACAACGTCCATCACACCATCTATCTACAACGTCCATCACACCATCTATCTACAACGTCCATCACACCATCTATCTACAACGTCCATCACACCATCTATCTACAACGTCCATCACACCATCTATATACAACGTCCATCACACCATCTATATACAACGTCCATCACACTATCTATATACAACGTCCATCACACTATCTATATATAACGTCCATCACACTATCTATATATAACGTCCAACACTCATATATATATATATATATATATATATATATATAACGTCCATCACAATATCTATATATAATGTCCATCACACTATCTATATAATGTCCACAGAGTATTAAAATGGCAGCGCCCATCACACAGAGTATTAAAATGGCAGCGCCCATAACAGAGTATTAAAATGGCAGCGCCAATAACACAGATTGTTAAAATGGCAGCGCCCATAACACAGATTGTTAAAATGGCAGCGCCCATCACACAGAGTATTAAAATGGCAGCGCCCATCACACAGAGTATTAAAATGGCAGCGCCCATCACACAGAGTATTAAAATGGCAGCGCCCATCACACAGAGTATTAAAATGGCAGCGCCCATCACACAGAGTATTAAAATGGCAGCGCCCATCACACAGAGTATTAAAATGGCAGCGCCCATAACACAAAGTATTAAAAACAGTTTAATCAGAAGGATTATGCAGATTTTACAAACCAACACACACCATTAATTGGAAGAATACACTATAAACATGAGACAGCGCCACTTTAATTGTCCTTATAGTCAGTAACTGTGACTTTGAGATAACATATTAAAGAAAAAGGGATTTGGGCGCACACCCTGAGCATGCATTTCTCAGCAGTGGTGCTGCCATAGAGACCAACATTTATACAATATACAAATTAAGTAATAGTGCATACAGAAAAATACAGTTTGAAATTTTAAAAGGCTACTGAAAATGGGGATTCCTATATTTGTTCAAACTGTATTTTTATGTGTGTGCTGTTCCTTACTCTGTATAAAGACTTTAAGAGTATGGTAGGTTCTAACTAGAACAAGCACCCCATTACTACCATTCCATTACCCCATTATTTGCCTTTCTCAGATACCCCCCATGACTTACCCTTATCAGAGACCCCATAACCCACCTCTCCATTACCCTATGACTTTCCTTTCTCAGACTTCCCATAACCCACCTCTCAGACAACCTATCACCCACCTCTCCAGTTCGAGCCTCAGAAGCTTCTCTCTCTCCAGGATGGACACATGCAGTTTGCCCCACTCCTTCTCCACATCCAATGGGTGGTAGCCAGGTGGCATCTTTAGTTGACCTGACTTGACTGCACCCTGACAGAATGAGACAGAAACATTATAGATGTTGGTACAAATATCAAGAAAGTGAACAAGACCTCTGAAACCCAATCAGGAAAGTGGGCAAAGAGAATTAACATGAAAGACACCAAGTAGACAGGGCAGAGAGACAGGCCTGGACGATTAGCTACATGGGTAAAGGGTGTCAGAGAGACAAGCCATCAATATTAGCAAGACAGAGATACATGTACAGAGTGTCCGCGAGGCAGACATAGATGGTTACAGAGTGCTATTGAGAGAGAGAGAGGGAGTACATAGTGTCAGTGAGACACAGAGACGTGCACACAGAGTTTGTGATCAGTGAGATACACATTTAATAAAAACATATTTAGTCACGGTTTCCCATTTGTAAAAAGAGAGCAAATAAGAGAGCAATGGGACACTTACCTCCAAGGTCTGGTACTGCTGCTTGGTCTGATTTTTATCAGCCTCCTTACTGGGGAGCTCAGTCTCTTTAAACTTCAGAAACTGCCGCCACAGGATCTGGCAAAGAAAAGGAGTTATAAGCAGGAATGGTAATACATGGCTAATACTTAGACTGTGTAAAAGTTTATTTCAGATGATAACTTTGAATCAAATGCCATTTAATCCACACCAGACTAACGGATTGCCTGGGATTCACCTGTTGTTATTCACTGAATTGATTTGTCTGGTTGTGGATTAAAAGGCATTTCAATTCCACAACTGTAAGGAGAAGACTATCGGTATTTGGGGAAAGGCGCAGACTATCGGTATTTGGGGAAAGGCGCAGACTATCGGTATTTGGGGAAAGGCGCAGACTATCGGTATTTGGGGAAAGGCGCAGACTATCGGTATTTGGGGAAAGGCGCAGACTATCGGTATTTGGGGAAAGGCGCAGACTATCGGTATATGGGGAAAGGCGCAGACTATCGGTATTTGGGGAAAGGCGCAGACTATCGGTATTTGGGGAAAGGCGCAGACTATCGGTATTTGGGGAAAGGCGCAGACTATCGGTATTTGGGGAAAGGCGCAGACTATCGGTATTTGGGGAAAGGCGCAGACTATCGGTATTTGGGGAAAGGCGCAGACTATCGGTATTTGGGGAAAGGCGCAGACTATCGGTATTTGGGGAAAGGCGCAGACTATCGGTATTTGGGGAAAGGCGCAGACTATCGGTATTTGGGGAAAGGGGACTCGTATTCTTGTGTACAACAAGAAGATCAAATTGGTCTAATCAAGATCATCTTATCACATGATGATCATGGGAACCAACATTCATATCTAACCACAAGTCTCCTGACATCAGCCTCCGACCAGTGACACACCCCATCGGCTGCACAATAATCCCCGGAGTACCACTCTCACCAACACCCGATCTACAGCACAGTAACCCCCAGAGTGCCACTCTCACCAACACCCGATCTACAGCACAGTAACCCCCAGAGTGCCACTCTCACCAACACCCCATCTACAGCACAGTAACCCCCAGAGTGCCACTCTCACCAACACCCCATCTACAGCACAGTAACCCCCAGAGTGCCACTCTCACCAACACCCCATCTACAGCACAGTAACCCCCAGAGTGCCACTCTCACCAACACCCCATATACAGCACAGTAACCCCCAGAGTGCCACTCTCACCAACACCCCATATACAGCACAGTAACCCCCAGAGTGCCACTCTCACCAGCACCCCATCTTCAGCACAGTAACCCCCAGAGTGCCACTCTCACCAACACCCCATCTTCAGCACAGTAACCCCCAGAGTGCCACTCTCACCAACACCCCATCTACAGCACAGTAACCCCCAGAGTGCCACTCTCACCAACACCCCATCTACATCACAGTAACCCCCAGAGTGCCACTCTCACCAACACCCCATCTACAGCACAGTAACCCCCAGAGTGCCACTCTCACCAACATCCCATCTACAGCACAGTAACCCCCAGAGTGCCACTCTCACCAACACCCCATCTACAGCACAGTAACCCCCAGAGTGCCACTCTCACCAACACCCCATATACAGCACAGTAACCCCCAGAGTGCCACTCTCACCAGCACCCCATCTTCAGCACAGTAACCCCCAGAGTGCCACTCTCACCAACACCCCATCTTCAGCACAGTAACCCCCAGAGTGCCACTCTCACCAACACCCCATCTACAGCACAGTAACCCCCAGAGTGCCACTCTCACCAACACCCCATCTACATCACAGTAACCCCCAGAGTGCCACTCTCACCAACACCCCATCTACAGCACAGTAACCCCCAGAGTGCCACTCTCACCAACATCCCATCTACAGCACAGTAACCCCCAGAGTGCCACTCTCACCAACACCCCATCTACAGCACAGTAACCCCCAGAGTGCCACTCTCACCAACACCCCATATACAACACAGTAACCCCCAGAGTGCCACTCTCACCAACACCCCATCTTCAGCACAGTAACCCCCAGAGTGCCACTCTCACCAACACCCCATCTACAACACAGTAACCCCCAGAGTGCCACTCTCACCAACACCCCATCTACAGCACAGTAACCCCCAAAGTACCACTCTCACCAACACCCCATCTTCAGCACAGTAACCCCCAGAGTGCCACTCTCATCAACACCCCATCTTCAGCACAGTAACCCCCAGAGTGCCACTCTCATCAACACCCCATCTACAGCACAGTAACCCCCAGAGTGCCACTCTCACCAACACCCATTCTGTATGGGGTAACCCCCGGGGAGAGCCTGTATCACACCTATTCTGTGAGTTCCCAATGGAAAGTGGACTAATGTGATGTAAACGTTACTGGGGAAAGGTTTCACTTGATAATTAAGGAGATGGTCTGCCACCACCACTGCCTGGCAAGATTTACAGATTAATCTGTGTAGGCAAACTGACTGTCTGGGTTTAACACTGGCCAGACAGAGAATTTATGTTATTACCTCAATCTCCTCATAGCTGGCTGGGAATCTCCTCTCCTCGAAGATGATGGTGTAATGGTGGATCCACTGGAGGAGCACTGTCACCCTCTCATAGTACTCATGCCACCACAACTCCAACTCCTGCCCAAAAAAAGCAGCTCATTAACAGGCTGGACTAACTGGAACAAATTAGGCAGTGACTTATGGGAATTTTTGCCACTGTCATCCCTCAACCCATGGGACCCAGGGCCACCGTCATCCCTCAACCCATGGGACCCAGGGCCACCGTCATCCCTCAACCCATGGGACCCAGGGCCACCGTCATCCCTCAACCCATGGGACCCAGGGCCACCGTCATCCCTCAACCCATGGGACCCAGGGCCACCGTCATCCCTCAACCCATGGGACCCAGTGCCACCATCATCCCTGAACCCATGGGACTGAGTGTCATCATTATCCCATAACCCATAAGGCATAAGAGTGCTACCATTATGCTTCAACCCATGCTGACATCAACCCTCAAACAATGGGACCGAGTGCTGACATCAACCCTCAACCCATGTGTTACCATCACGCCTCAACACATGAAAACCAGTACCAATGTCACCCTTTAATCATAAAAGCAATTACTTCATACAGCTTCAATCCAAAGCTGCTGGTCTACTCACGTTTGCCCTCACACCATCCTGTACATCAGGAACTCTGGGCATGGCATCATACAAAGAGGACACGTATGTGATAATCGATTTCTCATCAGGTTGTGGCACATCAACATCTAAAACAGGGAATCAGAATATCAATACCTAAACCTGTCTGTGACGGATTCCTGTAACATTACCCGAGGCTATAACTTTACACACCGTCTGTGACTGCTTCCTGTAATGTTACCAGAGGCTATAACTTTACACACCGTCTGTGACGGCTTCCTGTAATGTTACCCGAGGCTATAACTTTACACACCGTCTGTGACTGCTTCCTGTAATGTTACCCGAGGCTATAACTTTACACACCGTCTGTGACGGCTTCCTGTAATGTTACCCGAGGCTATAACTTTACACACCGTCTGTGACGGCTTCCTGTAATGTTACCCGAGGCTATAACTTTACACACCGTCTGTGACGGCTTCCTGTAATGTTACCCGAGGCTATAACTTTACACACCGTCTGTGACGGCTTCCTGTAATGTTACCCGAGGCTATAACTTTACACACCGTCTGTGACGGCTTCCTGTAATGTTACCCGAGGCTATAACTTTACACACCGTCTGTGACGGCTTCCTGTAATGTTACCCGAGGCTATAACTTTACACACCGTCTGTGACGGCTTCCTGTAAGGTTACCTGAGGCTATAACTTTACACACCGTCTGTGACGGCTTCCTGTAATGTTACCCGAGGCTATAACTTTACACACCGTCTGTGACGGCTTCCTGTAATGTTACCCGAGGCTATAACTTTACACACTGTCTGTGACTGCTTCCTGTAATGTTACCCGAGGCTATAACTTTACACACCGTCTGTGACGGCTTCCTGTAAAGTTACCGAGGCTATAACTTTACACACTGTCTGTGACTGCTTCCTGTAATGTTACCAGAGGCTATAACTTTACACACCGTCTGTGACGGCTTCCTGTAATGTTACCCGAGACTATAACTTTACACACTGTCTGTGACTGCTTCCTGTAATGTAAACCCGAGACTATAACTTTACACACTGTCTGTGACTGCTTCCTGTAATGTTACCAGAGGCTATAACTTTACACACCGTCTGTGACGGCTTCCTGTAATGTTACCAGAGGCTATAACTTTACACACCGTCTGTGACGGCTTCCTGTAATGTTACCCGAGGCTATAACTTTACACACTGTCTGTGACGGCTTCCTGTAATGTTACCAGAGGCTATAACTTTACACACCGTCTGTGACGGCTTCCTGTAATGTTACCCGAGACTATAACTTTACACACTGTCTGTGACTGCTTCCTGTAATGTAAACCCGAGACTATAACTTTACACACTGTCTGTGACTGCTTCCTGTAATGTTACCAGAGGCTATAACTTTACACACCGTCTGTGACGGCTTCCTGTAATGTTACCAGAGGCTATAACTTTACACACCGTCTGTGACGGCTTCCTGTAATGTTACCCGAGGCTATAACTTTACACACTGTCTGTGACGGCTTCCTGTAATGTTACCAGAGGCTATAACTTTACACACCGTCTGTGACGGCTTCCTGTAATGTTACCAGAGGCTATAACTTTACACACGGCCAGTAACTGCTTCCTGTAAAGTTACCGAGGCTATAACTTTACACACTGTCTGTGGCTGCTTCCTGTAATGTTACCAGAGACTATAACTTTACACACCGTCTGTGACAGCCTCCTGTAAGGTTACCTTAGGCTATAACTTTACACACGGCCTGTAACTGCTTCCTGTAAAGTTACCGAGGCTATAACTTTACACACTGTCTGTGACTGCTTCCTGTAATGTTACCCGAGGCTATAACTTTACACACTGTCTGTGACGGCTTCCTGTAATGTTACCAGAGGCTATAACTTTACACACTGTCTGTGACAGCCTCCTGTAAGGTTACCTTAGGCTATAACTTTACACACGGCCTGTAACTGCTTCCTGTAAAGTTACCGAGGCTATAACTTTACACACTGTCTGTGACTGCTTCCTGTAATGTTACCCGAGGCTATAACTTTACACACTGTCTGTGACTGCTTCCTGTAATGTTACCAGAGGCTATAACTTTACACACTGTCTGTGACAGCCTCCTGTAAGGTTACCTTAGGCTATAACTTTACACACGGCCAGTAACTGCTTCCTGTAAGGTTACCGAGGCTATAACTTTACACATTGTCTGTGACTGCTTCCTGTAAAGTGAAGCCGCATCACAGGAATAGGTTTGAAAGCTGGAACGCTGGGCCATATTGAGACTCACCCTCTGGGTCCAGAAGTCTAGTGACGCCAAGCTCCTTCTCAGCTACGTTGAAAGCTTGATCCAGATTCTCCAGGTTGCTCTGGCGGTATACTCTGTTCATATCAATCAGCATGGGTCTGAAAAGAGGTGGAGAACAGAGTGACAAGATTAGAGGAAAAAAAAAATTAATGGAATTTAGGCAAGTGACGAGATTAGAGGAGAAAATCGTTATTGGAGTAAAGTAAACTGTATTTACAGGATTAGAGTAGGAGAAATAGGGTGATGGAATAAGAGGCAAAAAAAAGTATTGGTGGTATTAGAGGACCGACAATGCATTTGTGGCGAAACCAACCTCGCCACTATGAACTGGAGAAGCCTGGTTGCCCGCCTGCTGCCTTTGGACTATGGCCCTGGGAGATTGGGCCCTTTAAAAAACGTATTCGGCCCTAACAGAGTGCATGTCACTCATTCTGGCCCTTTAAATACAGTGGGGTCATTCGGTACTTGCCCTGTGTTAGCAGTGATACCCCAGATAGCTATGCCATGGAGCCTATTCATATAATGAAAGACTATGGGAAAGACTTTAGCTCCATGGCAATTGAACTGTGTGAATAGGATCTGAGCGCTATTCAGTAGTTTTGTGCGTTCAGATCCCAGCTATCTGGGGATATGTGAAAATGTCTGTGTGTTATGTGTAAAAGGTGACTTTATGTATTTTAAAGTGTTTTACTGTCTTTGTGTCCCCATGTGCATAATGGAGTCTGTCTGTGTCCTGGGAGGTAATTGGATTACTTCTCCATTGTCTCCAGGATAGAGGGCTCTGTAAAACCGGTCTGAGCCAGAAAGCCATGCTGGCAGGGTTTTTTAAAAGATACTTTACTAACTTTTGAACCCCTGGTCTGATTCATGCCATTTTTAATATGTTGTTCCCCTGAATGGATTGATTGTGGATATGTATTTTTATGTGAATGTGATGTATGGTTTTAGAGTTATGAAAGTTGGGTAGAAAGTATGTTTTAACTGTATGTGTAATTGAGTTTCCTCTCAGGATAAGGGGAGGGAATATGTGGGATGTAACTGTGATGTGATTGGTTGTTTTATACCTCCCTGTGGGCGGACCTGTATTAAAAACCAGGCTGGGTGTGCCAGCACCTCAGATTCTGCTTAACCCTCAAAACGAAGTGTCGTCTCGTCATTGGGGTAATTGGATTGTATGCTGATTGCCAGGAGTGTAAGCGGATTGTATGCTTTTCCTGTTCAGCTATTCCAGGGTTCGTGTGTTTCCAGTTCGGGAGTTGGAAGATTCGTACAGTTTGCAGTTCGGGAGATTGGTGCTTGCAGTAGCTGCTTGTCTATCTGGAAGGGGATTATCGCCTAAACGGTTTTTATCCTCTTGTGGGCGAAACGGTCCGTTACAGCATTGTTAGCATTTAAGGAGGATAATGAACTGATGGTTGACAATGGATTGTGGGATTAGAGGAGGCTAGAAGAGAATGTATTGGTGGGATTATAGGAGGACAATAAATATGGAAAAAAAATATAGGAAGACAATAGTTTGGTGGGAATATAGGAAGACAATGGATTGGTGGTATTATAGGAAGACAATGGATTGGTGGTATTATAGGAAGACAATGGGTTGGTGGTATTATAGGAAGACAATGGGTTGGTGGTATTATAGGAAGACAATGGGTTGGTGGTATTATAGGAAGACAATGGGTTGGTGGTATTATAGGAAGACAATGGGTTGGTGGTATTATAGGAAGACAATGGGTTGGTGGTTTTATAGGAAGACAATGGGTTGGTGGGATTATAGGAAGACAATGGATTGGTGGTATTTTAGGAAGACAATGGATTGGTGGTACTATAGGAAGACAATGGATTGGTAGGATTATAGGAAGACAATGGGTTGGTAGGATTATAGGAAGACAATGGGTTGGTAGGATTATAGGAAGACAATGGGTTGGTAGGATTATAGGAAGACAATGGGTTGGTAGGATTATAGGAAGACAATGGGTTGTTGGGATTATAGGAAGACAATGGGTTGTTGGGATTATAGGAAGACAATGGGTTGTTGGGATTATAGGAAGACAATGGGTTGTTGGGATTATAGGAAGACAATGGGTTGGTGGGAATAAAGGAAGACAATGGATTGGTGGTATTATAGGAAGACAATGGATTGGTGGTACTAAAGGAAGACAATGTGTTGGTGGGATTAAAGGAAGACAATGGGTTGGTGGGGTTATATGAGGAGACCAGACAGATGGAATTATAGGATAAAATAGTGATAAGAACCAAAAATTCAAATTTATCAAAGTAACAATGGCAGTGACAATCTGTAAATACCGTAAAATATACAACATTCTCCTGGATCCCAGTGTGCAACTGGCCTGAGGTTAGCCAGCCCGTACAATGTAATTTGCAGAAAACAAACAATGGTTTAGGCAGGTGAGCAGGTTTATTGGAGCAGATGAAAGCAATGTTTTGGCCCCCAAAGCTTGACAAAGGAGCTATTGTGGGACGAAACGCGGCTTTCATCTGCTCCAATAAACCTGCTCACTTTGGATTTACATTGAGTGCCTGGACCACCATTTATTTTCTGCAAATCTATTTGTCTGTGTCACTTATGGAGTAGGTGGAGTGAATGCTAGATGTGAAGACACAGACTCCTTTATTCCATGCGGACTATCGAGGGTTACCAGGTGCAATGGCAGCATATTGCGAGATAAAGAATTTATATACTCACTGAGCTTGTGCAAAATAGATCACATTGTTATTATATAATAAAAATGCAAATGTTTTGTCTTAATTGAGGAACTTTATTAATCACTTAGCTGGACATGACAAACCGGTCCCTAAAACTTCCACATTACCAAGATAAGAACATTATTTAAACTCCCTGCTGTGTTTAACCAGAGGCAGAGTTTACACCATGGGCTACCATGCCATTAAGTGTCACTTTAATCCTGTAATATTCTACACGGCTCTATACAGTGACATTGTCATGTATGAATCAGTTCAATACTTATGAAAACCCACAGACAGACAGCCACGTGCGCACTTTACATGCCCTGCAGGCGTCCTGTGTCCCACACCTCTCACATCATAGACACAGCGCCTGCAGCCCTTATTTATGGATATTATATTGGAGAGGTCTTAAAGCCCCAAGATGGATGCTATAAACCAACACAGATAAGGAAGACTACTACATCAAGATAGCACATCACAGCAGTTCTCAGGGGACCACACAAAGAATGAGCACAATGCAAGCACTCTGTACCACAGACTGTGCCAGAGGACGTGAAATTTTGACTATAACAGGGATGAAAGTGCAGGATATTCAGAGGATGAGCGCCACAAAAGATGTATATTAGTTTTGCTGGCACAGTCAGGCATACACTCCCACCTTGCCCAGCCTGGGGCACAGAAGACAGACAGTTTAAAAGCAACAGAGCCTACATTTCTTTCAGCTGCAGCTCAGAACGGATGGAGTAGACCGATCCCATGTAGGTACTCTCACGTTTTGTTGTGGACTGCTGCATCAGCGTGGACATCTCCTCGCAATCATCTTGGGAGTGGAGGCCATTTTCAGATGGTATATCATCACACACCATCAAAACCTTGTCCAAAGGTTGCCTGCGTGGGGAAGACGAGTGCCTATACAATGCCTTCTGCTGTGTCTTCTTCTGTCGAGCACCTTGACGATGCTGTCTTGGCCCGTTCTGGTACATGATTTGACCAACACTTGATATTTTTGGGACTCTTCTGATGTGGGTCTATATTGTTTCAATGGACCTTGTACTAATCCAGGTTTAATGTTCATTTAGTATCTGCTTCTCTCCATCCTCAAAGACTAACTTCCTCTACTTGCCTCAACTTCTCAAACAATCCTGGTTCTCCCCCTCCTTGTCCGTCAATATCCAGTTACATAATCAGTCGACCTTCACTAGGTTGCTACCTGTTCCTGTGCAGTATTAAGATCCAGACCGGGTAACTTAATACAAAACTGCTTCTGTACATTACTCCGTTGCTTTGTTACAAACAGCCGTGTCTGATAAATAGTAAAACATCATCCCAGATGGGAGAGGAGAAGTCAGAGGATCCCGTCTTTATGAGGCTACCTTCCCTCGCCCAAAGTCTCTGCCTTCTGCTACAGGTGGGGTGTGTATGTGAGATGCAGTTCTGGATTTAGGGCGTGACAGAGCAGCCATGCTTATACATGTTACAAAGTGTTTAAAAAAAAAAAAGACAGAAAACCTAAGGGAGGGAGAGACGCACACAAAATGTCGCCTCTGGCTACCTACTCACAGTGCAGCATGCGTCTCCACCCGACCTAATCCCACACACAAAAATACTTATTCCACTCAATACTGACAGGACATGCCAATGGTAAAAAGTCACCGGGGGAGAATCCGCCGGCAAAACGGGCCATTGGGGCGTGATGCGCCGGCAAAACGGGCCACCGGGACGGGAACCGCCGGCAAAACGGGCCACCGGGACGGGAACCGCCGGCAAAACGGGCCACCGGGACGGGAACCGCCGGCAAAACGGGCCACCGGGACGGGAACCGCCGGCAAAACGGGCCACCGAGACGGGAACCGCCGGCAAAACGGGCCACCGGGACGGGATCCGCCGGCAAAACGGGCCATCGGGACGGGATCCGCCGGCAAAACGGGCCATCGGGACGGGATCCGCCGGCAAAACGGGCCATCGGGACGGGATCCATCCGCAAAATGGGCCATCGGGACAATAATCAATGTAAGAACGAGGCATTAAAACTCCCATTGGCTGTTTCCAGCAAGAATATCAGTCAGAAGCAGATTCTATAAGCTGTCGGAAAAAGCTCCAGAATTATAACTCACAATTCAGCCCGGCATGCTGAATTATCTCAATGTTCTTAAAAGCTATTTGTTATTTGTCAGGTATTTAGGATAAAAAAAACCCGCCGATATATTAAGAGAAAATGATTTGCAGTCTGTCACAGGTCTCAGTCACCCCCTAGTAATTACATACGTAAATATATATATATGCACCAGGTCTCCTTTAGTCGCCTCCATTCACGCAGCAAGGTCACTGCCAGCGCCTTACCCAAAATAAACCCAATATAAAGGGAAGATTCTGTGTTGGGAGTTCAGTGGTCAAATCACTTGCTAAAAGATGGCAACGGCTGATTTGTTGGGGTTCAAAACCAATGATTTCCAAAGGACACCAGTCTTATTCGTAATGCCTGCTTGATTTAAAAACTGTCTAAGGGGAACACGTTATTCAGGATGGCACTTGGCGGAACCCAGGGAGGACCTTTATCACACATCAAATTAGATGGTGGAGGAAACAGGACATAATGAAACACAAATTGCTGATGAATATTTCATGGTTTCTGTCATATGGGACGAAATCCTATTACGGTTAACCAGTTCACTGCCGGAGGAATGTTAAATGTTAAAGGATTGCCAAGCAAGGTTCAACCCATTCAGTGCCAGTTCAAGCAACAATTCAGACACTGAAGGGTTTAAATGAGTAGATTGGACAAGGAGTAGGGTGAGGGATAACCCGTTCCAGACAGATTCCCTGGGGGAGTATGACAGCACATTATAGACACTCCGTACCGTCTTCTCCTTCTACTGACTTATACAAAACTTTCCACACCAAAACAATAACAAACTAATCCCCCAATACAATGACAACACGTCATGAATGAGACATGTCTAATCCATGTGTGAGAGGAGACCTGCAGCGATCTGAAAGCAGAACAGGATGCATCTCGCTTCATATTATAAGATACCTGCACGCTGGGAAACAGCCTCACGATATGCAGCCATAATAAGCACCAGTTAAATTCACATCAAACACAGGGTGCTCCAGCAGAGAACTGCAGCTCACCCGACTCAACAGAATAAAGCAATAAATCCAATTTAATTTATATTCGCATTACTGGCAAAAGCGCCAACTTCTTTACCTGATATATACCGCGCTCCCATAGATCCCCCCTCCGTGCCGGATCTATACCACGCTCCCATAGATTCCCCCCTCCGTGCCGGATCTATACTGCGCTCCCATAGATTCCCCCCTCGGTGCCGGATCTATACCACACTCCCATAGATTCCCCCCTCCGTGACGGATCTATACCGCGCTCCCATAGATTCCCCCCTCCGTGACGGATCTATACCACACTCCCATAGATTCCCCCCTCCGTGACGGATCTATACCGCGCTCCCATAGATTCCCCCCTCCGTGACGGATCTATACCACACTCCCATAGATTCCCCCTCCGTGACGGATCTATACCACACTCCCATAGATTCCCCCTCCATGCCGGATCTATACCGTGCTCCCAAAGACTCAATCTGGCTGAGAATGCCCCATACAGCTACACTGCTCCCCCATTGATCTCTGTGCAATGTGTGCCCACCATTTCCATGGATTCCATCATTTAGAGGAGCTGAGGGCACAAAGCAGGGTTTGCTCATAGCAGACTGGTATCTAGATACACGCACATTATTGTTTCTTTTCTCATATTGTTCTTGGATGAAGAAAGATATCATGTTCCAGCTTGATTTTAATAATCCAACAGCAAAAGCCCTGACTCTGCCAGGCAGTGAGAGAGCTCTGTCGAGACCCTGCCCTGCAAGCAAAGCTCGACCATAGACACGATACTGAGAGACGCAGGATGCTCTGCCCAGACCCTGCCCTGCAAGCACAGCTTGACCAGAGACACTATCCTGAGAGACGCAGGATGCTCTGCCCAGACCCTGCCCTGCAAGCAAAGCTCGACCAGAGACACTATCCTGAGAGACGCAGGATGCTCTGCCCAGACCCTGCCCTGCAAGCACAGCTTGACCAGAGACACTATCCTGAGAGACGCAGGATGCTCTGCCCAGACCCTGCCCTGCAAGCACAGCTTGACCAGAGACAGTATCCTGAGAGATGCAGGATGCTCTGCCCAGACCCTGCCCTGCAAGCACAGCTTGACCAGAGACACTATCCTGAGAGACGCAGGATGCTCTGCCCAGACCCTGCCCTGCAAGCACAGCTTGACCAGAGACACTATCCTGAGAGACGCAGGATGCTCTGCCCAGACCCTGCCCTGCAAGCAAAGCTCGACCAGAGACAGTATCCTGAGAGAGGCAGGATGCTCTGTCTAGACCCTGCCCTGCAAGCAAAGCTCGACCAGAGACACTATCCTGAGAGAGGCAGGATGCTCTGTCTAGACCCTGCCCTGCAAGCAAAGCTCGACCAGAGACACTATCCTGAGAGAGGCAGGATGCTCGGCCCAGACCCCGCCCTGCAAGCAAAGCTCGACCAGAGACACTATCCTGAGAGACGCAGGATGCTCTGCCCAGACCCTGCCCTGCAAGCAAAGCTCGACCAGAGACACTATCCTGAGAGAGGCAGGATGCTCGGCCCAGACCCCGCCCTGCAAGCAAAGCTCGACCAGAAACACTATCCTGAGAGAGGCAGGATGCTCGGCCCAGACCCCGCCCTGCAAGCAAAGCTCGACCAGAAACACTATCCTGAGAGACGCAGGATGCTCTGCAAAGGCAAGAGATTCTCTGCCTATGGTACTGCCATAAATCTGTCAAAATGCATTCCTTCCCATGAATGTTTGCCACAGACTGCTAGAGGAGTGTGGAAGCTGGCCTCCTACCCACCGTCCAGGTCTGGGAGTTACCCTGCCCAGCTGCCATTAGTAGTTTTCCCTGCGTGCCCCTGGTGCAGCACCTTCCCTTCAGTCGAATAGAACCAGACGCTAGCCCCCTGGCAGCCGTTCGCAGGAAGAAACCCATTAATAGTCCTCAGCGGTACTTAGCCACAAATGTTATGGAACCGTTTTCGGCATGAGGTGACTGTGCGGTTCCCGGAAAACTTGGTCTGGGGTTTTGAACCACTTGCCTGAGACAAAGGGCAAAAGACGCTACCTGAGGGCCAGACTGAGCACTCTGTATTGCGGCCACAGGAACCCTGGAAAGTTGACCGGCAAAAGCACCAAATACCCTGGAACTATTTTAGGCATAGGACCATGTGTGCGGCCGGTTAGAACTTTAACACACTGCATGGATCTGAGCGCTATTTGGACAACTTGGGTGCTCAAAGCAGGGCTGTTTGACAATGTATTATCTGTAGAGGTTTTTTTTGTAATTATGTTTTGGGGTATTTTTATGTTTTTGTCTCTCTGTTCCTGGGAGATAATTAGCTTACGGGTCTTTAATGCAATTATCTCCCAGGCCCAGAGATTCCTGGGAGGGGCTTGTGCTGAATACAACGGAGCTGGGGTCTGTGCATAAAAGGCAGAGATTGGCTTATTAAAATCAGTTGCACTCCCAGAACTATGTGTAGTCTAGTTACTATAATCATTGCTCAGCACCTTGTTCCAGCTCGTGGGGAAAGTCCTTGTAAGGACTAGAGCTCCCAGGACTGTGTGCCCTGGAAGATAAGACCTATCCTGCTCCAGGACGGAGAGGCTCCAGGAGGACCCCAGTCAAGCTACAGCGACTGGGGCAGAAGCGTCCCGGTTCCACCGAGCAGGTGATCCTTGGCGTGGGTAAAGAGAGTTCCGTTATAGTTTTTAACTAGCCTGGCACTGGGTAAACAGATACCACGGATATAGCCAGCCTGGCACTGGGTAAACAGATACCACGGATATATCCAGCCTGGCACTGGGTAAGGTTAGATACCACAGATATATCCAGCCTGGCACTGTGTAAGGTTAGATACCACAAATATATCCAGCCTGGCACTGGGTAAGGTTAGATACCAAGGATATATCCAGCCTGGCACTGGGTAAGGTTAGATACCACGGATATATCCAGCCTGGCACTGGGTAAGGTTAGATACCAAGGATATATCCAGCCTGGCACTGGGTAAGGTTAGATACCACGGATATATCCAGCCTGGCACTGGGTAAGGTTAGATACCACACATATATCAAGCCTGGCACTGGGTAAGGTTAGATACCACACATATATCCAGCCTGGCACTGGGTAAGGTTAGATACCACACATATATCCAGCCTGGCACTGGGTAAGGTTAGATACCATGGGTATATTCAGCCTGGCACTGGGTAAGGTTAGATACCAAGGATATATCCAGCCTGGCACTGGGTAAGGTTGGATACCAAGGATATATCCAGCCTGGCACTGGGTAAGGTTAGATACCACAGATATATCCAGCCTGGCACTGGGTAAGGTTAGATACCAAGGATATATCAAGCCTGGCACTGGGTAAGGTTAGATACCACGGATATATCCAGCCTGGCACTGGGTAAGGTTAGATACTACGGATATATCCAGCCTCGCACTGGGTAAGGTTAGATACCACGGATATATCCAGCCTGGCACTGGGTAAGGTTAGATACCACAGATATATCCAGCCTGGCACTGGGTAAGGTTAGATACCAAGGATATATCCAGCCTGGCACTGGGCAAGGTTAGATACCACAGATATATCCAGCCTGGCACTGGGTAAGGTTAGATACCAAGGATATATCCAGCCTGGCACTGGGTAAGGTTAGATACTACGGATATATCCAGCCTCGCACTGGGTAAGGTTAGATACCACGGATATATCCAGCCTAGCACTGGGTAAGGTTAGATACCACGGATATATCCAGCTTGGCACTGGGTAAGATTAGATACTACAGATATCTCCAGCCTGGCACTGGGTAAGGTTAGATACCACGGATATATCCAGCCTGGCACTAGGTAAGGTTAGATACCACGGATATATCCAGCCTGGCACTGGGTAAGGTTAGATACCACTGATATATCCAGCCTAGCACTGGGTAAGGTTAGATACCACGGATATATCCAGCCTGGCACTGGGTAAGGTTAGATACCACACATATATCCAGCCTGGCACTGGGTAAGGTTAGATACCACGGATATATTCAGCCTGGCACTGGGTAAGGTTAGATACCACAAATATATCCAGCCTGGCACTGGGTAAGGTTAGATACCACAGATATATCCAGCCTGGCACTGGGTAAGGTTAGATACCAAGGATATATCCAGCCTGGCACTGGGTAAGGTTAGATACCACGGATATATCCAGCCTGGCACTGGGTAAGGTTAGATACTACGGATATATCCAGCCTCGCACTGGGTAAGGTTAGATACCACGGATATATCCAGCCTGGCACTGGGTAAGGTTAGATACCACAGATATATCCAGCCTGGCACTGGGTAAGGTTAGATACCAAGGATATATCCAGCCTGGCACTGGGCAAGGTTAGATACCACAGATATATCCAGCCTGGCACTGGGTAAGGTTAGATACCAAGGATATATCCAGCCTGGCACTGGGTAAGGTTAGATACTACGGATATATCCAGCCTCGCACTGGGTAAGGTTAGATACCACGGATATATCCAGCCTAGCACTGGGTAAGGTTATATACCACGGATATATCCAGCTTGGCACTGGGTAAGATTAGATACTACAGATATCTCCAGCCTGGCACTGGGTAAGGTTAGATACCACGGATATATCCAGCCTGGCACTAGGTAAGGTTAGATACCACGGATATATCCAGCCTGGCACTGGGTAAGGTTAGATACCACGGATATATCCAGCCTAGCACTGGGTAAGGTTAGATACCACGGATATATCCAGCCTGGCACTGGGTAAGGTTAGATACCACACATATATCCAGCCTGGCACTGGGTAAGGTTAGATACCACGGATATATCCAGCTTGGCACTGGGTAAGATTAGATACTACAGATATCTCCAGCCTGGCACTGGGTAAGGTTAGATACCACGGATATATCCAGCCTGGCACTAGGTAAGGTTAGATACCACAGATATATCCAGCCTGGCACTGGGTAAGGTTAGATACCACAGATATATCCAGCCTGGCACTGGGTAAGGTTAGATACCACGGATATATTCAGCCTGGCACTGGGTAAGGTTAGATACCACAAATATATCCAGCCTGGCACTGGGTAAGGTTAGATACCACAAATATATCCAGCCTGGCACTGGGTAAGGTTAGATACCACAAATATATCCAGCCTGGCACTGGGTAAGGTTAGATACCACAGATATATCCAGCCTGGCACTGGGTAAGGTTAGATACCAAGGATATATCCAGCCTGGCACTGGGTAAGGTTAGATACCACGGATATATCCAGCCTGGCACTGGGTAAGGTTAGATACCACGGATATATCCAGCCTAGCACTGGGTAAGGTTAGATACTACGGATATATCAAGCCTCGCACTGGGTAAGGTTAGATACCACGGATATATCCAGCCTGGCACTGGGTAAGGTTAGATACCACGGATATATCCAGCCTGGCACTAGGTAAGGTTAGATACCACGGATATATCCAGCCTGGCACTGGGTAAGGTTAGATACCACGGATATATCCAGCCTGGCACTAGGTAAGGTTAGATACCACGGATATATCCAGCCTGGCACTGGGTAAGGTTAGATACCATGGATATATCCAGCCTGGCACTGGGTAAGGTTAGATACCACGGATATATCCAGCCTGGCACTAGGTAAGGTTAGATACCACGGATATATCCAGCCTGGCACTGGGTAAGGTTAGATACCACGGATATATCCAGCCTGGCACTAGGTAAGGTTAGATACCACGGATATATCCAGCCTGGCACTGGGTAAGGTTAGATACCATGGATATATCCAGCCTGGCACTGGGTAAGGTTAGATACCACGGATATATCCAGCCTAGCACTGGGTAAGGTTAGATACTACGGATATATCAAGCCTCGCACTGGGTAAGGTTAGATACCACGGATATATCCAGCCTGGCACTGGGTAAGGTTAGATACCACGGATATATCCAGCCTGGCACTAGGTAAGGTTAGATACCACGGATATATCCAGCCTGGCACTGGGTAAGGTTAGATACCAAGGATATATCCAGCCTGGCACTGGGTAAGGTTAGATACCATGGATATATCCAGCCTGGCATTGGGTAAGGTTAGATACCACGGATATATCCAGCCTGGCACTGGGTAAGGTTAGATACCACAGATATAAACAGCCTGGGATAACAGGGAACTCTGTATGCACCATACTCCATGCTGCATTTGAGAGACTTGGAGCAAAGTAGGTATTGTGCAGGATACCATGTGAATTATATGTCATGGCGTTCTGATAGCTGCCATGCAGAATATGGTGGGCATGGAAAAGATGCTCTGCAGGCTCTGTAAAGGGTGGGGTGGGGAGGACCCTTTTGAAGATGACAGTATATTCTCGTTTAAACAAGTTCCTAGAGTGAAACGAAAGGAATTTGTTCTATCTGTGGCTTTCCCCCGGGTACAAAATTCCTCGCCAGGAGGAGGCTGGATTGAATACCAGCTAGCCAATCAGGCTATGCTCCCTGAGGTGCTGAAATATGGACAAAAAAAAAATCTGAAACCACTTGATACACTCCAGATGATTCCCGTACCAGCACTGCACACTATCCTTACCATCGGAATATTACTTAAAACTACTATATTCAAACTCAAATCTGGGAAAACAAGAATTACGAAGATACAAAGAGTTACAGCACAATTTCTGAATTCTATCATTAAAGTGCGCTGGTCAATTCTAAAATTTCTGTAAAAACAGTGATGGCATTTAACTGAAGTACAATGAAATCAGACAATATCACAATGTAAAACAAGGATCTGTCTCCATTTGATAGAAACATGATAAATACATTTAACCCCTTAAGGACCAAGCTTCTGGAATAAAAGGGAATCATGATATGTCACACATGTCATGTGTCCTTAAGGGGTTAAATACATAAAGGGAATCAACACCGTAAAGGAGGAGACTATATTTAAAAGAAGAAAAACTACCACAACCAGAGGACATAGTCTTAAATTAGAGGGACAAAGGTTTAAAAATAATATCAGGAAGTATTACTTTACTGAGAGGGTAGTGGATGCATGGAATAGCCTTCCAGCTGAAGTGGTAGAGGTTAACACAGTAAAGGAGTTTAAGCATGCGTGGGATAGGCATAAGGCTATCCTAACTATAAGATAATGCCAGGGACTAATGAAAGTATTTAGAAAACTGGGCAGACTAGATGGGCCGAATGGTTCTTATCTGCCGTCACATTCTATGTTTCTATGTTTAATTTTTTTTTGCCGTAAAATTTAAATATTAGCAGCATCTCCGCTAAGATGATGCTAGTGGAATCGGGTCTGAGCAAATGCTTGCTCTCCCCACCTCAGGGAATTATCATGGAAAACACATGCCAACCCAGGGAGGCTATCCCAAAAAATGCAAAAGTCCTCTCATAAAGCAGTGCCACGTTATAAACAGCCAGTGTAACCGTTACATGCCAGCAGAAACGTAATTCAATTAAAGGCCAATTGTAATGGTTTTCTCCAATTCCCATTTGAATTGGGAATGGGTTTTACAGCTGGTCATACATGTCACTTACTTGTGTCGGTGGATGACGGCATTGAAGAGGCGCCCGTCTCTCCAGTTGACAGTGAAGTTGTCACACCGCAGACCCTGGTAACCCTCCACCATACGCTGGGACCAGAGGAGCAGCTTCTCCTTGGCCGTCATGTCCTCTGATTGACCGGTGACCTGGATATCTGAAATCTGCAGGAGAGAAAGCTCCCAAATCATTCCATACCCATGCTGGAGTTTGCTTCATTACAGTAAAAACATTAATATTACACATGATGCACTCATGCTCCAACTACAAATTTCAGCTCCCGAGGGAGGAGACAACAGGGCAACCACAGCCAGTGGAACAGGGAGACAGCATCCAGTGCCTGGGCAGAACTGTGACGAACTGAACCTCGTCACGGGTTCTTGGAGGGGCCTGCTGGCCAGCTTCTTGCCTCAGGACTATGGGCCCTGCAATATACCTTGCCCAATACACTTTAAAAGGCTCTGTTCATTTGAGTTATGTACCTTTTTACTCCAGACAGAGAGACCGACCGTTAGCCCTGATTCCCTGGAACTGATCTGGATGACCAACATATCCAAAATTCACCCAGATCAGTTCAGGGGTTCAGGAAATTCCTGGAAGTCTTATTTTTGACCCACCGTGCACATGGTCCTATGCCCTAAACAATTCCAGGGAATCAGGGCTAACGGTCGGTCTCTCTGAGTGGAGTACAAAAGTACATAACTCACATGAATAGAGCCTTTTAAAGTGTATTGGGCAAGGTATATTGCAGGGCCCATAGTCCTGAGGCAAGAGGCTGGCCAGCAGGCCCCTCCAAGAACCCGTGACGAGGTTCAGTTCGTCACAAGGATGTAAAATTTACCAGGCATATTTATTTTTCTGATTATGTACATTTTACAGCATGGTCCCCAGTATGAGGGTGCCCTTACTAATTATGGAGTTTAGGTGTTTTATCCTCAGCCATTACTAATTGGTGTATAATACCCAGTCATGTGATCTTCATAGACAGACACTGGCAGTACAATGGGTCGTACTGAAGAGTTTGGAGACTTTAAATGTGGCACGTCATAGAATGCCATGTTTGAGAAGATTCTTCCCGGTCTAGGAGCAACAACAGCCACAAAGTGCCAGACGACATGTTTGAAATAGGATGCCCAACTGGTGTGATGATAAGGTGTCCATGTACGTTTGGCCATATAGTGTAATGGAGATTTAAATCTAATATAAAGACCGAGAACAAATCAATTAACCAATAAATTAATTAGGGGCAGCACATGTTACTTTGTAGAGGTGTTGGTAGTGTATAAACACAGTGTCACACACTACAGCGGGGGTAGGTAACCTTTTAGTAGTACTGTGCCAACACAACATTTTGAAGTCCCTTGGCTATTTCTTTTTTTTCTTGAGGTGTGTTTGTTGCTGTATTGTGCTTGTGTTATTTGCGGCTGCTGCGGTTGCTTTGTAGTGTTGTATTTCTGTATATGTGGGCTGTTATATTGTACAGTATATGTTCATGAGTAGTTTAATGCAATGTATGATCATATAATGTAACTAAACCCCCAGGATTTTTTTGTCTAGGTGAGATATTTTTAAATAAAACTATTACTTTCTCTGAGACTTGAAATTGCTGTTTACAGACTAATTGACGGACTTGCAAACTGACAGTAACAGGCAGCCAGATAGCAAGCCGATTGCTAGATAGACTGATAGACAGTCAGACGAGACATACATGATATAGTATAATTGATTAGTCTTACACCAGTGGACATGTGTCTGCTATTTATTTGTGGTGTCAGACAAGTAACAGAGTGAAAGCAGATTTTTAGGGAAGTGGTCATTTCTTGGTTACCAGGAACGAAGGTTCCTCAAATCATTTCCCAGATCAGAACCACAGAGTAAACCACAAGAACACTACCCCTCCCACGGCGCCACTCTGCACTGGATATCATGGTACTTACCATAAAGTTTGGGGACAATGTGTGGCCTATGCATGTGCTGTACAATTAAATAATGCTATGAGCATTGGATCATATAACCCAAAGCACGTGGTCTTTTAATTAGTAAACTCACTGGGAGGCATAATTATCAGACATTACCCACAATCCCTGAAACTCTAGGAATCTAGGGGGATTCGCTTTCCAGCCACGTTCTGTATTACACTGCCACTGCCTCATATAACACACAGCTGAGCAAGGCTGTCTGGTGTATTCTGTAAAGTATTTAACAGACACGAAATGGCGGCGAGTGTTAAATTGTCTGATTACTAATACACACTTTTAACTGAAGATTTCTATAGGACTATAAAACATCTCTCTGCCCCACGGGAACCATTTCATGGCATCAGGAAGCAGCCGCCCTCCCCAGCAGTAAAAAAAATAAAATAAGCCCTGTGTACAGACAAAGCTGAAACCACAAGGGGGGAGAATCACTACCCAGTGACTCACACAGAACCACACCCTGCGCTCACGCCAACTACACAAGGTACACGTGACATGCCAGCCAGGCCAGCTGTCTGGGCAAACACAGGGAAACATGATTCTGGTTCAGTAATAAACCATGCTGCGGTTTAATGTTCCTTTTATGCTTCTAAACTATGTGATCCAAGGAATTCATGCCACAAAGCGGAGTCATCTTAATCACAAATTATAGAGAGGATTATAGACAGAGAGTAGTGATAGTACTTTATAGATCCCTGGTAAGATCTCACCTAGAGTATTGTGTTTCGTTCTATAGAGCAGATCCCAGGACAGAGAGGTAGTGATAGTACTTTATAGATCCCCGGTAAGATCTCACCAAGAGTATTGTGTTCAGTTCTATAGAGCAGATCCTGGGAGGACATAGAGAGGTAGTGATAGTACTTTATAGATCCCCGGTAAGATCTCACCTAGAGTATTGTGTTCAGTTCTATAGAGCAGATCCCAGGACATAGAGAGGTAGTGATAGTACTTTATAGATCCCCGGTAAGATCTCACCTAGAGTATTGTGTTCAGTTCTATAGAGCAGATCCTGGGAGGACATAGAGAGGAAGTGATAGTACTTTATAGATCCCCGGTAAGATCTCACCTAGAGTATTGTGTGCAGTTCTATAGAGCAGATCCCAGGAGGACATAGAGAGGTAGTGATAGTACTTTATAGATCCTGGTAAGATCTCACCTAGAGTATTGTGTTCAGTTCTATAGAACAGATCCCAGGAGGACATAGAGAGGTAGTGATAGTACTTTATAGATCCCGGTAAGATCTCACCTAGAGTATTGTGTTCAGTTCTATAGAGCAGATCCCAGGAGGACATAGAGAGGTAGTAATAGTACTTTATAGATCCCCGGTAAGATCTCACCGAGAGTATTGTGTACAGTTCTATAGAGTAGATCCCAGGACATAGAGAGGTAGTGATAGTACTTTATAGAACCCCGGTAAGATGTCACCTAGAGTATTGTGTTCAGTTCTGAAGTGGAGGACATAGTTAGGGTGCAACATTTCATTGTACATTACACCAAGGTGTGATGGGAGCTGGTGGATGAAGATGCTTGCGATCGGCAGAATTCTGTATAACAGTTATGATTTCTTACCTGGAAGTGTAGGATTATTGTCCATATCAGGCCCAATGTCAGTTTGGGGTTCCCATCTGCAATGTCATCATTTCTGATGTTTACCAATTTGACCTGTAAAAATGACATTAACTGAGTGCATGGGAGAAGACGATCCGGGAGGAAGGGCTGAGGGGGGGGGGGGGGCCGGGAGGGAGGGCAAGGGGAGAGCAAGGGGAGAGCCGGGAGGGAGGGCTGGGGGAGAGCCGGGAGGGAGGGCTGGGGGAGAGCCGGGAGGGAGGGCTGGGGGAGAGCCGGGAGGGAGGGCTGGGGGAGAGCCGGGAGGGAGGGCTGGGGGAGAGCCGGGAGGGAGGGCTGGGGGAGAGCCGGGAGGGAGGGCTGGGGGAGAGCCGGGAGGGAGGGCTGGGGGAGAGCCGGGAGGGAGGGCTAGGGGAGAGCCGGGAGGGAGGGCTAGGGGAGAGCCGGGAGCATGCAGAGATGGGAAGGAGGGCTAGGGGAGAGCCGGGAGCGTGCAGAGACGGGAGGAAGGAAAAAAAAGGAACTATATGCACTATATGAAATGGGAAAAGGAGAGACGGCAGAAATATATACTGAGGAGCAGTGATATAATATCAGATAGTGAGGGCAGTAAGATGAGATAGCGAGGGGAAGGGGCAGTGATAGGAGATAGCGAGTGGCAGAGGCAGTAATATCAGACAGCGAGGGGAAGGAGCAGTAATATCAGATAATGATGGGCAGTAATATTATACAGTGAGTGGGAAGGGCAAAATTATTATATAGCGAGGGGGAGGGGCAATAATATTATACAGCGAGGGGAAGGGACAGTAATATTATACAGTGAGGGGAAGGGACAGTAATATTATACAGTGAGGGGAAGGGACAGTAATATTATACAGTGAGGGGAAGGGACAGTAATATAATACAGTGAGGGGAAGAGACAGTAATATTATATAGCGAGGGGAAGGGACAGTATTATTATATAGCGAGGGGAAGGGACAGTATTATACAGCGAGGGGAAGGGACAGTAATATTATACAGCGAGGGGAAGGGACAGTAATATTATACAGCGAGGGGAAGGGACAGTAATATTATATAGCGAGGGGGAGGGGCAATAATATATAGCGAGGGGAAGGGACAATAATATTATATAGCGAGGGGGAGGGGCAATAATATTATATAGCGAGGGGAAGGGACAGTAATATTATATAGCGAGGGGAAGGGACAGTAATATTATACAGCGAGTGGGAGGAGCAAAATTATTATATAGTGAGGGGGAGGGGCAATATATTATACAGCGAGGGGAAGGGACAATAATATTATACAGCGAGGGGAAGGGACAGTAATATTATACAGCGAGGGGGAGGGACAGTAATATTATACAGTGAGGGGCAGTAATATTATATAGCGAGGGGGAGGGACAGTAATATTATACAGCGAGGGGAAGGGACAGTAATATTATACAGTGAGGGACAGTAATATTATATAGCAAGGGGGGGGGCAGTAATATTATATAGCGAGGGGAAGTAATATGACATTCTCTCTGTTACCTGTCTCAGTTTCAGGAAATCCAGAGCAATCTGTACATTCTGCAGTTTGTGGAAACGCATTCGACCTTTTTCCCGGGGCTGTAATGAAATGCAAACACAGGGGGTCATCATGGGGGGCAACAGCCATGGAGGTCACAACTTACAATATACATCAAACCACGCACACACACACACTGTTTACCCAAAAGAAAGACACCAAAAAATAGCAGAGCTTCGCGCCAGGTCTGACCCTGAGGTAGGGTCAGGCCTTTGCATATGGGACTTCTTTGTAAGGAGAGGGGCCCTGCGACCGACGCATTGAGCTATATCTGAGATGAACACGGCCAGTAGCACATTCACTGCAGTCTTTTGCCTTTGTTCCTCGTTCATTCTGATTGTGTCAGAGAACATTTTGTTCATGTGCATCTATGTGATCATGCGATTCCGCTCAGCGCTCCCCGAAGGCTAACATTTAATAATGGCGGCTCAGAATACAATATGTATCGGAGATTATTGATTAAAGGGGAAACTGAATGGGGAATGGATTATGAACTGGGATACTGCATTGCTGTGAAATTCTCAGGCCGTCCTACACGATATCCGGTTTCGAGAATTACTTGTGTATGTGGAACACGTGCTGACAGATGTCACGGGGCACACTTGCTGTGAGTGATCGCTCATGTCCTATCCTACACTTTGGGCATAACATGACTGGGAGGGAAATGTGAGGGAAGTCTGCCCCGTAGCCGAATGCTTTCTCTGGGGACCAGACAGGAAAAATTCAAAAGAAAATAGCCATGAGGATGTCATTCAGAACAAGCCATGTGACAGATAACAGCAATGACGTCACATGGTCCAGCACAAACAAAGCATCACACCAGGCCACACTGTAGCCAGCCACGGATCCACACACACACACGACAACCAGCCACAGATACACGTCACACGGCAGCCAACCACAGAGCCACGTCACACGTCAGCCACAGATCCACATCATACTGCAGTCAGCCACAGATCCACGTCGCACTGCACTCAGCCACAGATCCACGTCGCACTGCAGTCAGCCACAGATCCACGTCGCACTGCAGTCAGCCAAAGGTCCACGTCACACTGCAGTCAGCCATAAGTCCACGTCACACGGCAGTCAGCCATAAGTCCATGTCACACGGCAGTCAGCCATAAGTCCACGTCACACGGCAGTCAGCCATAAGTCAACGTCACACGGCAGTCAGCCATAAGTCCACGTCACACGGCAGTCAGCCATAAGTCCATGTCACACGGCAGTCAGCCATAAGTCCACGTCACACGGCAGTCAGCCATAAGTCAACGTCACACGGCAGTCAGCCATAAGTCCACGTCACACGGCAGTCAGCCATAAGTCCACGTCACACGGCAGTCAGCCATAAGTCCACGTCACACGGCAGTCAGCCATAAGTCCACGTCACACGGCAGTCAGCCATAAGTCCACGTCACACGGCAGTCAGCCATAAGTCCACGTCACACGGCAGTCAGCCATAAGTCCACGTCACACGGCAGTCAGCCATAAGTCCACGTCACACGGCAGTCAGCCATAAGTCCACGTCACACGGCAGTCAGCCATAAGTCCACGTCACACGGCAGTCAGCCATAAGTCCACGTCACACGGCAGTCAGCCATAAGTCCATGTCACACGGCAGTCAGCCATAAGTCCATGTCACACGGCAGTCAGCCATAAGTCCATGTCACACGGCAGTCAGCCATAAGTCCATGTCACACGGCAGTCAGCCATAAGTCCATGTCACACGGCAGTCAGCCATAAGTCCATGTCACACGGCAGTCAGCCATAGATCCATGTCACACTGCAGCCAGCCACAGATCCATGTCACACTGCAGTCAGCCACAGATCCATGTCACACTGCAGTCAGCCACAGATCCATGTCACACTGCAGTCAGCCACAGATCCATGTCACACTGCAGTCAGCCACAGATCCATGTCACACTGCAGTCAGCCACAGATCCATGTCACACTGCAGCCAGCCACAGATCCATGTCACACTGCAGTCAGCCCTGAGTCCATATCACACGGCAGTCAGCCATAAGTCCATGTCACATGGCAGTCAGTCATAGATCCATGTCACACTGCAGCCAGCCACAGATCCATGTCACACTGCAGTCAGCCACAGATCCATGTCACACTGCAGTCAGCCACAGATCCATGTCACACTGCAGTCAGCCACAGATCCATGTCACACTGCAGTCAGCCACAGATCCATGTCACACTGCAGCCAGCCACAGATCCATGTCACACTGCAGTCAGCCCTGAGTCCATATCACACGGCAGTCAGCCATAAGTCCATGTCACACGGCCGTCAGTCATAGATCCATGTCACACTGCAGCCAGCCACAGATCCATATCACACGGCAGTCAGCCACAGATCCATATCACACGGCAGCCAGCCACAGATCCATATCACACGGCAGTCAGCCACAGATTCATGTCACACGGCAGTCAGCCATAACTCCATATCACACGGCAGCCAGCCACAGATCCATGTCACACTGCAGCCAGCCACAGATCCATGTCACACTGCAGTCAGCCCTGAGTCCATATCACACGGCAGTCAGCCATAAGTCCATGTCACACGGCCGTCAGTCATAGATCCATGTCACACTGCAGCCAGCCACAGATCCATATCACACTGCAGCCAGCCACAGATCCATGTCACACTGCAGTCAGCCACAGATCCATGTCACACTGCAGTCAGCCACAGATCCATGTCACACTGCAGTCAGCCACAGATCCATGTCACACTGCAGTCAGCCACAGATCCATGTCACACTGCAGCCAGCCACAGATCCATGTCACACTGCAGTCAGCCCTGAGTCCATATCACACGGCAGTCAGCCATAAGTCCATGTCACACGGCAGTCAGTCATAGATCCATGTCACACTGCAGCCAGCCACAGATCCATGTCACACTGCAGCCAGCCACAGATCCATGTCACACTGCAGCCAGCCACAGATCCATGTCACACTGCAGCCAGCCACAGATCCACGTCACACTGCAGCCAGCCATAACTCCATATCACACGGCAGCCAGCCACAGATCCATGTCACACTGCAGCCAGCCACAGATCCATGTCACACTGCAGCCAGCCACAGATCCATGTCACACTGCAGCCAGCCACAGATCCATGTCACACTGCAGCCAGCCACAGATCCATGTCACACTGCAGTCAGCCACAGATCCATGTCACACTGCAGTCAGCCACAGATCCATGTCACACTGCAGTCAGCCACAGATCCATGTCACACTGCAGTCAGCCACAGATCCATGTCACACTGCAGCCAGCCACAGATCCATGTCACACTGCAGTCAGCCCTGAGTCCATATCACACGGCAGTCAGCCATAAGTCCATGTCACACGGCAGTCAGTCATAGATCCATGTCACACTGCAGCCAGCCACAGATCCATGTCACACTGCAGCCAGCCACAGATCCATGTCACACTGCAGCCAGCCACAGATCCATGTCACACTGCAGCCAGCCACAGATCCATGTCACACTGCAGCCAGCCACAGATCCACGTCACACTGCAGTCAGCCATAACTCCATATCACACGGCAGCCAGCCACAGATCCATGTCACACTGCAGCCAGCCACAGATCCATATCACACGGCAGCCAGCCACAGATCCATGTCACACTGCAGCCAGCCACAGATCCATGTCACACTGCAGCCAGCCACAGATCCATGTCACACTGCAGCCAGCCACAGATCCACGTCACACTGCAGTCAGCCATAACTCCATATCACACGGCAGCCAGCCACAGATCCATGTCACACTGCAGCCAGCCACAGATCCATATCACACGGCAGCCAGTCACAGATCCATGTCACACTGCAGCCAGCCACAGATCCACGTCACACTGCAGTCAGCCATAACTCCATATCACACGGCAGCCAGCCACAGATCCATATCACACTGCAGCCAGCCACAGATCCATGTCACACTGCAGCCAGCCACAGATCCATATCACACGGCAGCCAGCCACAGATCCATATCACACGGCAGCCAGCCACAGATCCATGTCACACTGCAGCCAGCCACAGATTCATATCACACGGCAGCCAGTCACAGATCCATGTCACACTGCAGCCAGCCACAGATCCACGTCACACTGCAGTCAGCCATAACTCCATATCACACGGCAGCCAGCCACAGATCCATATCACACGGCAGCCAGCCACAGATCCATATCACACGGCAGCCAGCCACAGATCCATGTCACACTGCAGCCAGCCACAGATCCATGTCACACTGCAGCCAGCCACAGATCCATATCACACGGCAGCCAGTCACAACTCCATATCACACGGCAGCCAGCCACAGATCCATGTCACACTGCAGCCAGCCACAGATCCATGTCACACTGCAGCCAGCCACAGATCCATGTCACACTGCAGCCAGCCACAGATCCATATCACACGGCAGCCAGCCACAGATCCATGTCACACTGCAGCCAGCCACAGATCCATGTCACACTGCAGCCAGCCACAGATCCATGTCACACTGCAGCCAGTCACAACTCCATATCACACGGCAGCCAGCCACAGATCCATGTCACACTGCAGCCAGCCACAGATCCATATCACACGGCAGCCAGCCACAGATCCATGTCACACTGCAGCCAGCCACAGATCCATGTCACACTGCAGCCAGCCACAGATCCATATCACACGGCAGCCAGCCACAGATCCATATCACACGGCAGCCAGTCACAACTCCATATCACACGGCAGCCAGCCACAGATCCATGTCACACTGCAGCCAGCCATAACTCCATATCACACGGCAGCCAGCCACAGATCCATATCACACTGCAGCCAGCCACAGATCCATATCACACGGCAGCCAGCCACAGATCCATATCACACGGCAGCCAGCCACAGATCCATGTCACACTGCAGCCAGCCACAGATCCATATCACACGGCAGCCAGCCACAGATCCATATCACACGGCAGCCAGCCACAGATCCATATCACACTGCAGCCAGCCACAGATCCATGTCACACTGCAGCCAGCCACAGATCCATATCACACGGCAGCCAGCCACAGATCCATGTCACACTGCAGCCAGCCACAGATCCATATCACACGGCAGCCAGCCACAGATCCATATCACACGGCAGCCAGCCACAGATCCATATCACACGGCAGCCAGCCACAGATCCATGTCACACTGCAGCCAGCCACAGATCCATATCACACGGCAGCCAGCCACAGATCCATATCACACGGCAGCCAGCCACAGATCCATATCACACGGCAGCCAGCCACAGATCCATATCACACTGCAGCCAGCCACAGATCCATGTCACACTGCAGCCAGCCACAGATCCATATCACACGGCAGCCAGCCACAGATCCATATCACACGGCAGCCAGCCACAGATCCATGTCACACTGCAGCCAGCCACAGATCCATATCACACGGCAGCCAGCCACAGATCCATATCACACGGCAGCCAGCCACAGATCCATATCACACTGCAGCCAGCCACAGATCCATGTCACACGGCAGCCAGCCACAGATCCATATCACACGGCAGCCAGCCACAGATCCATGTCACACTGCAGCCAGCCACAGATCCATGTCACACTGCAGTCAGCCACAGATCCATGTCACACTGCAGTCAGCCACAGATCCATGTCACACTGCAGTCAGCCACAGATCCATGTCACACTGCAGCCAGCCACAGATCCATGTCACACTGCAGTCAGCCCTGAGTCCATATCACACGGCAGTCAGCCATAAGTCCATGTCACACGGCAGTCAGTCATAGATCCATGTCACACTGCAGCCAGCCACAGATCCATGTCACACTGCAGCCAGCCACAGATCCATGTCACACTGCAGCCAGCCACAGATCCATGTCACACTGCAGCCAGCCACAGATCCATGTCACACTGCAGCCAGCCACAGATCCACGTCACACTGCAGTCAGCCATAACTCCATATCACACGGCAGCCAGCCACAGATCCATGTCACACTGCAGCCAGCCACAGATCCATATCACACGGCAGCCAGCCACAGATCCATGTCACACTGCAGCCAGCCACAGATCCATGTCACACTGCAGCCAGCCACAGATCCATGTCACACTGCAGCCAGCCACAGATCCACGTCACACTGCAGTCAGCCATAACTCCATATCACACGGCAGCCAGCCACAGATCCATGTCACACTGCAGCCAGCCACAGATCCATATCACACGGCAGCCAGTCACAGATCCATGTCACACTGCAGCCAGCCACAGATCCACGTCACACTGCAGTCAGCCATAACTCCATATCACACGGCAGCCAGCCACAGATCCATATCACACTGCAGCCAGCCACAGATCCATGTCACACTGCAGCCAGCCACAGATCCATATCACACGGCAGCCAGCCACAGATCCATATCACACGGCAGCCAGCCACAGATCCATGTCACACTGCAGCCAGCCACAGATTCATATCACACGGCAGCCAGTCACAGATCCATGTCACACTGCAGCCAGCCACAGATCCACGTCACACTGCAGTCAGCCATAACTCCATATCACACGGCAGCCAGCCACAGATCCATATCACACTGCAGCCAGCCACAGATCCATGTCACACTGCAGCCAGCCACAGATCCATATCACACGGCAGCCAGCCACAGATCCATATCACACGGCAGCCAGCCACAGATCCATGTCACACTGCAGCCAGCCACAGATCCATATCACACGGCAGCGAGCCACAGATCCATATCACACGGCAGCCAGCCACAGATCCATGTCACACTGCAGCCAGCCACAGATCCATATCACACGGCAGCCAGCCACAGATCCATATCACACGGCAGTCAGCCACAGATCCATATCACACGGCAGCCAGCCACAGATCCATGTCACACTGCAGCCAGCCACAGATCCATATCACACGGCAGCCAGCCACAGATCCATATCACACGGCAGCGAGCCACAGATCCATATCACACGGCAGCCAGCCACAGATCCATGTCACACTGCAGCCAGCCACAGATCCATATCACACGGCAGCCAGCCACAGATCCATATCACACGGCAGCCAGCCACAGATCCATGTCACACTGCAGCCAGCCACAGATCCATATCACACGGCAGCGAGCCACAGATCCATATCACACGGCAGCCAGCCACAGATCCATGTCACACTGCAGCCAGCCACAGATCCATATCACACGGCAGCCAGCCACAGATCCATATCACACGGTAGTCAGCCACAGATCCATATCACACGGCAGCCAGCCACAGATCCATGTCACACTGCAGCCAGCCACAGATCCATATCACACGGCAGCCAGCCACAGATCCATATCACACGGCAGCCAGCCACAGATCCATGTCACACTGCAGCCAGCCACAGATCCATATCACACGGCAGCCAGCCACAGATCCATATCACACGGCAGTCAGCCACAGATCCATATCACACGGCAGCCAGCCACAGATCCATGTCACACTGCAGCCAGCCACAGATCCATATCACACGGCAGCCAGCCACAGATCCATATCACACGGCAGCCAGCCACAGATCCATGTCACACTGCAGCCAGCCACAGATCCATATCACACGGCAGTCAGCCCTGAGTCCTTACCACACGGCAGCCAGTCACATGACACAGTTCCATGCATGTATGCAAAAAAAACCCAAAAACTTATATATATATATTTTCCTGTTTTTCTTCCCAGAAAAAAAAAAAAAAAAATTAGGAAAAAAAAACTTAACAATAAAGTTATGATTTTGTAAGTTTCCAAAAATATATATTTTTCAAGCCATTTGATTGTCATTTACTATTCTTTTAATATTGGGAGGATAAAACATTTTGGGAATATGATATCCCTTATCTTGGAATATTTCAGGCATGTTGTGTGTACAGTAGGTGAGTCTAATACTCAGATTGTGGGTGTTTGCAGTAAAACTGGTGGCATTTGTGAGAACATAGCTGTCTAAAAATGGCTTCTCTGCAATGTAAAAAAGGAGCAGGGGCGTAAAATGTAAAGTAAACTGGGATTTGTAGACTATGTTTCATCCTGCAAAGATACAAATGTATACAGGTATAAACAGGTTTGGTAGGGAACAGGTTAAACATTTTATAAATGAAGAATTGCTCAAGGATTATTGGTGGGGTTGGCTCTGTTTAATAATATATGACTTTACCATTATAGTGTGCTAGATTAGAAGCCTGCTGGCCCAGCCTGGCATGCACGCCATGTGTGAAAGCACAATATGTCCACACGACACAGAGCACTCCCACGGAAAGCAATCACATGGGGTCAGAGTTTGGGCTTTTACATGGAAATCCTAGGGGTATACAGCTACCAGACATATCACATGAGGTGCTTGACTCTGACCACCAGGGGGTGCCATTAACTACACTATGAAATGGGAAGCGATTTGTGGACTCCTAGGAGGCATACAGAGAAGATCAAGAATGTGGGGGAGACATGTATATGCCTCCATGTATTGAGGGGTGAGCAGAACCTGAGATCTGGATCAAGATGTTATTTGGTGCACAGCTTGTGCAGCCCTATTGTGCGCAGGAGACAAGTGAATTGCTATATGGGCCTCTCCTGTTGTCCCCGTAGCCACTTGTGTTTAGAAAGCTTGTCCCCAGTATTTTCGGTTAGCCATGCGTGATGGCAAACAGCAGGCACACTCACCGTCAATCCAGATCGATGGTAGAGTTTAGAAGCTGTGTGATTGGCTGGCTTCAGCGTGATGTCACTCCGTGGTCAGTGCTAATGGCGTGCGATTAGCATTGATATGGCCATTCTTAAACTATGCTCAAAGAAACAGCCCTCCAAAATACACTGGTTCTCTCATATGGGAACAAACCAACATAGGGGTAACGGCATCAAAATTAACCCTCTGCCACTACACTCACTCAGGGGGAATCGCCATCGGAGAATATACAGACAGGCGAGATGTCTGACAATGAATAGATACAGGGAAAATTCGAGGACTGGGACCAAACTGATATCGGGGAGCTCAAGGAGAATATATGGATAGTGTATAGGGCATCTAAAAATACAATGACAATGTGACAAGATATTAAAGAGAAGAGCATCCAAAGAGAGTGGGGGGGTAGGATCCTGAGAACACACTGATTGCTGGAGTGGGGGGATCCTGAGAACACACTGATTGCTGGAGTGGGGGGATCCTGAGAACACACTGATTGCTGGAGTGGGGGGATCCTGAGAACACACTGATTGCTGGAGTGGGGGGATCCTGAGAACACACTGATTGCTGGAGTGGGGGGATCCTGAGAATACACTGATTGCTGGAGTGGGGGGATCCTGAGAATACACTGATTGCTGCAGTGGGGGGATCCTGAGAACACACTGATTGCTGCAGTGGGGGGATCCTGAGAATACACTGATTGCTGGAGTGGGGGGATCCTGAGAATACACTGATTGCTGGAGTGGGGGGATCCTGAGAACACACTGATTGCTGGAGTGGGGGGATCCTGAGACTATACTGATTGCTGGAGTGGGGGGATCCTGAGAATACACTGATTGCTGGAGTGGGGGGATCCTGAGAATACACTGATTGCTGGAGTGGGGGATCCTGAATACACTGATTGCTGGAGTGGGGGGATCCTGAGAACACACTGATTGCTGGAGTGGGGGATCCTGAGAATACACTGATTGCTGGAGTGGGGGGATCCTGAGAATACACTGATTGCTGGAGTGGGGGATCCTGAATACACTGATTGCTGGAGTGGGGGGATCCTGAGAACACACCGATTGCTGGAGTGGGGGATCCTGAATACACTGATTGCTGGAGTGGGGGGATCCTGAGAACACACTGATTGCTGGAGTGGGGGGATCCTGAGAACACACTGATTGCTGGAGTGGGGGATCCTGAATACACTGATTGCTGGAGTGGGGGGATCCTGAGAATACACTGATTGCTGGAGTGGGGGGATCCTGAGAATACACTGATTGCTGGAGTGGGGGGATCCTGAGAATACACTGATTGCTGGAGTGGGGGGATCCTGAGAATACACTGATTGCTGGAGTGGGGGGATCCTGAGAATACACTGATTGCTGGAGTGGGGGGATCCTGAGAACACACTGATTGCTGGAGTGGGGGGATCCTGAGACTATACTGATTGCTGGAGTGGGGGGATCCTGAGAATACACTGATTGCTGGAGTGGGGGGATCCTGAGACTATACTGATTGCTGGAGTGGGGGGGGGTCCTGATACTATACTGATTGCTGGAGTGGGGGGATCCTGAGACTATACTGATTGCTGGAGTGGGGGGTTCCCGAGACTCCACTGATTGCTGGAGTGGAGGGATCCTGAGAATACACTGATTGCTGGAGTGGGGGGATCCTGAGACTATACCGATTGCTGGAGTGGGGGGATCCTGAGAATACACTGATTGCTGGAGTTGGGGGGATCCTGAGAATACACTGATTGCTGGAGTGGGGGGATCCTGAAACTATACTGATTGCTGGAGTGGGGGGATCCTGAGAATACACTGTTTGTGCTGGATGGGGGTGCTGAGAGTACACTGATGGGGTGATGGGGGCAGGACGGCAACTAAGAGAATACACTGTACGGGGACCGTTTGAGAATACACTGTAAGGGGAGGGGACTGTTTGAGAATATACTGGAAGGTCACCGTTTGAGAATACACTGGAAGGGAACCGTTTGAGAATACACTGGAAGGGAACCGTTTGAGAATACACTGGAAGGGAACCGTTTGAGAATACACTGGAAGGGAACCGTTTGAGAATACACTGGAAGGGAACCGTTTGAGAATACACTGGAAGGGAACCGTTTGAGAATACACTGGAAGGGAACCGTTTGAGAATACACTGGAAGGGGAGGGGACTGTTTGAGAATACACTGGAAGGGGAGGAGACTATTTTAGAATACACTGGAAGGGGAGGAGACTATTTGAGAATACACTGGAAGGGGATGGGACTATTTGAGAATACACTGGAAGGGGAGAGGACTGTTTGAGAATACACTGGAAGGGGAGGGGACTGTTTGAGAATACACTGGAAGGGGAGGGGACTGTTTGAGAATACACTGGAAGGGGAGGGGACTGTTTGAGAATACACTGGAAGGGGAGGGGACTGTTTGAGAATACACTGGAAGGGGAGGGGACTGTTTGAGAATACACTGGAAGGGGAGGGGACTGTTTGAGAATACACTGGAAGGGGAGGGGACTGTTTGAGAATACACTGGAAGGGGAGGGGACTGTTTGAGAATACACTGGAAGGGGAGGGGACTGTTTGAGAATACACTGGAAGGGGAGGGGACTGTTTGAGAATACACTGGAAGGGGAGGGGACTGTTTGAGAATACACTGGAAGGGGAGGGGACTGTTTGAGAATACACTGGAAGGGGAGGGGACTGTTTGAGAATACACTGGAAGGGGAGGGGACTGTTTGAGAATACACTGGAAGGGGAGGGGACTGTTTGAGAATACACTGGAAGGGGAGGGGAGTATTTGAGAATACACTGGAAGGGGAGGGGAGTATTTGAGAATACACTGGAAGGGGAGGGGACTGTTTGAGAATACACTGGAAGGGGAGGGGACTGTTTGAGAATACACTGGAAGGGGAGGGGACTGTTTGAGAATACACTGGAAGGGGAGGGGAGTGTTTGAGAATACACTGGAAGGGGAGGGGAGTATTTGAGAATACACTGGAAGGGGAGGGGAGTATTTGAGAATACACTGGAAGGGGACTGTTTGAGAATAGGAGAGGACTATCTGAGAGTACAGCAAAAGTAATGGGTGGGGCTGTTAGAGTACACGGATTGGGGTTAACTATTTTGGTAACACGACTGATGCAAGAATTACTAACCTTTGCAGAATTAACCCCAGAAATGCTAGAAGATTTTTTTGGGACTCCAATCGTTGACATTCATGATACTGTGAGTTAATGGCAGGCCTCCCCATAAATGAATCAATATTACAAGGTAGGATTTTATGAATATGAACATTTGATTTGATGCGGTCATACCCCATCAAACAAGCAGGCACTGCCATGTGAGCACACTGTCAGCACTGGGGAGAACACTTGGTACCTGATGTAGAAAGTGACATCACACTGGTCACCAGCCAATAGCAGGGCAGCATGCAGCGATAAGAACGTGCATATTGCAAACACAGAGGCCCTCTGGCACTCACCAACCGCAAGTTCCTGATAACGTCACGCTCCCTCGGCTACCCAGCAAGAGGCAGTGCAAGAAGGGTAAAGGGACAGGGTAAAGGTCAGGGCAGTATAGCAAACAGGTATTAAAAAAGAAAGGAATAGAACTAGTAAAATAAGCGTTAATAGGTTAAGAACAGACACAAAAAATAGAGAGAAATGCGGGGTGATTATATTACACAGCCTAAAGCAGGTGGTCAACATATCGCACCCCAAAAACTAAATTTCTGACCATCCCTCGAACCCAAACTTATGGCTGACAGAATGATAAGAGTTCTAGTTGTAGACCTAGAGGGCTGGGAGATGGCCCATTATGTACCAGCCAATATGTCACATTTCGCCTGTCCGCTATAGTACCGAGTGATGCCTACATGCCAGTCTGTGCGAGGTGAGTGTCCATTCTATTCAGCTGCCTTCAATGATTTTACAAGCCACATGTACCGGTTGTAACGGACCGTTTCACTTACAAGAGGATAAAACCCAGTTTAGGCGATAATCCCCTTTTCAGATGCACAGACAGCTACTGCAAACACCATTCTCCCGACTGGAACCACACGAACACTGGAACAGCTGAACAAGAAAAGCAGACATCGGCTTACACTCTTGGCAGTCAGCATACAATCCCATTCCCCCAAAGACCGAGACGACACATCGCTTTGAGGGTTAAGCAAGAACTCTAGACTGGGACACCCAGTCTGGCTTTTATTTCCAACTCACACATACAGGCCACACCCAGGGGGAGGCATAAAAGAACCCATGACATAGATGTTACCTCCCACACATCCCCTCCCCTTAGTGTGACACATAATCCCATTATGCATACAGAGTAAAATATACTTTTACACAACTTTCATAACTTTAAAACCATACATCACATTCACCTAAAAATACATATCCACAATCAATCCATTCAGGGGAACAACATATTAAAAAATGGCATGAATCCGACCAGGGGTTCAAAAGTTACTAAAAGTATCTTTTGTTCCTTTCTGGCTGGCAGAAAAACATCCCCACAATGCACCCTGGTTTCCTCCCTTCTGCCCTGGAGTTAATTGGAGAAGTAATCCAATTACCCAGGACTAAAGGCAGACTCCATTAACCACATGGTTGCAAAACAACATAAAACACTTTAAAATACATAAAGTCACATTTACACATAACACACAGACATTTCACCTATCCCCAGATAGCTGGGATCTGCACGCACAAAACTACCGAATAGCGCGCAGATCCTACTCACACAGTACAATTGCCATGGAGCTAAAGTCTTTCCCATAGTCTTTCATTATATGAATAGGCTCCATGGTATGGCTATCTGGGGTATCACATTCCCATAAAGTCTGGTCCATAGTCCAAAGGCAAGAGGCGGGCAATCAGCCCCCTCCAAGGACACGTGGCGAGGTCGGTTTCGCCACACTTCTCCCCTTTACCCCCCAGACTAACAGGGTACTTGACCTCCTGCCGGTCAGTGCCCTTGTTAGTCCAGCAGCCCACCCACAAGACAGAAACAGCAGAGCAGCCCACCCACAATAAACAGTTACTACACCTGGGTGAGGGAAAATCTTGTCCAGGTTCAGGTGCCTCACCACGGCTGTGTGGGGGACTGGTAGGCTGCCTTGGTAGGTTGCTGAGGGGGCAGAGACCAGCGGTACTCTGTCCTGTTGCCAGCACTACCACGGGAGTAGTCTGGTTGGAGCCTGGTTGCTGGAGACCGACTGTCTCCCCTTTAAATACACCGCTCTGCTGCTGGAGACCGACTGTCTCCCCTTGAGTTACACCGCTCTGCTGCTGGAGACCGACTGTCTCCCCTTGAGTTACACAGCTCTGCTGCTGGAGACAGACTGTCTCCCCTTTAGTTACACAGCTCTGCTGCTGGAGACAGACTGTCTCCCCTTTGGCTAAACAGCCCTGTTGTGGGGGGGCAGGACCGACCGTCCCTACCCCCTGTGCTGGAAGTGCAGAGACCACGGTCCCATCTGCACAGGTGTGGGGCTTACAGTATCCCCCTGGTACATTAAGCTGCCGCTGGGGAGAGGTGGTAACCAGCTCCTCTCCCATTAGAACACTCTGCCGCTGGGGAATGGAGACTGGGCTCTCTATTCCCTGTACATTAATGATCCGCCGCTGGGGAGAGGTGGTAACAATCTCCTCTCCCATGCATACTTCCCGTCTCTGCGGAGGGAGACCGACTGTCTCTCCTCCCAGCACAGAGTCCTGCTGTGGGGGAAAGGGGGATGGGCTCTCTATTCCCTGCTGGATACTCTGCCGCTGGGGAATGGAGACCGGGCTCCCAATTCCCAACAAATCACACTGCTGCTGGGGAGGGAGGACGGCTCCTTCAGCTCCCTGTAACTTGGGCGCAGAGACCACGGTCCCATCTGCGCTGGTGTGGGGCTTACGGTCTCCCCTTGGTGGGTTAGGCTGCCGCTGGAGAGAGGGTGTAACAAGCTCCTCTCTCTGAACTGTAACCTGCTGCTGGGGATCTGGGCCGACTGCCCAGCATCCCTGTAGGGCCAGTAGAGAGACCTCGATCCCATCTCTACCTGCCATCTGTGGGTCTCTCCAGGACCAGTCTATGAGGTCTGGTTCTGCTTGTCGGGTAGGTTGGAGCTGCACGAAGCTGAGCAGGTGTTGGTAGTCCTGCTCCAGCTCCCACTCCCTTGTTACCAGGTGGGTCATGTCTTTGCTCACCTCGCATTCGTCAGCCCAGACATACATGCCCATCCGGTAGTCGTAGATGTCCCAAAACCTAGACCCCTCCGTGCTGCCAAGATCAATGTCGTCCTCCAAGGCATCCCATAATAATCCCGGGCCATCATAATCATCCCCCTCCGGTAAGTCGTGCTCGGCCGTCCAGGGGGTAAGTCGAATGGTATGCCACCAGAGGGCCTGGTATGCGTTGTCTAGCCAGATCTCTCGCCATACCAGGGTCTCTAGTCTTGTCACCCACTCATCCAGGGGCTGCTCTCCCAATAGATACATGCGCATCGCCACAATGCACCCTGGTTTCCTCCCTTCTGCCCTGGAGTTAATTGGAGAAGTAATCCAATTACCCAGGACTAAAGGCAGACTCCATTAACCACATGGTTGCAAAACAACATAAAACACTTTAAAATACATAAAGTCACATTTACACATAACACACAGACATTTCACCTATCCCCAGATAGCTGGGATCTGCACGCACAAAACTACCGAATAGCGCGCAGATCCTACTCACACAGTACAATTGCCATGGAGCTAAAGTCTTTCCCATAGTCTTTCATTATATGAATAGGCTCCATGGTATGGCTATCTGGGGTATCACATTCCCATAAAGTCTGGTCCATAGTCCAAAGGCAAGAGGCGGGCAATCAGCCCCCTCCAAGGACACGTGGCGAGGTCGGTTTCGCCACACCGGTCAAACACGCTCAGTGATTTGGACTCATGGATCCTGCAGCAAGAGGCGCACAGATTCACTAACTCCGTTCGGGAGATTTTAGCGTTCCTGATTCTGAGCCAGAAACAATGAGCATGGGATCTGGTTCCTGACGTAGACAAAAGCAATGCAACTGGAAATATGCACGCCCCTTTCTAAAAGATCCCACTGGGCATTCACGAATTATGAAAATAAGGAACAGCCCGGGTCACAGGCCATGTAAAAGGTACAGTCAAAGGAATGACAACCTGCAGATTCATTTCCTTTCATCAACAGGACACAATCCACCTCTTTCCTGGCCCGTACAATGCACCCGCTGGTTCCCACAGAGGCGGCTGAGCAATGCCTTCAATTCCTCACATTTCCTGCTTTTTATCCCCCAATGTCCTTTCTTTGCTTTCTGGTAAATTTGGGAATAATTATCTACTTTCAAATTGTCCGTCGGTATCAGTAAGCTGAAAGATGAGCTATTTGTTCTGATTCAGGTATTCTTGTCTGGTTTAATCTTTTCCATGTCACAGAGGACAGAATTTTGCACTTTTCCTATTAGACAGGGTCTGAAAAAGCCTGTTAAATACACTATAACCCCCGTAAATACAGAGCATCCCTGCTGTAACCCCCCCTAAATACAGAGCATCCCTGCTGTAACCCCCCTAAATACCGAGCGCTGTAACCTCCCCGAAATACAGAGCATCCCTGCTGTAACCCCCCCTAAATACCGAGCGCTGTAACCCCCCGAAATACCGAGCGCTGTAACCTCCCCGAAATACAGAGCATCCCTGCTGTAACCCCCTAAATACAGTGTCCCTGCTGTAACCCCCTAAATACAGAGCGACCCTGCTGTAACCCCCGTAAATACAGAGCATCCCTGCTGTAACCCCCCCGAAATACAGAGCGCTGTAACCTCCCTAAATACCGAGCGCTGTAACCCCCCGAAATACAGAGCGTCCCTGCTGTAACCCCCTAAATACAGTGTCCCTGCTGTAACCCCCTAAATACAGAGCATCCCTGCTGTAACCCCCGTAAATACAGAGCATCCCTGCTGTAACCCCCCCGAAATACAGAGCGCTGTAACCTCCCTAAATACCGAGCGCTGTAACCCCCCGAAATACCGAGCGCTGTAACCCCCCGAAATACCGAGCGCTGTAACCCCCTAAATACAGTGTCCCTGCTGTAACCCCCTAAATACAGAGCGACCCTGCTGTAACCCCCTAAATACAGAGCGACCCTGCTGTAACCCCCCTAAATAAAGAGCGCTGTAACCCCCTTAAATACAGAGCATCCCTGCAGTAACCCCCCTAAATACAGAGCATCCCTGCAGTAACCCCCCTAAATACAGAGCATCCCTGCAGTAACCCCCCTAAATACAGAGCGTCCCTGCAGTAACCCCCCTAAATACAGAGCGTTCCTGCAGTAACTCCCCTAAATACAGAGCGTTCCTGCAGTAATTCCCCTAAATACAGAGTGTCCCTGCAGTAACCCTCCTAAATACAGAGCGTCCCTGCAGTAACCCCCTAAATACAGAGCGCTGCAACCCCCCTAAATACAGAGCGCTGTAACCCCCCTAAATACAGAACGTCTCTGCTGTAACCCCCCTAAAAACCGAACGTCCCTGCCGTAACCCCCGAAATACAGAGCGTCCCTGCTGTAACCCCCCTAAATACAGAGCGCCCGGCTGTAACCCCCCTAAATACAGAGCACTGTAACCCCCCTACATACAGAGCGCTGTAACCCCCCTAAATACAGAGCGCTGTAACCCCCCTTAATACAGAGTGCTGTAACCCCCCTAAATACAGAGCACCCGGCTATAACCCCCCTAAATACAGAGCACTGTAACCCCCCTAAATACAGAGCGCTGTAACCCCCCTAAATACAGAGTGCTGTAACCCCGGCTATAACCCCCCTAAATACAGAGCGCTGTAAGCCCCCAAATACAGAGCGCTGTAACCCCCCCTAAATAAAGAGCGCTGTAACCCCCCTAAATACAGAGCGCTGTAACCCCCCCTAAATACAGAGCGCTGTAACCCCCCCTAAATACAGAGCGCTGTAACCCCCCTAATTACAGAGCGCTGTAAGACCCCTAATTACAGAGCGCTGTAAACCCCCCTAATTACAGAGCGCTGTAAACCCCCCTAATTACAGAGCGCTGTAAACCCCCCTAATTACAGAGCGCTGTAAACCCCCCTAATTACAGAGCGCTGTAACCCCCCCTAATTACAGTGCGCTGTAACCCCCCCTAATTACAGTGCGCTGTAACCCCCCCTAATTACAGTGCGCTGTAACCCCCCTAAATACAGTGCGCTGTAACCCCCCTAAATACAGAGCGCTGTAACCCCCTAAATACAGAGCGCTGTAACCCCCCTAAATACAGAGTGCCCCTGCTGTAACCCACAAAATACAGTGTCCCTGCTGTAACCCCCCTAAATACAGAGCGTCCCTGCTGTAACCCCCCTAAATACAGGGCGTCCCTGCAGTAACCCCCCTAAATACAGAGCGTCCCTGCAGTAACCCCCCTTAATACAGAGCGTCCCTGCAGTAACCCCCCTTAATACAGAGCGTCCCTGCATTAACCCCCCTTAATACAGAGCGTCCCTGCATTAACCCCCCTAAATACAGAGCGTCCCTGCAGTAACCCCCCTAAATACAGAGCGTCCTAAATAACCCCCTAAATACAGAGCGCTGCAACCCCCCTAAATACAAAGCGCTGTAACCCCCCTAAATACAGAGCGCTGTAACCCCCTAAATACAGAGCGCTGTAACCCCCCTAAATACAGAGCGCTGTAACCCCCTTAAATACAGAGCGCTGTAACCCCCTAAAATACAGAGCGTCCCTGCTGTAACCCCCCTAAATACACAGTGTCCATACTGTAACCCCCCCCCAAAATACAGCGTCCCTGATGTAACCCCCTAAAATACAGCGTCGCTGATGTAGCCCCCCTAAATACAGAGCGACAAATCAGAACACAGCTCTCCAGATCTACTCAACTAAAAGTCACGTGATGCACATAAATAATAAAGTGTTAGTGTAATGTTAACTATTATATCAGAGTAGAATATTATATAATTTATTTATCAGATATTAACGTATTCCTTCTTGAATGTATAGGCAGCTGGAATGCAGTGATGGGAGTTTAAAATGTCAATACAAATTACAGGTTTGTGACATATCCGTCCTGATTTATACATTATACAATACGTGTACTCTAAGCCGGTACCTCCAAACCAACAGGAAAACATGTTTATGGCAGGAAGATAAGATCTGAATAGGTTTAACAGATGATAAGAATCCATGAAGACTAGGGTCAGGTATTTATGGGACTGCCTAGATTATTTACAGAGCGTTGCCTAAGAGGTCAGATCCTTTTAAGTGAATAGAAAGGTCATATTTCCTAATTGTGTTCAGATCCCACTCCCAGTGCCGAGACTTAGATATATTATTATGTTATTATTTATATAGCGCCATCAGACTCCGTAGCGCTGTACAATGTATATGGCCGCGGATTGACCGCTGTGACTATACACTGTATGGCCCTGATACTGTGACATTAATAGCTGTGACTATACACTGTATGGCCCTGATACAGTGACATTAATAGCTGTGACTATACACTGTATGGCCCTGATACAGTGACATTAATAGCTGTGACTATACACTGTATGGCCCTGATACTGTGACATTAATAGCTGTGACTATGCACTGTATGGCCCTGATACAGTGACATTAATAGCTGTGACTATGCACTGTATGGCCCTGATACAGTGACATTAATAGCTGTGACTATACACTGTATGGCCCTGATACTGTGACATTAATAGCTGTGACTATACACTGTATGGCCCTGATACAGTGACATTAATAGCAGTGACTATACACTGTATGGCCCTGATACAGGGACATTAATAGCTGTGACTATACACTGTATGGCCCTGATACAGTGACATTAATAGCTGTGACTATACACTGTATGGCCCTGATACAGTGACATTAATAGCTGTGACTATACACTGTATGGCCCTGATACAGTGACATTAATAGCTGTGCCTATACACGGTATGGCCCTGATACAGTGACATTAATAGCAGTGACTATACACTGTATGGCCCTGATACAGTGACATTAATAGCTGTGACTATACACTGTATGGCCCTGATACAGTGACATTAATAGCTGTGACTATACACTGTATGGCCCTGATACAGTGACATTAATAGCTGTGACTATACACTGTATGGCCCTGATACAGTGACATTAATAGCTGTGACTATACACTGTATGGCCCTGATACAGTGACATTAATAGCTGTGACTATACACTGTATGGCCCTGATACAGTGACATTAATAGCTGTGACTATACACTGTATGGCCCTGATACAGTGACATTAATAGCTGTGACTATACACTGTATGGCCCTGATACAGTGACATTAATAGCTGTGCCTATACACTGTATGGCCCTGATACAGTGACATTAATAGCTGTGCCTATACACTGTATGGCCCTGATACTGTGACATTAATAGCTGTGACTATACACTGTATGGCCCTGATACAGTGACATTAATAGCTGTGACTATACACTGTATGGCCCTGATACAGTGACATTAATAGCTGTGACTATACACTGTATGGCCCTGATACAGTGACATTAATAGCTGTGACTATACACTGTATGGCCCTGATACAGTGACATTAATAGCTGTGCCTATACACTGTATGGCCCTGATACTGTGACATTAATAGCTGTGACTATACACTGTATGGCCCTGATACAGTGACATTAATAGCTGTGACTATACACTGTATGGCCCTGATACAGTGACATTAATAGCTGTGACTATACACTGTATGGCCCTGATACAGTGACATTAATAGCTGTGACTATACACTGTATGGCCCTGATACAGTGACATTAATAGCTGTGCCTATACACTGTATGGCCCTGATACTGTGACATTAATAGCTGTGACTATACACTGTATGGCCCTGATACAGTGACATTAATAGCTGTGACTATACACTGTATGGCCCTGATACAGTGACATTAATAGCTGTGACTATACACTGTATGGCCCTGATACAGTGACATTAATAGCTGTGACTATACACTGTATGGCCCTGATACAGTGACATTAATAGCTGTGACTATACACTGTATGGCCCTGGGACAGTGACATGAATAGCTGTGACTATACACTGTATGGCCCTGATACAGTGACATTAATAGCTGTGAATACACACTGTATGGCCCTGATACAGTGACATTAATAGCTGTGACTATACACTGTATGGCCCTGATACAGTGACATTAATAGCTGTGACTATACACTGTATGGCCCTGATACAGTGACATTAATAGCTGTGACTATACACTGTATGGCCCTGATACAGTGACATTAATAGCTGTGCCTATACACTGTATGGCCCTGATACTGTGACATTAATAGCTGTGACTATACACTGTATGGCCCTGATACAGTGACATTAATAGCTGTGACTATACACTGTATGGCCCTGGGACAGTGACATGAATAGCTGTGACTATACACTGTATGGCCCTGATACAGTGACATGAATAGCTGTGACTATACACTGTATGGCCCTGGGACAGTGACATGAATAGCTGTGACTATACACTGTATGGCCCTGATACAGTGACATTAATAGCTGTGACTATACACTGTATGGCCCTGATACAGTGACATTAATAGCTGTGCCTATACACTGTATGGCCCTGATACTGTGACATTAATAGCTGTGACTATACACTGTATGGCCCTGATACAGTGACATTAATAGCTGTGACTATACACTGTATGGCCCTGGGACAGTGACATGAATAGCTGTGACTATACACTGTATGGCCCTGGGACAGTGACATGAATAGCTGTGACTATACACTGTATGGCCCTGATACAGTGACATTAATAGCTGTGCCTATACACGGTATGGCCCTGATACTGTGACATTAATAGCTGTGACTATACACTGTATGGCCCTGGGACAGTGACATTAATAGCTGTGACTATACACTGTATGGCCCTGATACTGTGACATTAATAGCTGTGACTATACACTGTATGGCCCTGATACAGTGACATTAATAGCTGTGACTATACACTGTATGGCCCTGATACAGTGACATTAATAGCTGTGACTATACACTGTATGGCCCTGATACAGTGACATTAATAGCTGTGACTATACACTGTATGGCCCTGATACAGTGACATTAATAGCTGTGACTATACACTGTATGGCCCTGATACAGTGACATTAATAGCTGTGACTATACACTGTATGGCCCTGATACAGTGACATTAATAGCTGTGACTATACACTGTATGGCCCTGATACAGTGACATTAATAGCTGTGACTATACACTGTATGGCCCTGATACAGTGACATTAATAGCTGTGACTATACACTGTATGGCCCTGATACAGTGACATTAATAGCTGTGAATACACACTGTATGGCCCTGATACAGTGACATTAATAGCAGTGAATACACACTGTACCCCACTATTTGACAATAAAGGGTGTTAGGGGAGACAAAGCAGACTCGGGAGCCAGCAGTGGGAAAAAAGGAGCAGGCAAACTTTCAAAGGAAAACATAAAATGTTGTGAAAAATGATTTGAATAATTAGTGGTTAGTTATAAAGTAATGTTATTCCGTGGGCTCATGGGGTCAGAGGACAGAGGTGGGTAGCAAAAGCTGAGAGAGAGAGAGAGCAGATTGAAGGAGGTTAGTAGTGAGACAGTAAGGAAAGGCCATTCAGCCCTGCAGAAGCTGCGCTCCAGGATTACGTGGAGCGGTGTAGACCTCACTTACCAGGGTCTCTCCGGATAACACCTCCAGGAGCGAGATAAGATTGTGTCCATCTCGCAAATCTTCATACAAATCGTTCACATGACGCTGGGCCTGAGAACAATATGAGATTATTAACTCTGCAGTCAGACAAGAACCCCTACTATGCAAACCCCAGGGTTCCATGCACCCCAAAACACGCACCATAATAAACAAGAACAATGCCGTAATAACAGGTTCTCTTATCAAAGTTCACCACTGAGATAGGACTAGACGGTTGCAGCATTTTATGACCGACTATAATTAATAAAGGTGCCAACATGTTCTGCAGAGCTGTACAATAGGATCAGCAACTTTAGTACGTGATGATTTGCAGCTTTTCATCAATCCAGTTTTAACTAAACATTTCAAGGGATTCTCACAGACACCAACATTCAAGCAGGGACTCCAACCATGACATACAATAAAACATCAGTGAGGACAGTAACCTCGTCCCCCAATGCCCTGTTTGCCAAACCCCTGCATCAATACCCTACCTGCCAATCTACATCCATTACAGTGATTGCTTGCACCCACCCATCACCCATCCAGCCTGCCCCATATACCCCACATTTTAATACAGTGCCTGAGCATCACCCGCACCCTCAGTAACCTGCCTGCCTACCCTTACCCCCTCAGTAACTTCCATAAAAGCTACACATTATCTTTGGTGATATTTACAATCACCGGACCCCCATACTGGTCAGACCCCACCATCGAGGCCAACATGGAGCTTATGAGATTATTTGCTGCTGTAACTCCTTCATTGCCACTCAGTAAGGGTTAAGCACTGGCACGAACGTTTATTACATTTAACGCCCTGTGAGCTTTGGCAGAGCAGAATTGAACCTTTTATATGGAATGTCACCTCACCCAGCACCACTTCTTATCTCCTTATTGCATAGCAGATAGGTGTACTAACCCCATGTGTCTCAATAAAACGGAGCCAGACAGGGACACAAACAAGAAGGTAACAGAGTGCTCCCAAAGCTTACAGTCCAGTTATAAGTCAGCATTAAACCCTCCCTACTCTCACTCATAATGAATTAACTTTACCTGCAGGTAATGTCCAACAGCCTCACTTAGCAAACATGGGCCGTAATAATCACGTCCTACGATTTACCCTCAGTAGATCCCATTATCCAGGGACTGACGCCATGTGTCACTCAGCCTAGAAGGACCGGCTTACAGACTGGCAACTACTGACTGGCACGCTGCCGGGAACACAGACAGAATCAAGGCTCTGATAGGCAGTACCCAAAATGCAGGCGGTTATGGCCCTGCTGATAATAAAAAGGCACATTGCAGGGTAACATTGGATAACTGCACCAGAGTAAGTAAATGGGGCCTGGAATCTCTGCCCAGCACATGTCCTGCTCCTCAGAAAGAACAAGTGATTCCCAAGCAGGTACTGATTCCTTCTAGTGGAAGCAACCGCACCCATGAAAAGAGAACCAGGGTTGCAGTGCGAGCTTCAATATCCTGCACACTATAACCTGTTAGCAGACAAGCACTTCAATAGACAGTGAGCACTATACGCTATATCCCCACGTCAGTCCCAGGCTGTACATGGGGAAAGCTATACCCAGAGCCCTGGGGGTTAATTCCTGGCTGGGAACGTCTCTGTCTGTATGGGCAGCTATATCCCCACATCAGTCCCAGGCTGGGGAAAGCTATACCCAGAGCCCTGCGAGCCCTGGGGGTTAATTCCTGGCTGGGAACGTCTCTGTCTGTATGGGCAGCTATATCCCCACATCAGTCCCAGGCTGGGGAAAGCTATACCCAGAGCCCTGCGAGTTAATTCCTGGCTGGGAACGGCTCTGTCTGTATGGGCAGCTATATCCCCACATCAGTCCCAGGCTGGGGAAAGCTATACCCAGAGCCCTGCGAGCCCTGGGGGTTAATTCCTGGCTGGGAACGTCTCTGTCTGTATGGGCAGCTATATCCCCACATCAGTCCCAGGCTGGGGAAAGCTATACCCAGAGCCCTGGGGGTTAATTCCTGGCTGGGAACGGCTCTGTCTGTATCGGCAGCTATATCCCCACATCAGTCCCAGGCTGGGGAAAGCTATACCCAGAGCCCTGCGAGCCCTGGGAGCTAATTCCTGGCTGGGAACGTCTCTGTCTGTATGGGCAGCTATATCCCCACATCAGTCCCAGGCTGGGGAAAGCTATACCCAGAGCCCTGCGAGCCCTGGGAGCTAATTCCTGGCTGGGAACGTCTCTGTCTGTATCGGCAGCTATATCCCCACATCAGTCCCAGGCTGGGGAAAGCTATACCCAGAGCCCTGCGAGTTAATTCCTGGCTGGGAACGTCTCTGTCTGTATGGGCAGCTATATCCCCACATCAGTCCCAGGCTGGGGAAAGCTATACCCAGAGCCCTGGGGGTTAATTCCTGGCTGGGAACGGCTCTGTCTGTATCGGCAGCTATATCCCCACATCAGTCCCAGGCTGGGGAAAGCTATACCCAGAGCCCTGCGAGCCCTGGGAGCTAATTCCTGGCTGGGAACGTCTCTGTCTGTATCGGCAGCTATATCCCCACATCAGTCCCAGGCTGGGGAAAGCTATACCCAGAGCCCTGCGAGTTAATTCCTGGCTGGGAACGGCTCTGTCTGTATGGGCAGTAAATCAGGACGTGATGGACGCCCTGTATAATGAGCCAGTGTATTCTGGGCACCAACCCACTTACACCCCTCCACCACCATACGTATGGAAAACATGAAACCACTGCATTCCTGTGTGTGTGTTCTGCTGCAGGGACGCTGCGTTAGTCACAGCTGGAGGACAGGAATATTCCGGGACGTCACGCGCCAGTTTGTATGAGAACGGGATCTGCTCTCCTTTCCCGCTTCACAGACTCATTAACACGCTGGGCAGTGAGTCCCACTTAACCAAACTCACTTGGTTCATTTACACTCTCTCTGCAAGGGACCAAAGGTAGGTACTCTCCAACCTACCACAAGGAGGAACTCTCACATTGCCAGAGGAACTCTACTTACCTACCTGCCACAGACAGGCACTCTACTTACCTACCTACCACAGACAGGCACTCTACCTACCTACCTGCCACAGACAGGCACTCTACTTACCTACCTACCACAGACAGGCACTCTACCTACCTACCTGCCACAGACAGGCACTCTACTTACCTACCTGCCACAGACAGGCACTCTACCTACCTACCTGCCACAGACAGGCACTCTACCTACCTACCTGCCACAGACAGGCACTCTACCTACCTACCTGCCACAGACAGGCACTCTACTTACCTACCTACCACAGACAGGCACTCTACCTACCTACCACAGACAGGCTCTCTACCTACCAACCTACCTACCACAGACAGACACTCTACCACCCTCCCCCCCCACCCACATAGGCAAGCTCTCTCCCAAATGTCATGTGTGAAACTGCAGCCAACATTGAGCTATATCGTGGAGTCACTCGTGCCATGCTCAGTGTCAGTATGTCTCTTTTAACAAGGTTCTGGTTATTTAACACACAACCCCTGCATGGGCATCATGCCATCTCATGCCAGTACAATATTAACAAAATTATTTTCAACAAAAGCAGAGAAGAGGAATTTGGGACGAGGGGGTTGTCAGCCATGTGCAAACAACATCACAAGGGGAATGGAAAGAAAAGAAAGATACCAGACAGGAACCTACCTCTGCCCTCCAGTGCTGCCGGGCCAGTGTCAGGGTCGAGATAAATGGGTGGAAATGGGGGACAAAAGAAAGAAGGATGAGAGGAAGGTGGTAGAATTGAGGTTGTTACAAAGAAGGGCAGATAGAGGGGTAGAGACATAGGGGTTCAGATAAAGGGGTAGAGACACAGGGGTGCAGATAGAGGGGTAGAGACACAGGGGTGCAGATAGAGGGGTAGAAACACAGGGGTGCAGATAGAGGGGTAGAGAGACAGGGGTTCAGATAGAGGGGTAGAGAGACAGGGGTGCAGATAGAGGGGTAGAGACACAGGGGTTCAGATAGAGGGGTAGAGAGACAGGGGTGCAGATAGAGTGTAGAGACACAGTGGTGCAGATACCAGTAGAGATACCAGTAGAGACACAGGGGTGCAGGTAGAGGGGTAGAGACATAGGGGTCCAGGTAGAGGGGCAGAGACATAGGGGTCCAGGTAGAGGGGCAGAGACATAGGGGTCCAGGTAGAGGGGCAGAGACATAGGGGTCCAGGTAGAGGGGCAGAGACATAGGGGTGCAGATAGAGGGGTAGAGACATAGGGGTGCATATAGAGGGGTAGAGACATAGGGGTGCAGATAGAGGGGTAGAGACATAGGGGTGCAGATAGAGGGGTAGAGACAATTGGGTGCAGATAGAGGGGTAGAGACAATTGGGTGCAGATAGAGGGGTAGAGACAATTGGGTGCAGATAGAGGGGTAGAGACAAAGGGGTGCAGATAGAGGGGTAGAGACAAAGGGGTGCAGATAGAGGGGTAGAGACAAAGGGGTGCAGATAGTGGGGTAGAGACAAAGGGGTGCAGATAGAGGGGTAGAGACAAAGGGGTGCAGATAGAGGGGTAGAGACAAAGGGGTTCAGATAGAGGGGTAGAGACAAAGGGGTGCAGATAGAGGGGTAGAGACAAAGGGGTGCAGATAGAGGGGTAGAGACAAAGGGGTTCAGATAGAGGGGTAGAGACAAAGGGGTAGAGGCAAAGGGGTTCAGATAGAGGGGTAAAGACAAAGGGGTGCAGATAGAGGGGTAAAGACAAAGGGGTGCAGATAGAGGGGTAGAGGCAAAGGGGTTCAGATAGAGGGGTAGAGGCAAAGGGGTTCAGATAGAGGGGTAGAGACATGGGGGATTAGATAGAGGGGTAGAGAAATAGGGGTTCAGATATAGGGGTAGAGGCATAGGGGTTCAGATATAGGGGTAGAGGCATAGAGGTTCAGATACAGGGGTAAAGAAATAGGGGTTCAGATAGAGGGGTAGAGAAATAGGGGTTTAGATAGAGGGGTAGAGAAATAGGGGTTTAGATAGAGGGGTAGAGAAATAGGGGTTCAGATAGAGGGGTAGAGAAATAGGGGTTCAGATAGAGGAGTTGAGGCAAAGGAGTTTGGATAGAGAGGTTGAGGCAAAGGGGTTCAGATAAAGGGGTAGAGGCAAAGGGGTTCAGGTAGAGGGGTAGAGACAAAGGGGTTCAGATAGAGGGGTAGAGATAAAAGGGGTTCAGATAGAGGGGTAGATACATAGTGGTTCAGATAGAGGGGTAGAGATAAAAGGGGTTCAGGTAGAGACAAAGGGGTGCAGATAGAGGGGTAGATACATAGTGGTTCAGATAGAGGGGTAGAGACACAGGGGGCAGATAGAGGGGTAGAGAGACAGGGGTTCAGATAGAGGGGTAGAGAGACAGGGGTTCAGATAGAGGGGTAGATACATAGTGGTTCAGATAGAGGGGTAGAGACACAGGGGGCAGATAGAGGGGTAGATACATAGTGGTTCAGATAGAGGGGTAGAGACAAAAGGGGTGCAGGTAGAGGGGTACAGAGGAGCGGAGAGATGGTCAAGTGAGGAGGTGTGAAGATAATGGAGGACATAAAGAGAGTACGTAGATATGTAGAGAGGGAGAGAGAAAGGAAAATGTGAGAGATAATAGATATTTCATATAATAGAATTATAGCCGTTTCTGATAAAGTCACTGTAAAATCTCCCAGTTACAGAAATCAATAAATCCCAGCACACGGCCACATCCTATGAAATTATCAGGGATTCCTTCCTTTATGTTACAAACTGGAGGTTGAGCAAGATTTAAGTAATGTCACGTCTTGGGGATGCAATACCGAAGTTATATCCGGTAAAGCCAGTGTGCGCTATATGTAGTGACCAGGCTAGGTCAGTATAGGCAGTGTACGCTATATGTAGTGACAAGGCTAGGTCAGTATAGGCAGTGTACGCTATATGTAGTGACCAGGCTAGGTCAGTATAGGCAGTGTACGCTATATGTAGTGACAAGGCTAGGTCAGTATAGGCAGTGTACGCTATATGTAGTGACAAGGCTAGGTCAGTATAGGCAGTGTACGCTATATGTAGTGACCAGGCTAGGTCAGTATAGGCAGTGTGTGCTATATGTAGTGACAAGGCTAGGTCAGTATAGGCAGTGTACGCTATATTAAGTGACAAGGCTAGATCAGTATAGGCAGTGTACGCTATATGTAGTGACAAGGCTAGGTCAGTATAGGCAGTGTGTGCTATATTAAGTGACAAGGCTAGGTCAGTATAGGCAGTGTGCGCTATATGTAGTGACAAGGCTAGGTCAGTATAGGCAGTGTACGCTATATTAAGTGACAAGGCTAGATCACTATAGGCAGTGTACGCTATATGTAGTGACAAGGCTAGGTCAGTATAGGCAGTGTGTGCTATATTAAGTGACAAGGCTAGGTCAGTATAGGCAGTGTGCGCTATATGTAGTGACCAGGCTAGGTCAGTATAGGCAGTGTGCGCTATATGTAGTGACAAGGCTAGGTCAGTATAGGCAGTGTGCGCTATATGTAGTGACAAGGCTAGGTCAGTATAGGCAGTGTGCGCTATATGTAGTGACAAGGCTAGGTCAGTATAGGCAGTGTGCGCTATATGTAGTGACAAGGCTAGGTCAGTATAGGCAGTGTACGCTATATGTAGTGACAAGGCTAGGTCAGTATAGGCAGTGTACGCTATATGTAGTGACAAGGCTAGGTCAGTATAGGCAGTGTGCGCTATATGTAGTGACAAGGCTAGGTCAGTATAGGCAGTGTACGCTATATTAAGTGACAAGGCTAGATCAGTATAGGCAGTGTGTGCTATATGCAGTGACAAGGCTAGGTCAGTATAGGCAGTGTACGCTATATGTAGTAACCAGGCTAGGTCAGTATAGGCAGTGTACGCTATATGTAGTGACCAGGCTAGGTTAGTATAGGCAGTGTGCGCTATATGTAGGGACAAGGCTAGGTCAGTATAGGCAGTGTACGCTATATGTAGTGACAATGCTAGGTCAGTATAGGCAGTTAGCGCTATATGTAGTGACAAGGCTAGGTTAGTATAGGCAGTGTGCGCTATATGTAGTGACAAGGCTAGGTCAGTATAGGCAGTGTGCGCTATATGTAGTGACAAGGCTAGGTCAGTATAGGCAGTGTGCGCTATATGTAGTGACAAGGCTAGGTCAGTATAGGCAGTGTGTGCTATATGTAGTGACAAGGCTAGGTCAGTATAGGCAGTGTGTGCTATGTGTAGTGACAAGGCTAGATCAGTAGGCTAGCACAGTGTGTGCTATATGTAGTGACAAGGCTAGGTCAGTATAGGCAGTGTGCGCTATATGTAGTGACAAGGCTAGGTCAGTATAGGCAGTGTACGCTATATGTAGTGACAAGGCTAGGTCAGTATAGGCAGTGTACGCTATATGTAGTGACAAGGCTAGGTCAGTATAGGCAGTGTGCGCTATATGTAGTGACAAGGCTAGGTCAGTATAGGCAGTGTACGCTATATTAAGTGACAAGGCTAGATCAGTATAGGCAGTGTGTGCTATATGTAGTGACAAGGCTAGGTCAGTATAGGCAGTGTACGCTATATGTAGTAACCAGGCTAGGTCAGTATAGGCAGTGTACGCTATATGTAGTGACCAGGCTAGGTTAGTATAGGCAGTGTGCGCTATATGTAGGGACAAGGCTAGGTCAGTATAGGCAGTGTACGCTATATGTAGTGACAATGCTAGGTCAGTATAGGCAGTTAGCGCTATATGTAGTGACAAGGCTAGGTTAGTATAGGCAGTGTGCGCTATATGTAGTGACAAGGCTAGGTCAGTATAGGCAGTGTGCGCTATATGTAGTGACAAGGCTAGGTCAGTATAGGCAGTGTGCGCTATATGTAGTGGCACGGCTAGGTTAGTATAGGCAGTGTGCGCTATATGTAGTGACAAGGCTAGGTCAGTATAGGCAGTGTGCGCTATATGTAGTGACAAGGATAGGTTAGTATAGGCAGTGTGCGCTATATGTAGTGACAAGGCTAGGTCAGTATAGGCAGTGTGCGCTATATGTAGTGACAAGGATAGGTTAGTATAGGCAGTGTGCGCTATATGTAGTGACAAGGCTAGGTCAGTATAGGCAGTGTGCGCTATATGTAGTGACAAGGATAGGTTAGTATAGGCAGTGTGCGCTATATGTAGTGACAAGGCTAGGTCAGTATAGGCAGTGTGCGCTATATGTAGTGACAAGGATAGGTTAGTATAGGCAGTGTGCGCTATATGTAGTGACAAGGCTAGGTCAGTATAGGCAGTGTGCGCTATATGTAGTGACACGGCTAGGTCAGTAGGCTAGCGCAGTGTGTGCTATATGTAGTGACAAGGCTAGGTCAGTATAGGCAGTGTACGCTATATGTAGTGACAAGGCTAGGTCAGTATATGCAGTGTGTGCTATATGTAGGGACAATGCTAGGTCAGTATAGGCAGTGTGCGCTATATGTAGTGACACGGCTAGGTCAGTATAGGCAGTTAGCGCTATATGTAGTGACAAGGCTAGGTTAGTATAGGCAGTGTGTGCTATATGTAGTGACAAGGCTAGGTCAGTATAGGCAGTGTGCGCTATATGTAGTGACAAGGATAGGTCAATATAGGCAGTGTACGCTATATCAAGTGACAAGGCTAGGCCAGTATAGGCAGTGTGCGCTATATGTAGTGACAAGGCTAGGTCAGTATAGGCAGTGTGTGCTATATGTAGTGACAAGGCTAGGTCAGTATAGGCAGTGTGCGCTATATGTAGTGACAAGGATAGGTTAGTATAGGCAGTGTGCGCTATATGTAGTGGCAAGGCTAGGTCAGTATAGGCAGTGTGTGCTATATGTAGTGACAAGACTAGGTCAGTATAGGCAGTGTGGGCTATATGTAGTGCCAAGGATAGGTTAGTATAGGCAGTGTGCGCTATATGTAGTGACAAGGCTAGGTCAGTATAGGCAGTGTGCGCTATATGTAGTGACAAGGCTAGGTCAGTATAGGCAGTGTGCGCTATATGTAGTGACAAGGCTAGGTCAGTAGGCTAGCACAGTGTGTGCTATATGTAGTGACAAGGCTAGGTCAATATAGGCAGTGTACGCTATATCAAGTGACAAGGCTAGGTCAGTATAGGCAGTGTGCGCTATATGTAGTGACAAAGCTAGGTCACTATAGGCAGTGTACGCTATATGTAGTGACCAGGCTAGGTCAGTATATGCAGTGTGTGCTATATGTAGGGACAATGCTAGGTCAGTATAGGCAGTGTGCGCTATATGTAGTGACACGGCTAGGTTAGTATAGGCAGTGTGCGCTATATGTAGTGACAAGGCTAGGTCAGTATAGGCAGTGTGCGCTATATGTAGTGACAAGGATAGGTTAGTATAGGCAGTGTGCGCTATATGTAGTGACAAGGCTAGGTCAGTATAGGCAGTGTGCGCTATATGTAGTGACAAAGCTAGGTCAGTATAGACAGTGTATGCTATATGTAGTGACAAGGCTAGGTCAGTATATGCAGTGTGTGCTATATGTAGGGACAAGGATAGGTTAGTATAGGCAGTGTGCGCTATATGTAGTGACAAGGCTAGGTCAGTATAGACAGTGTATGCTATATGTAGTGACAAGGCTAGGTCAGTATATGCAGTGTGTGCTATATGTAGGGACAATGCTAGGTCAGTATAGGCAGTGTGCGCTATGAGTAGTGACAAGGCTAGGTTAGTATAGGCAGTGTATGCTATATGTAGTGACAAGGCTCAGTCAGTATAGGCAGTGTACGCTATATTAAGTGACAAGGCCATTGCTGCAAATGCACAATTCAGTATAGGCAGAGTGTGCTTTATGTAGTGACAAGGCTAGGTCAGTATAGGCAGTGTACGCTATATGTAGTGACAATGCTAGGTCAGTATAGGCAGTGTGTGCTATATGTAGTGACCAGGCTAGGTCAGTATAGGCAGTGTGCGCTATATGTAGTGACAATGCTAGGTCAGTATAGGCAGTGTGTGCTATATGTAGTGACCAGGCTAGGTCAGTATAGGCAGTGTGCGCTATATGTAGGGACAAGGCTAGGTCAGTATAGGCAGTGTATGCTATATTAAGTGACAAGGCCATTGCTGCAAATGCACAATTCAGTATAGGCAAAGTGTGCTTTATGTAGTGACAAGGCTAGGTCAGTATAGGCAGTGTGCGCTATATGTAGGGACAAGGCTAGGTCAGTATAGGCAGTGTACGCTATATGTAGTGACAATGCTAGGTCAGTATAGGCAGTGTGTGCTATATGTAGTGACCAGGCTAGGTCAGTATAGGCAGTGTGCGCTATATTAAGTGACAAGGCCATTGCTGCAAATGCACAATTCAGTATAGGCAGAGTGTGCTTTATGTAGTGACAATGCTAGGTCAGTATAGGCAGTGTGTGCTATATGTAGTGACCAGGCTAGGTCAGTATAGGCAGTGTGCGCTATATGTAGTGACAATGCTAGGTCAGTATAGGCAGTGTGTGCTATATGTAGTGACCAGGCTAGGTCAGTATAGGCAGTGTGTGCTATATGTAGTGACCAGGCTAGGTCAGTATAGGCAGTGTGCGCTATATGTAGGGACAAGGCTAGGTCAGTATAGGCAGTGTATGCTATATTAAGTGACAAGGCCATTGCTGCAAATGCACAATTCAGTATAGGCAGAGTGTGCTTTATGTAGTGACAAGGCTAGGTCAGTATAGGCAGTGTGCGCTATATGTAGGGACAAGGCTAGGTCAGTATAGGCAGTGTACGCTATATGTAGTGACAATGCTAGGTCAGTATAGGCAGTGTGTGCTATATGTAGTGACCAGGCTAGGTCAGTATAGGCAGTGTGCGCTATATGTAGTGACAAGGCTAGGTCAGTATAGGCAGTGTGCGCTATATGTAGTGACAATGCTAGGTCAGTATAGGCAGTGTGTGCTATATGTAGTGACCAGGCTAGGTCAGTATAGGCAGTGTGCGCTATATGTAGGGACAAGGCTAGGTCAGTATAGGCAGTGTACGCTATATGTAGTGACAATGCTAGGTCAGTATAGGCAGTGTGCGCTATATGTAGTGACAAGGCTAGGTCAGTATAGGCAGTGTGCGCTATATGTAGTGACAAGGCTAGGTCAGTATAGGCAGTGTGCGCTATACGTAGTGACAAGGCTAGGTCAGTATAGGCAGTGTACGCTATATGTAGTGACCAGGCTAGGTCAGTATAGGCAGTGTACGCTATATGTAGTGACAAGGCTAGGTCAGTATAGCCAGTGTGCGCTATATGTAGTGACCAGGCTAGGTCAGTATAGGCAGTGTACGCTATATGTAGTGACAAGGCTAGGTCAGTATAGGCAGTGTGTGCTATATGTAGTGACCAGGCTAGGTCAGTATAGGCAGTGTGTGCTATATGTAGTGACCAGGCTAGGTCAGTATAGGCAGTGTACGCTATATGTAGTGACAAGGCTAGGTCAGTAGGCTAGCACAGTGAGTGCTATATGTAGTGACAAGGCTAGGTCAGTATAGGCAGTGTACGCTATATGTAGTGACAAGGCTAGGTCAGTAGGCTAGCACAGTGAGTGCTATATGTAGTGACAAGCATTGCAATACACTAATGAGCATAAGGTGCGAACCTTGTAAAATGCTCTTTTAACCCCTTAAGGACCAAACCTCTGGAATAAAAGGGAATCATGACATATCACACATGTCATGTGTCCTTAAGGCATTAAAAGAAGAATTTAAAACCTCTGCTTGCTTGAGAAAATTGTGTCTGTAAATAACACTTTCAGGGGTCACATAGCCCACACATCTTAAAGGGTTTCATATTTTAAAGCCTGGCATAGCCTAGGGGCCCAACCCTGAACAGAGAACAGGGGGCAGCAGTGTGAGCGATTTCCCGGCTGCAAGCCGAGCGGTGGGGGTACAACGCGCACATACTGGTGTGATTCAGAGATGAACAGTCACCACAGTCAGGGGGGGAGGGGGGCATTCCAAAATGAACAGCTCTAAATTACACGTGACAATATAACTAAGGATGCAAATTCAACATCTCACGAATATTACAAATGGAACACAGTGTGGGGGCAATACGATTTGGAGGAGTGCCCGTGTATGGTGTGCTCAGCGAGGGGTGCCAGCCTGCGTATGGCGTGCTCAGCGAGGGGGGCCCGCGTTTGGTGAACTCCGCGAGGGGGGCCCGCGTTTGGTGCGCTCCGCGAAGGGTGCATGTGCATTATGCGCTCAGCGAGGGGGGCCCGCGTATGGCGCGCTCAGCGAGTGGGGCCCGCGTATGGCGCGCTCAGCGAGTGGGGCCCGCGTATGGTGCGCTCCGCGAGGGGTGCATGTGCATTATGCGCTCAGCGAAGGGGCCCGCGTATGGCGCGCTGAGCGAGTGGGGCCCGCGTATGGCGCGCTGAGCGAGTGGGGCCCGCGTATGGCGCACTCAGCGAGGGGTGCATGTGCATTATGCGCTCAGCCAGGGTGAAAGATGATGAAGCTTCCTGAGTAATCCCTCACCCCCTCAGTTTTATAAGCTTTATATATGAAAACTTAAAGTAAATAAATATTTGTGTGTTTCTTAGCAAGTGACTGCCACTTCCTGAGTGATTCACCAGCTGCTGCCTTGGCAAATTGGCTCCATTTCCTCTGTGGTGGAATCTGTGTGTTATGTCTTTCTTATTATTAGTGCAAGAAAATTGGAGTCCAGTTCTTTATGACTAAAACCACATTACCATAACAACCGGTACTGTAACTATCGCAACCAGCAGCCACTTTACCCCAACAGTCAGTACCGTAACTATCAGAATCAGCAGCCACATTACCCCAACAGCCGGTACCGTAACTATCAGAACCAGCAGCCACATTACCCCAACAGCCAGTACCGTAACTATCAGAACCAGCAGCCACATTACCCCAACAGCCAGTACCGTAACTATCAGAACCAGCAGCCACATTACCCCAACAGCCAGTACCGTAACTATCAGAACCAGCAGCCACATTACCCCAACAGCCGGTACTATAACTACCACAACCAGCAGCCACATTACCCAAACAGCCGGTACTGTAACTACCACAACCAGCAGCCACATTACCCCAACAGCCAGTACCGTAACTATCAGAACCAGCAGCCACATTACCCCAACAGCCAGTACCGTAACTATCGCAACCAGCAGCCACATTACCCCAACAGCCAGTACCGTAACTATCGCAACCAGCAGCCACTTTACCCCAACAGCCAGTACCGTAACTATCAGAACCAGCAGCCACATTACCCCAACAGCCGGTACCGTAACCATCACAACCAGCAGCCACATTACCCAAACAGCCGGTACTGTAACTACCACAACCAGCAGCCACATTACCCCAACAGCCGGTACCGTAAATATCACAACCAGAAGCCACATTACCCCAACAGCCGGTACCGTAACTATCAGAACCAGCAGCCACATTACCCAAACAGCCGGTACTATAACTACCACAACCAGCAGCCACATTACTGCAACAGCCGGTACCGTAAATATCACAACCAGAAGCCACATTACTCCAACAGCCGGTACCGTAACTATCAGAACCAGCAGCCACATTACCCCAACAGCCGGTACCATAACTATCAGAACCAGCAGCCACATTACCCAAACAGCCGGTACAGTAACCATCACAACCAGCAGCCACATTACACAAACAGGCGGTACTGTAGCTATCATAACCAGCAGCCAGATTACCCCAACAGCCGGTACCGTAACTATCAGAACCAGCAGCCACATTACCCCAACAGCCGGTACTGTAACTATCAGAATCAGCAGCCACATTACCCCAACAGCCAGTACTGTAACCATCACAACCAGCAGCCACATCACCCCAACAGCCGGTACCGTAACTATCAGAACCAATGCAAGCCTCCCTCCGCTCGCTGCACAGAAAGCGCAATGCGAGCCTCCCTCCGCTCGCTGCACAGAAAGCGCAATGCGAGCCTCCCTCCGCTCGCTGCACAGAAAGCGCAATGCGAGCCTCCCTCTGCTCGCTGCACAGAAAGCGCAATGTGAGCCTCCCTCCGCTCGCTGCACAGAAAGCGCAATGTAAGCCTCCCTCCGCTCGCTGCACAGAAAGCGCAATGCGAGCCTCCCTCCGCTCGCTGCACAGAAAGCGCAACGTGAGCCTCCCTCCGCTCGCTGCACAGAAAGCGCAATGCGAGCCAACCTCCGCTCGCTGCACAGAAAGCGCAATGCGAGCCAACCTCCGCTCGCTGCACAGAAAGCGCAATGCGAGCCAACCTCCGCTCGCTGCACAGAAAGCGCAATGCGAGCCAACCTCCGCTCGCTGCACAGAAAGCACAATGCGAGCCTCCCTCCGTTCGCTGCACAGAAAGCGCAATGCGAGCCTCCCTCCGCTCGCTGCACAGAAAGCGCAATGTGAGCCTCCCTCCGCTCGCTGCACAGAAAGTGCGAGGAGAGCATCCCTCCGCTGGCTGCACAGAAAGCGCAATGCGAGCCTCCCTCCGCTGGCTGCACAGGACGCGCAATGTGAGCCTCCCTCCGCTGGCTGCACAGGACGCGCAATGTGAGCCTCCCTCCGCTGGCTGCACAGGACGCGCAATGCAAGCCTCCCTCTGCTGGCTGCACAGAAAGCACAATGCGAGCCTCCCTCTGCTGGCTGCACAGAAAGCACAATGCGAGCCTCCCTCTGCTGGCTGCACAGAAAGCAAAAGCGAGGAGTCAAACGGTGTCAATAATACAATAATACGGTGCAGAATAAGCTCCAGACCCCCATGCAGTGTGATACACCCCAGCCTTTTGCCGTTAAATATGTTTTTCTAGCTGGATTTCTCCAGTGTTGAGAACTTCTTACTCACCTTAATTAGATGTTTGTTTACCCATTTGGTAAATGTTTTCTTTTGCACCCGATCCCTTTCATCTGCAGAAACAGAGAAGAGGAAAATTTAAGGAAAATCAACATAAAAAAACAAAAACAATTAGTACATATAAACATCCCACCTACTAATCTCCCACAAACTCCAGCCAGATCCGGTACTGCCAGGCCTGCTAATCTCCCATAAACTCCCAGCCAGATCCGGTACTGCCAGGCCTGCTAATCTCCCATACACCCCCAGCCAGATCCGGTACTGCCAGGCCTGCTAATCTCCCATACACCCCCAGCCAGATCCGGTACTGCCAGGCCTGCTAATCTCCCATACACCTCCAGCCAGATCCGGTACTGCCAGGCCTGCTAATCTCCCATACACCCCCAGCCATATCCGGTACTGCCAGGCCTGCTAATCTCCCTTACACCCCCAGCCAGATCCGGTACTGCCAGGCCTGCTAATCTCCCATACACCCCCAGCCAGATCCGGTACTGCCAGGCCTGCTAATCTCCCATACACCCCCAGCCAGATCCGGTACTGCCAGGCCTGCTAATCTTCCATACACCCCCAGCCAGATCTGGTACTGCCAGGCCTGCTAATCTCCCATACACCCCCAGCCAGATCCGGTACTGCCAGGCCTGCTAATCTCCCATACACCCCCAGCCAGATCCGGTACTGCCAGGCCTGCTAATCTCCCATATAGCCCCAGACAGATCCAGTACTGCCAGGCTTGCTGATCTCCCATACACCCCCAGCCAGATCCAGTACTGCCAGGCCTGCTAATCTCCCATACACCCCCTGCCAGTCTCCCATACACACTCTGCTATATCCGGTACTGCCAGGCCTGCTAATCTCCCATACACCCCCTGCCAGTCTCCCATACACACTCTGCCAGATCCGGTACTGCCAGGCCTGCTAATCTCCCATACACCCCCTGCCAGTCTCCCATACACAATCTGCCAGATCCGGTACTGCCAGGCCCGCTAATCTCCCATACACACTCTGCTATATCCGGTACTGCCAGGCCTGCTAATCTCCCATACACCCCCAGCCAGATCTTGTACTGTAAGGCCTGCTAATCTCCCATACACCCCCAGCCAGATCCAGTACAGTCAGGCCTGCTGATCTCCCATACACCCCCAGCCAGATCCGGTACTGCCAGGCCTACTAATCTACCATACACCCCCAGCCAGATCCGGTACTGCCAGGCCTGCTAATCTCCCATACACCCCCAGCCAGATCCTGTACTGTAAGGCCTGCTAATCTCCCATACACCCCCAGCCAGATCCGGTACTGCCAGGCCTACTAATCTACCATACACCCCCAGCCAGATCTGGTACTGCCAGGCCTGCTAATCTCCCATACACCCCCAGCCAGATCCGGTACTGCCAGGCCTGCTAATCTCTCATGAACCCCACCGAGATCCAGTACTGCCAGGCCTGCTAATCTCCCATATAGCCCCAGCCAGATCCAGTACTGCCAGGCCTGCTAATCTCCCATATAGCCCCAGCCAGATCCAGTACTGCCAGGCTTGCTAATCTCTCATAAACCCCCAGACCTGCTACTGTTCCACAAACTCCCTGGAATTTAGAGAACATTTAAAGTGGAATCCCTCTGCGTGGAGCCCATATGGAGTTTGTAAGACACACCACTCCCTGGTCACCCCTAAGCAGATCACGCTCAGGTGTAGCCAGTCAGTACTCTGGATTGATTTGCGTTTACAGGTAGGAAACGCAGATCCAAAACAGTCAGAATGACTCTGAGCCTGCTGAGAGCTAATTTAATCTACATGGGTTAAATAGGTCACCACTAGGTCTCGGACAGGTGAATGACCTGCTTGAAAACAGAAAACATTCCATGAAAGACAAGGTTGTGGAGACACAGACGCAGGTCAACTAGTGTCTTCCCTCAGGGAGAGCCTGCCATTGTCTGCAGCAATGTAAGCAAAGATAATAAACATGGCTAACGCTACACAAATATTAGGACTGAGATAAACCTCTTCATCAAAGACATCTCCAAATTGTCTAAATCCCTCATATTAAAGATGGGTCTGTCCCAGGATGGAGGCAGTCAGTACAGGTCTATCCAGGACGGACGCAGTCAGTACGGGTCTATCCCAGGACGGACGCAGTCAGTACGGGTCTATCCCAGGACGGACGCAGTCAGTACGGGTCTATCCCAGGACGGACGCAGTCAGTACGGGTCTATCCCAGGACGGACGCAGTCAGTACGGGTCTATCCCAGGACGGACGCAGTCAGTACGGGTCTATCCCAGGGTGGACGCAGTCAGATGGGTCCATCCCAGGGTGGACGCAGTCAGTATGGGTCCATCCCAGGGTGGATGCAGTCAGTATGGGTCCATCCCAGGGTGGACGCAGTCAGTATGGGTCTATCCCAGCGTGGACGCAGTCAGTATAGGTCTATCCCAGGGTGGACGCAGTCAGTATGGGTCTATCCCAGGGTGGACGCAGTCAGTACCCCATGTCCATCTCTCTATTATCAAAGTCTGAGTTACATTAAGCCACAGCCCCCACCCAGTATGTACCTTTCTTGCCCTCAGTAGCCCTCAGCACTGCCAGGTACAGGTTGTCCTCCGAGCTGGTTCTCTGGCGGAAGTTTCCCTCCTGATGGGAAGGCAGAGCAGCATTGGTGCGGTACCTCTGCTGATCCATGAAGCTTACAATCCAACTTTCTCAAACTTTTTTCCCCAGAAGAGAGCGTTTCTGTGCTCCCTTGTCTTGGTATTTCCTCTGTGTGAGATCTGTCTCGTCCGCTCTGCTTTCTCTAGCTCTCTGTCCCACACTTCCCTCCTCTAGGACTCTTCCCCCTGATTGCCTGCAGGCTAAGCAATTCCAAGCCTGCCCTGTCTGATCCTGCCCTGCCCAGGGCCCTCCCTTTTCCGAGGTGTGTGTCAATGAGCCACACTTCAAGGTGTGCCTGTGTGACCCTCCCTAACAGCACCGCTGGGTGATCCCCCACCTCCTATTACTCACAGCTTCATCAGAGCAACAGGAAACCTCAAAATAATCTGAGCTCCCACTGCAGGTCCACTGCATTCTCAACATAATAGCTCCACAGCCTCAGAAAGCTGGGTATAATAGAGAGACTGCTGGGAGAGGGGAGAGGGGAGAGAGAGAGAGAGAGAGAGAGAGAGAGAGACTGCTGGGAGAGGGTATCTACACAGAGAGAGAGAGACACTGCTGGGAGAGGGTGCCTACAGACAGAGAGAGAGAGAGACACTGCTGGGAGAGGGTACCTACAGACAGAGAGAGAGAGAGAGACACTGCTGGGAGAGGGTATCTACAGAGAGAGAGATACTGCTGGGAGAGGGTATCGAGAGAGAGAGACTGCTGGGAGAGGGTATCTACAGAGAGAGAGAGAGAGAGACTGCTGGGAGAGGGTACCTACAGAGAGAGAGATTGCTGGGAGAGGGTACCTACAGAGAGAGAGATTGCTGGGAGAGGGTACCTACAGAGAGAGACAGACTGCTGGGAGAGGGTATCTACAGAGAGAGCAATACTGCTGGGAGAGGATATCTACACAGAGAGACTGCTAGAAGAGGATAACGACAGACACACATTGCTAAGAGATTATGGCACTTGAGCCCCTATCCTCTGCGGAGCCCCCTCCACAGCCCCTATCCTCTGCGGAGCCCCCTCCACAGCCCCTATCCTCTGCGGAGCCCCCTCCACAGCCCCTATCCTCTGCGGAGCCCCCTCCACAGCCCCTATCCTCTGCGGAGCCCCTCCACAGCCCCTATCCTCTGCGGAGCCCCCTCCACAGCCCCTATCCTCTGCGGAGCCCCCTCCACAGCCCCTATCCTCTGCGGAGCCCCCTCCACAGCCCCTATCCTCTGCGGAGCCCCCTCCACAGCCCCTATCCTCTGCGGAGCCCCCTCCACAGCCCCTATCCTCTGCGGAGCCCCCTCCACAGCCCCTATCCTCTGCGGAGCCCCCTCCACAGCCCCTATCCTCTGCGGAGCCCCCTCCACAGCCCCTATCCTCTGCGGAGCCCCCTCCACAGCCCCTATCCTCTGCGGAGCCCCCTCCACAGCCCCTATCCTCTGCGGAGCCCCCTCCACAGCCCCTATCCTCTGCGGAGCCCCCTCCACAGCCCCTATCCTCTGCGGAGCCCCCTCCACAGCCCCTATCCTCTGCGGAGCCCCCTCCACAGCCCCTATCCTCTGCGGAGCCCCCTCCACAGCCCCTATCCTCTGCGGAGCCCCCTCCACAGCCCCTATCCTCTGCGGTGCCCCCTCCACAGCCCCTATCCTCTGCGGAGCCCCCTCCACAGCCCCTATCCTCTGCGGAGCCCCCTCCACAGCCCCTATCCTCTGCGGAGCCCCCTCCACAGCCCCTATCCTCTGCGGAGCCCCCTTCCACAGCCCCTATCCTCTGCGGAGCCCCTCCACAGCCCCTATCCTCTGCGGAGCCCCTCCACAGCCCCTATCCTCTGCGGAGCCCCCTCCACAGCCCCTATCCTCTGCGGAGCCCCCTCCACAGCCCCTTTCCTCTGCGGAGCCCCCTCCACAGCCCCTATCCTCTGCGGAGCCCCCTCCACAGCCCCTATCCTCTGCGGAGCCCCCTCCACAGCCCCTATCCTCTGCGGAGCCCCCTCCACAGCCCCTATCCTCTGCGGAGCCCCCTCCACAGCCCCTATCCTCTGCGGAGCCCCCTCCACAGCCCCTATCCTCTGCGGAGCCCCCTCCACAGCCCCTATCCTCTGCGGAGCCCCCTCCACAGCCCCTATCCTCTGCGGAGCCCCCTCCACAGCCCCTATCCTCTGCGGAGCCCCCTCCACAGCCCCTATCCTCTGCGGAGCCCCCTTCCACAGCCCCTATCCTCTGCGGAGCCCCTTCCACAGCCCTATCCTCTGCGGAGCCCCTTCCACAGCCCCTATCCTCTGCGGAGCCCCTTCCACAGCCCCTATCCTCTGCGGAGCCCCTTCCACAGCCCCTATCCTCTGCGGAGCCCCTTCCACAGCCCCTATCCTCTGCGGAGCCCCTTCCACAGCCCCTATCCTCTGCGGAGCCCCTTCCACAGCCCCTATCCTCTGCGGAGCCCCTTCCACAGCCCCTATCCTCTGCAGAGCCCCTTCCACAGCCCCTATACTCTTCTAAGCACCCCCGCAGCTTCTATACTTTT